>NW_023270739.1:22733175-23309596 GCF_011800145.1 Mirounga leonina
CCTTCCTTCCTTCCTTCCTTCCTTCCTTCCTTCCTTCCTTCCTTCCTTCTTTCCTTCCTTCCTTCATTCCTTCCTTCATTCCTTCTTCCTTCTTTATCTTTCCTTCCTTCCCTCCATTCATGAGTGTTTATTAAGCACCTCCTATATGCTTCTAAGCTTTGAGAATATAGAAATGAAAAAGACAGTTAGGATCCCTGACCCTATGGAGCTTACAGTAGTTGGGGGTGGGGGAAGATAGTAGATTACTGATACCATAAGTGCTCTTAATAAAAATGATGTGATAAACTGAGAACTCCAACAGGAGGCCACTTTAGATAAGGCAGTCTCTAGGAAGATGGTATTTGAGCTGAAATCCGAAGGATGAAAAAGAGCCAGCTAGGAAGGTGAGCTGAGGGAAGTTTGAGACAGTTCATACTGTTTATGCAGCGAAGTCCCAGAGGCAAAAAGGAGCTTGGTGTGTTTGAAGTGTTAAAAACAAGACAGTGGGTCCCAAATGGAGTCACTTACGGTGAGCCCCATGTCACCAAACCGAAACTTAACTGAATTACACTTTTGGCTGCTCCCACAAATGGAATCTTGACCCAGTCAGTTAGGAATTAGCTGGTCAGCACTTGTGAGGTAATCTGCCCAACAGACCTCTGACATCCAGCCCCTAAAGGAAAGTGACCTTTATTCAGGAATCACTGAATAAAGCCAGTGAGTTCTTTAAAATGTACTCTGTTGAATTTTGTGTTTAACAGAGGGGAAAGAAAGAATATTGTGATGAAAGCAGAATGATGGAGAAGCTGGGTGGGAAGGAGGAGCTAGACCATGTAGGGCCTTCTGGGCTACAGCCAGGAGTCCAGGTTGTATTCGAAGTGACGGGAAACCCATTTCTAGCTTTGAAGCTAGCATGATCCAATGTATGGCTTCCAAAGCTCAATCTGCCTGTTTTCTGGAGAGTAGAAGCAGGGGCCTTGGTTGGAAAGTCATGATTAGGAGTCGAGGGACAAGACAGTGGCCTTCATTATAATGGTGGCAATGGAGATGAAAAGAAGTAGATTTAAGATAGATCTTGGGTATAAATGTGACTAACTTGTTTCGACATCAGCAGTGGGGGATGAGGGAAAAGGAGAAATCAAGGAGGACTCTTAGGGATTTGGGTTGGAGTATCTGGGTGGACAATGCTGTCATTTACTGAGGAAAGACTGAAGGACAGGAGTTGTGCAAGACTTATTACCTTTGAAATATTTATCAGATCTCCAAGTGTCAAAGAAGCAGTTGCATAAATGAGTCCGAAATGCATGTGAGGTGTCTGGGGTGGGATATATACATTTGGGACTTACCAACACACAGAAGGCATTTAAAGCTGCCGCACTGGAAGAGATCATCGGGATAAAGAATGCCCAGGCTTTAATCCTGGATGTGCCGGCATTTACAAGTCAGGCAGAAACAGAGGAGCCGACAAAGCATTTGCTCAGTAAAGCGGGAGGAAATCCAGAAATGTGGACAAAAATAGTACCACACTTAAAGTGTTGTTGGGAGTATTAAAAAAAAAAACAACCCAATGTATGTAATGTTCTATGTGTCTGGCATATAATAAATGATAAATGGTAGCTATTATTAGTCTACTGCTGTTGAGTTCTGAAATCTAGAAGGGGAAGTCTGTGTCAGGGAGAATACATGTATTTAGTGAGAAAATTCTGAATAACAGATACCCAGTTTCTTCACATCTTGCAGATCATTCTTTCATGTTTCTTTTAGTCTTTGTGTCTTTTTAGCTCTTCTGGAGGGAATTAAGATATGAGAATTTCTTCTTCTCTGGATAGTCAAAAGTTGCTATGACAACTGCCTGGAAATGCAAGTCCTGTGCTTTATTTATTTATCGAGGGTGATGGGCTGCAGAAAGAGGGGAATGTGATTGCCACAAACGTTGCCTCACAACCTGTAGAAGGAGGACATGCAAGGACCGTGCTCTCCTGTGTACCGTCTGTGTCCTTTATTATTTATGTGCGATTTCCTGTCTTCCTCTTTTTCCACAAAGTATTGGAGGTCCTTGATGATATTCGAGACACGTATAAGTTGAGGCAGTTTAACAAAGATACATCAAGAAGATTAAGTACGATTGGGAGGAGAAGTAATCTGTAACAAACCTACAAAAAAACTGAAGAAGAATCTAAGTCCAAGTATTCTGGAAGTCAGAAAGGGAAAACATGATGGTTTAAGGAATTGTCAATCAAAAATCGCCTTCAAAGTCACAGGCAGGTTCACTGGGAGGGAGAAACTTCTCAACTGATGCATGTTGCTACTCTGCCCTAATAATGGCTGAGACTTGCATTCCATTTGAAAGTTTATAAAGCATTTTCATGCTTTACAGAAGCTGGGGTTGCAACAGTCTTTCTTTTTTCTTTTTTTTTGTTCCAAAACCATACAACAGGTTAACACAGATAAAGAGAACTTGAATCGTGAATTTTTATTTCCAAAGTCTTGCTCTTTCTACTAAACAAGGAGGCAGCTTCCTTAATAGCAATTTTAAAAATCATGAAATATTAATATTTACAAAAGTACATAAAATAATTATACACATGGTAAGAAATAACTGCAAAACAAGCATCCATATAGCCACTATAAAGCCAAGAAATAGAACACTCCTGGAATTCTAGAACATTCTCAACATGTTTGGTCTCGAGACCCCCTTAAGCTTTTTTAAAATTATTGAGGACCTCAGTGAGCTTATGCTTATATGACCTATATCTAGTAATATTTATATTATTAGAAATTAAAATTGAGAATTTACAAAAATACGTATTAAATCACTTTAATATAATAATAAAATTACTAACTCAAACTTTATGAAAATTAAATATTTGCCAAAGCAAAAAGAAGTTAGAAGAGTGACATTATTTCACTTTTTTTAATCTCTTTTTTTAATTTAATTTTTAAAAAAGATTTTATTTGAGAGAGAGAGAGAGTGCACAGCAGGGGGAGCGGCAGACCAAGGGAGGAGAAGCAGGCTCCCCGTGGAGCAGGACCCTGGGATCCCAGGACCCTGGGATCATGACCTGAGCCGAAGGCAGATGCTCAACTGACTGAGCCAGCCAGGTGCCCCCATGGGTAGTAGTTTTTACAGGTTAGTTGCCGTGTGGAATCTGAAACCATACACTACTCTGTTACATTAAAATCGGTTGGTCTAACTTGTTCTTTGAATGGTTCTGCCACCCATACATGACTTTGTAATATTATGCACTGTTCATCTGGGAAGTACTGGCTGAGTTCTACAGATTCTCCAAATGTTAACGCATTTCATTATACAATATCCCCCAAATCACATTTATTAATATCGCTACCAATTTTACCACAGAAATCTTTATTTTATTTTTTTTTTTTTTTAAGATTTTATTTATTTGCGAGAGAGAGAATGAGAGACAGCATGAGAGGGAGGAGGGTCAGAGGGAGAAGCAGACTCCCTGCCGAGCAGGGAGCCTGATGCGGGACTCGATCCCGGGACTCCAGGATCATGACCTGAGCCGAAGGCAGTCGCTTAACCAACTGAGCCACCCAGGCGCCCCACAGAAATCTTTAAATATTAGTATGGAGTCAAGCTCATTACGGTAGATACAAGTTTTCCAAATTTCAGTTTTCCCTTGAAAACTCAGATTTCATCATTGGTATCTAATATTGTCACTTGTTTTCCTTGAAGTGACTGGCTCACTTTATTTTCGAGAAAATGTCTCCCAAATACCCAAGTCTAAATAACAACTGTGTCAGCATTCTTTCAAGTAAAAATGGTGTTCTATAAAAAAAGTGACAAGTTTAGCAATTCTTTTTTTTTTTTTAAGATTTTATTTATTTATTTATTTGAGAGAGAGTCGGGTGAAGGACAGTGAGCAGGGAGCCTGATGCAGGACTTGATCCTGGGACTCCCGGATCACGTCCTGAGCCAAAGGCAGACACCCAACTGACCGAGCTACCCAGGTGCCCAAGTTTAGCAATTCATTTGCACAAGTGCTTTTCCTTGAGGCAACCATTGTGCTTAGGGTAAGCAGCAGAGTGCTTTCCGTTCTCCAGGGGTGGTCTCTGGACCAGCGGTATCAGTGTCACCCAGGAACAGGTTCGGAAATACCATTGATTGGGCCCCCTCCTGACCTACAGCCCCCCAGGTGATTCCAATTCCCCCTAAAGTTTTGGAACCACTGCTTCAGGCTGACAGCACTGGTTCTGTCTTGTTCTCATATTAGAATCCCTTGGGCAGGGCGCCTGGGTGGCTCAGTTGGTTGGGCGACTGCCTTCGGCTCAGGTCATGATCCTGGAGTCCCGGGATCGAGTCCCACGTCGGACTCCCTGCTCGGCGGGGAGTCTGCTTCTCCCTCTGACCCTACCCCCTCTTATACTCTCTCTCTCAAATAAATAAAATAAAATCTTAAAAAAAAAAAAAAAAGAATCCCTTGGGTAGCTTAAACTCTCCAGCACCTAGTTACCCTTTATCATTTTTTTTTAAGATTTTATTTATTTATTTGACAGAGAGAGCGCACAAGCGAGAGAGAGAGAGCACAAGCAGGGGGAGCAGCAGAGGGAGAGGGAGAAGCAGACTCCCCACTGAGCGGAGAACCTGATGTGGGGCTCGATCCCAGGATCCTGGGATCATGACCTGAGCCAAAGGCAGCCGCTTAACGACTGAGCCACCCAGGCGCCCCTACCCTTGATTATTAAACCAGAATCACTGAGGGTGGGACCCAGACCATTCAGTATTTTCTTAAGTTCCTCTCTGGAGTCCGAAGTGCAGCCACTGAGTCAGGCCGTCTCTCTCAAACAATTCTCAGCTGTGTCCTTGTCTGGCGTTGGACAGCAGTTTAGTGAAAATGGAGCTCTCGGACAAGTTCCCGGAGTGCTAATAACTAGTCTACTACTGGTCGGAGAAAAATCGATCTGTTTTCAGACTCATTTTCCCATCTTGAATAGTCAGGAAATCCCAAAGTGAGCAAGAACATGTCCTAGGAGGACTCAGGAATGCTTCGGATTAGCTAAGCCTCTCTATTAGGAAAGGGAAATTCTGGCAGGTCTGGGTCTCTGCTTTGGTTCCCACTGAAGCCCCCTCTTCAGCCACTGGGGCTTGCTTTTCTCCATAGCCTTCATTTTTCCACAGACTGTCTTAGACTAGCCATTTTCACCCTTATATAGGACTCAGTATTTCCACTTTATCATAAATATTTCTAACACTCCTTTACCATCCCCAAATGAAACAAATATATATAATGCAACCTATCTCTATATCATTAATATGTATGAATATAAAATGCCCTAGCTGTATTGTAAAGGATAAATAAAATGAGGTTAATTTGTAATAAAAATTCATATTGCAATATGTAAATTCATGGGGAAAATTGGCAGACATAATGAAGTTGTCAGGTGTTGGCATATGAATTTTATAAAAAATTTTATTATGAAAAATGTTAAACACATGCTAAGGTAGGAAGAATAGTATTGTGATATTATGAGATATACACACACACACACACACATACATATTTGGTTTCTGGCATAGAGCTCCGAAAACCCTTAGGATTTTTTTTTTTTTTTTTTAAGATTTTACTTATTTATTTGACAGAGAGACAGCGAGAGCAGGAACACAAGCAGGGCGAGTGGGAGAGGGAGAAGCAGGCTTCCGCTGAGCAGGGAGCCCAATGTGGGGCTCGATCCCAGGACTCTGGGATCATGACCTGAGCCGAAGGCAGACACGTAACTGAGTGACCCAGGTGCCCCAAACCCTTGGGATTTCTTAAGGGAGGAGAGCAGCGAAGGTGTCTTTTGTTAACATTAATGAGGTGACTTTGGCAAAACACCTAAGGATGGTGGCTGGTCACCAGAGGAACTATGTAATCAGAGAGTTGGGACTTCTTTCAGTCCCACTGCTCCCTCCTCCCCAACCTCCGGGGAGCGAAGAGGTGCTGGAGGTTGAATTGATTGCCAATGGCCAGTGATTTAATCAATCACGTCTATGTAATGTAATAAAGCCTCCATAAAAAGGGTGGGGTTTAGAGAGCTTGTATGCTGGTTGAAGTGTTGAACATGTGGAGATTCAAGGAGAGTGGGGCACCTAGAGAGGGCATGGAAGCTCTGGGCTCCTTTCCCATAGCTTGCCCTGTGCACCTCTTCCATCTGGCTATTCCTGAGTTATATCCTTTTATAATAAGCCAGTAATCTAGTAAGTAAAACGTTTCTCTGAGTTCTGTGAGCCACTCTTGCAAATTAATCAAACCTGAGGAGGGAGTCATGGGACCCTCCAATCTGTAGCCTGTCAGTCGAAGCACAGGTCATAACCTAGGCTTGTGATTGGCATCTAAAGGGGATGGGGCTGGGGACTCAGTCTTGTGGGACTGATCCCTTAACCTGTGGAATCTGATACTGTCCCCAGGTAGTGTCAGAATCGAGTTGAATTGTAGGCCACCCAGCTGGTGTCTGGAGAATTGCTTGGTGGTGTGGGAGACCCCGCCCTCCCCCACCATACACACGTTGGAATTGGGTTCAGAGTCATATTAAGTATAATGAACTATATGCTTGGGGTGCCTGGCTGGCTTAGTTGGTTGAGCATGTGGCTCTTGATTTCAGGGTTATGAGGGAGCCCCACATTGGGCAGAGTTTACTTAGAAAAAGAAAACAGAAAAAAATGAACTGCATTTTTAATACCCAACTTTATCAGGGACCATTTATCAATAACCAGTCTTTTTCATCCTTACCAATGAAATGTGACCCCAGGACAAGCAGCATCAGCGTCACCTGGGAGATTGTTAGAAATGCAAATTCATTGGCCTCACCCCAGGCTACTGAATCAGATTCTCTGAGGTAGGGCCCAGATATCTGTGTTTTACCCATCTCTCCAGTTGATTTGTAGGTCCACTAAGGTTTGAGAACCACTGATCTCTATAATATCCCCACCTTCTCAGATTATTTTAAGGCAAATCCCAGGTAGCACCCAGATGTATTATTTCATTCATAAATAATTATTTTAGTTTAAAAAACAGTCACACACCACTATATCACTTAACAAAAGTTTAACTATAACTTGTGAATATAATGTTGAGTTTAAATAATTTTCTCAGATTTTCATTTTTTTTAATAGTTGATTTGTTTGAATCAGTTTAAACATTGCCTTGGTTGATAAATCTCTTAAGTCTCTCAATCTATAATGATTCTTCTCTTTTTTATTTCCTGCCATTTATTTGTTGAAGAAACTGGGTCATTTGTCACATAATTTCTCACATTCAGGATTTTGCTGATTATATCCCTATGTTGTCATTTTGTCATGTTCCTTTTACCTCCGTAATATTTACTATAATCTGGATGTTAGAACTAGAGGCTTGAGGATATTCAAGTTTGATTTTTGGGGGGCAGGAATTTTTTTTTAAAGATTTTATTTATTTGACAGAGGGAACACAAGCAGAGGGAGCTGCAGAGGTTAGAGGGAGAAGCAGGCTCCCCGCTGAGCAAGGAGCCTGATGCGGGGCTCAATCCCAGGACTCTGGGATCATGACCTGAGCTAACAGGCAGACACTTAACCGACTGAGCCACCCGGGGGCTAGGGGGGGGGGGGGGGGGGGGGGAGAGGAATATTTCACAGGTGATGCTATGCCCTTCTCATTGCATCATAGTAGAAAGCACATCAATATCTAGCTGTTCCTCTTTTTCCGATGTCTTAGCAGACACTGACAATCATCGCTTCCGTCCATTATTTCATTGAGAATTGCAAAATGGTGATAATCCAAATTTTATAATTTTTTTCTGCATTTATTATTTGAAATCTAAAGAAATTTCTCTGGGGTACCTGGCTGGCTCCGTCTGTAGAACATGTGACTCTTGATCTTGGGGTTGTGAGTTCAAGCCCCACGTTGAGTTTATATATAGCATCTTAGCAAAGAACAATAATTTTATGGAGAAGTGACAAGACAAAGGAAAAGGACTTTGAGCTTCTAAGGGTGGCAAATTATGGGAAGGTATTTATGGGGAAGTTAATGGTAGATAAGGGCTAGTTTTAGCAGGGATTGTTCAATATGACACTTCTGGTGCCTTCTTTGGGCTGATAAGGGTCTGGAGTTGTCTCTGATGATTAACTGATGCCTTTCCTGGTAGAGAGGGGAAGGAGGGGACACCTTTACAAGTTTATGTCCTGCTTTCAGGCAAATAGGGAAAGAGCAGAGAGCTTTTCTTATATCTCCTTTTTCACAGTTGTCTTCAGCTAAAAATTATCCTTATTCTTAAGTGGCATATTTTGGGTGGCATATTCTGCTATTCTTCAGTTCCTTTTACAGGGAAATAGTTTTTAAATCATAACCTGGGTGGTGGGAGGGCTCATTGAAATAGGCTTTTTCAGTAGAAAGAGCTAGGAAATACATATTTTAAAAGAGGAAATTACATCTTAAGAACATACTAATGCTTCTAATTTAAATATAGGATTACAGAAATTTTACTCCTCTTTGATTTTATATTTGTATATCTTTCCTCTAACAGCAAAATTCTTAGTTCTTTTTAAAAGATTTTGTTTATTTTATTTGAGAGAGAAGGGGGGAGGGGCAGAGGGAGAGAGACTCTCAAGCAGACTCCACGCTGAGCCCAGAGCCCAATGGGGGCGCTCAATCCCATGATCCTGAGATCATGACCTGAGCCAAAACCAAGAGTCAGATGCTTAACCAATTGAGCAACCCAGACACCCCCCAAATTCTTAGTTCTTTTAACGATACTAACATAATCACTTATTTGCTTTATCTGTATATTTGCCTAGAACGATTTTCCAAACAACAATATTGGTATTATTAATAAAAATATAAATGAAGAAAGCTTAGGATTTCCTTGCATTTATTTTTTGTCCTTCCTTTCTCATATAAAAGGAATACACTAGGGATGCCTGGGTGGCTCAGTCAGTTAAGCGTCCAACTCTTGGTTTTGGTTCAAGTCATGATCTCAGAATCGTGAGCTGGAGCCCTGCATTGGGCTCCATGCTCGCTGCAGAGTCTGCTTGAGATTCTTCCCCCTTCCTTCTCCCTCCCCCTCTGCTCCTCTCCTTGCTCATGCTCATGCTCTCTCTAAAATAAATAAAATCTTTTTTAAAAAAGGAAAACACTACATACCACTGTTCTGTACCTTGCTTTTTTTTTTTTTAAACTTAACATGTCCTAGGATCATTCCATAACAATACATATAGTTATTACCTTTTTATAACTGCATAATATTCCACTGTGTGGATGTATTACAATGTATTTAAGCCAGTACCCCACTGATGAACATCTGGATTGAAAGAAGTCTTAGACTATAAACCAATACTGCTGTAATGAATATCCTTGCATTTTTGTAATTTGATATTTTTGTCATGTTTTCTTTGGGATAGATTCTTAGAAGTCAGATTCTGGGTCAAAGGTAAATGAACTTTAAAAAAAAAAATATTTTATTTATTTATCTGACAGAGAGAGACAGTGAGAGAGGGAACACAAGCAGGGGGAGTGGGAGAGGGAGAAACAGGCTTCCCGCCGAGCAGGGAGCCCGATGCGGGGCTCGATCCCAGGACCCTGGCATCATGACCTGAGCCGAAGGCAGATGCTTAACGACTGAGCCACCCAGGCGCCCCAAAGGTAAATGAACTTTTAATTTTGCTAGATATTGCCAAATTCCCCCTATAGAAGTTATATCGTTTGTATTCCCACCACCAAGTGTGAGAATTCCACATGCTTAAAATAATTTTAGAGTTTAGAGAAAACAATATTCAAAGGGATATTGTTAGCAATTTTATTTATATTTTGAAATAAGAGTTAAGAAAGCATATTCATATATATACATGAGATAGGCACACATTCAGATATAGGCATATTGTACTGGTGATTCAAATATCAAGTCAGTGTTGCTGCTGATGTAATTTTTCAAAATGGGAAAACAACTGGTAAAGGGCAAACAAAACAAGCTACAGTTTTCTCCTAGTGTGGGGAACATCCTTGCCTGTATAATGATTCAGGTGTTTGAAAGACACGGGGAGAGCAATGCTTAGAAAGACAGTGGAGTTGGCCAGTTATTACTAAGTCGTACTGATGCCCTGCAGAAAGAGAATGAGAAATTGGGGGCTGTTTATGAACAGTTAAAGCCTAAGTGTGAGAGCAAGAGGACGTCTCTTTGACACTTAAAAAAAACTGGGACAAGTTGGTCACCTTATCTTAGGGGCAGAATAGATAGGCAGCTAATAAGGGTGCAGCTTAACGTCTACAGTCAGAAGCAGGCAAGAATGGAGGAGCAGTTATCTCAATAAAAATGTCATAATATGTTGCTTAGTTCCTGAATTTGAGCCAGTTTTCAGATCTGGAGTCTGCTGACTAAATAAGTGGCTGGGTCCCTAGGAGAACGACTCTGCAACATTGTGGAAACTATATATTGTAATGATTTTCCCTCATTCCCAAAGGGACCCGGGACATTTACTTGAGTAGGACACTTACCATGGGAAAAGGGGAATGCCCAGTCATTTCAAGGAGCTTTGGACTTAGATTCTGAGCAGAGTAACTGGAGATCCAAAGTGTCATCATCATGCCATGGTTCCTGGGTTCTATAAGCTGGGGCTTACAGAAGCAACTAATAGAGTCCTGGTTAAACTCTGGTTTACAGAGAATTCACATGGGTCTGCAGACCTACCTACTGGTCGTTTCCCTGGTACCTGAATATATAATTGCAATAAACATAATTGACAGTTGAAGGATTGGGTCCTTAGGCTGTTAGCTAAGAACTAACATAGCGAGGAAGGCCAACAAGCCTTTGAAATTGTTACCCACCTCAGTTAACATAATAAAAAAAGATATTGTGTCCCAGGGTTGATGGGGGTGATTAGTGCCACTGTGCATCCTACAGTGTGAATGTAGACCACCACAGTAAGCTTAACCAAGTAGTAGTCCCAATTCAAGCTGTGCCTGACATGCTGTAATTGCTAGGGAAGATTAATAAGGACTCAAGTACATGGCATGTGGCCACTGATTTGGTGAATGCATTCTTTGACATTCCAGTCAGAAATAAGGATAAGAAGCAATTCATATTCATGTGGAAGAGGTCATTTATTTCCAGTTTTGTCCAAGGACTATGTTAATTCTTCTGCCCTCTGTTGTAATACAGTCTGAAGAGATCTGGACTGTCTGGGTATCCTGTAGAACATTACATGGATATATAATACCAATAATATACTGATGGGTAGGATGAGCAAGAAATGGTTTGCATGCTAGAGGCCTTGGTAAGATATATGCCTCCAGAGGGTGGGAGATAAACCCTAAGAAGATTCAGTAAAGTTTTTAGAGGTCCAATAGTCAGTGGCATGTGGAGACATGCCCTCCAGAGTAAAAGACAAATTTCTGAATCGTGCATCTCCTACTATAATGAAGCACAGTGTCTGGTGGGCCTCTTTGGGTTCCAAAAGCACAAATTCCACACCTAGGAATACCACTCTGGCTCCATATCCTGGGTTACATGGGAGGTTGCCAGTTCTAAGTGAAGCCTGGAATGGCAATGGGCTCTGCAGCAGTCAGTGTGAAATTTAAAGCAAGACCTAGTAGGAGATCACAATATAGTCCTCTAGGATTTTGGAGCAAGGCCAGGCCATCTGTAGCAGAAGATTTTACTCCTCTCAAGAAACAGCCACTGGCATGGTACTGGGCCCCAGCAGAGGCAGAAAGCTTGACCATGAGGCACCAAGTTACCCTGTGTCCCAAAGTGCCATCATGAGCTGAATTCTGTCAGACACACCCTGTCATAAAGTTGATGGGCCCGGCAGCAGTTCATCACAATATGTAAATGATGCATTCAAAATCAAATCCCAAGGCATGAGTTAACTGCCTATGCCAGTAATCCCACCCCTATACACCCCCTAAGCTTGTACTAGCACCCCTGACTCAGGCTGTATGGCCAGCTGAGGGAGAAGAAAGAAGTTCAAACTTGATTCTGAATGAGTTGTCTTGATATGTGGATGGAAACTAAAAAATGGATGGCAGTACATTACAGCATGTTCAGTGGTGTCCCTAAAAGACAACGGAGAGGAAAGATCTTCCTAGTAGGCAGAGCTTCAAGCAGTACAGCTGGTCATCTACTTTGTATGAAAGAAGAAGTACCTGTGCTGGGAATTTATACAGTTGCCTGGACAGTGGCCATGGCCTGGCCAGCTGGTCAGGATTTTGAAGGAACAGCCTGGAAGATGGGGAGACAGGGAGGTCTGGAATAGAGGCGCGTGGACAGACATAATAGAGTGGTCACAAAGGGGAAAGATTTCTGCATCACACGTTGATTCCAACATTGGAAAGGGTTTGGAACAATCAAGTAGATAAAAAGATTCTACCAGTTGATGTTACCCAAGCTTTGTCATGGCCTACCTCAAAACTGGCACAATGGGCACATGAATGGGATGGTCATGTTTGCAGAGATAGAGGCCACACATGAGGCCAACAGCATGAATTCCCACTTACCAGGGCCAATCTAGCTGCTTCTATCTCTGGAGGTCTAACTTGCTAGCAACAAAGACTAACACTGAGTCCCTGATAAGGCATTTTACTTGAGATAAACGAGCCATTTGGCGGCAAGTCAACAACACTGAGCCCTCTCCATTCTGTAGTGACCAGTAGTTCATCCTCACAGGGATTAATACCTATTCTGGGTATGTATTTGCCTATTTTGCCTGCAGAGCCTCAGCCTGTACCACTATCTAGGAGCTTACAGAAGGCCTTATCCCCTGGCATGGGATTCAACTCAACAGAGCATCCAAACAGGAGAACCACTTCACAGTAAAGGTGATGTGAGTATGAAGCTCATGACCAAGGCATCTACTGGCTGTACCACCTACTGCACTACCCAGAAGCAGCCAGCCTGATAAGAGCACCAAACCACCTACTGAAGGCACAGCTGAAATGTCAGTTTAGAGGGAATATTCTGCAAGGATTGAGTACCATCTTTCAGGATGCAGTATATACACTAAATCAGACACCTCTGATTGGCACTGCTCCTAACAGGAAGAATATGTGGGTCCAGGAACAAAGTGGAGGGAGCAGAAGTGGCCCCACTTAACATCTCGATGAGTCATTGGGAGACTTTGTGCTTCCTCTTCTCACAACTCTGTGCTTTGCAGGTTTAGAATTCCTGGTCCCCAAAGGAGGTATTTTTTGTCAAGGAACACAACAAGAGTCCCACTGAACTATAAGCTATGGCTACTGTTTGGGCACTTTGGACTTTTTGCATCTGGCCACCAGCAGGCAAGAAGAGGAGTCCCCATCTTGGTAGGGGTAAATGACCTAGATCAACAGGAAGAGGAAGGGCTGCTTTCCCATAATGGACAGGGAAAAATATATGCGGATCCTAGATGATTCACTTGGAAGTCTCTTGGTATGTAATTGGAACTGTGGAAGGACATGTGCAACAATCCCCGCCTGAGAAGGATTCTCATTAGGAATAAGGATTTGGGTCACACCGACGTAAGCTACTAAGACTTGCAGAGGTGACAGGTAAAAGACAGTGGGATTTGGAATAGGAGGGAGGAGGATGAGTACCATTTGTAGCACTGAGACCAACTGAGTGATGGGGGTGTAGTTTGTCCTAGTAATCTCCTTCTAAGCTTTAGCTCAGGAAGAGAAGTCTAGAAGAATTTTAGAGGAGCTGCTCCCAGAACATGAGTGGAGAAATGGATCAGTGTGGTGCAAGGGGTCTTTTATGGTGGTCATGGGATACACTGCTCAGATTTTTAAGAGAGAACTTGCTGGAAAGACTAGAAAGAAAAAATAGGATTGAAGAAATCAGGAAGAGGAGAATACATAAGAGATGCAAATTCTTCTAAATCTACAGAAATATCAGGAAATGATACTTATGAAGAAGTGAAGCAGATGACGAAGATGAAGGAACCAAAAAGGAATCCTTTGACAAAATGCCTCCGGCAGCAATTAAAAATGACATTAGTTTACCTCCAAAAATCAAGATACAAATTAAAAATAATGCCAAGAAAATTCCTCTCAAGCTGGCCTATTCAGAAACACCTGCTAGCCAAATAAAGAAACTAGTAAAGCATTTGTTAATGATGATATGAAGATTCCGACCCCCACAAAGTGACTGTGCCTATAGCTCAGGCAAAAGGTTGCAGACCATCAATTAAAAAAATTGTAAGCTGTAATGCTAAAACTGCAAGTGCGAATGAGGTTGACAGTGAAGTGAGAGCCCTAGAGTCTGAACAGAAACCACAGGGGTGGATCTGTGATAAGATTATTGATACTGTAAGCCAGATGGTGCCACCTCTTTTAAATTTTGATGTTATTCCTCTTGACGACAGTAAGCAAAACTTAAAAGATGCCATATAGTTTTCCCTAAGTTCCCCAACGCCTTTTGAGGTCAAAAGAAGAAATAAACATGTTGCAAATCAGAAATGTGAATACTCATGCAGCCTGGGAAGTTCATTCATCTTATTTTTCGTGTTGGATCTCAATTCTCAAGACTTGTCTCCCCAAATTTATTCTGTGTCCGACTGTAACCTGGAAAAAAAAAAAAGGAAAAGTGTCAAAATCATCACCTTGATATGTCTCAGATGATGTTCTTGTTTATTTCATCTTGCTTTTTTTTTTTTAAAGATTTTATTTATTTATTTGAGAGAGAGAGAATGAGAGAGAGCAAGCACATGAGAGGGGGGAGGGTCAGAGGGAGAAGCAGGCTCCCTGCCGAGCAGAGAGCCTGATGCGGGACTCGATCCAGGGACTCCAGGATCATGACCTGAGCGGAAGGCAGTCGCTTAACCAACTGAGCCACCCAGGCGCCCTCATCTTGCTTTTATGCTTTACAGGCAAAGATTTCTGGGTAAAGTGTTTTTTTTTTTTTTTCTTTATAAAGGAGAGAGAGAGAGAAATAGTGAGAGTGAGCGCCCTTGAGCGCCTGCTGTGGGGCTTGTAGTTAGCAGACAGTCTTCTAATGCCATACTCTCGCATTTTATGCTTTTATGCCACAGCCTTACCTTCCTTGAACTTCCACCCACCAGTGGCTGAGCACAGAAAGGGTACTAGAGCCAGGTTATGCCTGCCCAAATTGGAACCCCTCAAATGGGGATCAGTTTTTGCTCCGAGGTTCCCTATTGGCATGACCAAGACTTTCTGAGAGCTGTACTGCAGCCTGAGGCTCTTCCTACCTAACCTTGCTTCCTTCCCTCTCTCCTCTCATGAGTAGAAGAGCTACATCAGTGTGAAGGCACTCCTGGCCTACTTCTTCCTTTCTCTTTTATTCTTAGCAGCCATTCTCCCCAATAAATCTCTTGCTCATCTGATTCTGTCCCGGTGTCTTCTTTTCTAAGGACCTGAACTGACCAAAGTCCCACGTATTGCAGGATGTTTAGCATCCCTGGCCTCACCCACAAATGCTGGTAGCACTGTCCCCCTAATCTTGAGGCAACAAGCAACATCTCCACAGATTGCCAAATGCTTTTATTGTGAACCACTCAGAGCATAACCATCAAGATCACAAAATTTTAGAGCTAGAAGAGCTCTTACAGATAAAAAAGAAACAGAAAAGTTTAATGACCTCTATTTCTTTTCTCTCCAACAGTGCCTTCACCTTCTTTTTCATTCTCTAATTCTTGCACCTCAACTGAAACTGATAAACTTGAGGAATGTAAGTACCAAAGACGCTATATAGCATCAGAATTTAGTGAAAAATTTAGGCAGTGATCAGTGTCTGAAACTGAAGCTAGGAAAAGAACATCAGTTATGACAGGTGAAATTAGCCGTATAAGTAACCCACCCTCGGAACTGGCGCAAATGTACTGCTTTTGTGATTAGAGTGCTTTCCAAGTTTCCATCAAGTCACAAGGATATAGTCTCAGGAAGATATTCTTGGAATGTGGAGATATTGTTCAGTAATCAGCAGTAGTAAACCAAATATGATCCCTCCGAAGAGCTTATTATATGGAGCATGCATTCTTGATGGGCAGAAAACCTGAGATACTGTAACGGTTTGTGACCCTCCAAAGAACCACAGTATATAAACAGACATATGGGATGTCTGTGGTTTAAGATCTCATAGGGGGCAGAGGGAGCACTTAGGAAAAAAAGTATCTAAACTGGCTTCTTAGGGAGTCAAAAAGGAAACTAAGGTTGAGAAACCTGATCTTGAGGAAGAAGAAAAAATGAAGGCGATGAAAGAGAACAAGAAGGAAAAGTAGAATGATAAGAGAAATAGGAGACGAGGAGAGATGAGAAAAGGAGAAGGTATGTGAAATTTTAAGAGACAAAAATAGTTTTGTCTGCCACTGAGCCATATGACATATAGCTTTTTTTCCTTGACATTCTGAAATACAAGCTTATTTCTCTACATTAGTTCTAGCTCTGGCAACAAAGCATTAAATGTGAAAAGGAATACTGGAATGTCTGCTCTTTATTCAAAGAATTCCCATATCCTAGAGCATTCTTTTCTTTCTCAAATACTCCAAACAGATGTCCTCATTTTTTCTCATTTAAATTTAAACTTGTAAACAATTTCCTATAAGGTTCCTAAGGACCCCCTTATTCCACTTACTTGTAATGTGAAATTTGTTAGCTCCATAATATCAAAGCCTTCAGTTTTATATAAGTTATTTCTTTCATTTATCTGCCATAGTAGACAAACCCATTTGTTGTTTGACAGCTTAGGAAGCTTTTCTGCAGTTTGGATTTATCACTCAGGATCATATATCTGTATCTGCCTTTGCTTGAGTATAGGTGCACTTAGTGACTTTCTGATTACTAGTTGGATTTCCAATACTATGTTGAATAAAAGTGGTGAGAGTGGGCATCTTTGTTTTGTTTCTGATCTTAGAAGAAAAGAAGCTGGAAGCAGCTTTTCACTGTTGAGTATGATGTTAGCTACGGGTTTGTCATATATGGTCTTTATTATGTTGCGGTACATTCCTTCTATACCTACTTTGTTAAGATACTATCTTCAGTGTGTTATTGTTTATAACTTAATTTTTATTAACTTGTAGGAGTTCTTTATATATTCTTGATACAAGTCCTTTGCTAAATACATGTGTGGTGCGTATTTCCCATTCTGTAGTGTAATGCTGTCTTTGAAGGACATAAATTTAAGTTTTGATGAAGCCCAATTTGTCAAATTTTTCTTTCTGATTAGTGCCTCTTGTGTCCCATGCAAGGAATATTTGCCTACTCCAAAGTTATAAAGATGCTCTTCTATGTTTTCTTCTAGAAGTTTTATGGATCCAGGTTTTATATTAGGCCTAATGGAGTTAAATAGGGCCTTAAAGTTCTTTTTTTAAAAAACAAATAGATATTGAATTGTTTTAGCAATATTTTTTAAAACAACAACTTTCTTTCACATTTAATTGCTTTACTGCCTTAGTCAAAAATGAAATGACTGCATATGTGGGCTTCTATTTGTAGGCTTGGATCTGTTTATTTACTAGCCTATCCTCATGTAGTAATACTCTATCTTGCTTACTATAACTTTCCAGAAATCTTGTAATCAGGTAGTTATAAGACTTCAAACATTGTTCTTTTTACATATTGTCTTGGCTATTCTAGGTCCTTCAGCTTCTAAGATAAATTTTAGAATTACTTCATCTATGTCTAAAAAAAACTAAAAAGAGCCTGTTGGAATTTTGATAGGGATTGGGTTGAATTTACAAATCAACTTAGGAAGAAAGGAGAACTTAATGATAGCATTTTACCATCCATGAATATGACATATTTCTCTATTTATTTAAGACTTAAAATTTCCCTCAGCTAGGTTTTGTGGTTTTCAATACAGAGGTCTTGCACATCTTTTGTCATGCTTATTCCTAGGTTTCCAATGTTTCTGGATGTATTATAAATATTGTTTTCAGTTTCACTTCCCAATTGTTTGTTGGTGGTGTATAGAAGTAGAATTGATTTTTGTATATTGGCCCTGTATCAAATGACTTGCTAAATTATTAATTCTAGTAGCTTTTTTGTGTATTACATAGGTTTTTTCTATGTATATAATCATGTTGTCTGTGACTATAGTTTTACTTATTCCTTTCTAAATTTATTTATATAATCCATATACCATAAAATCCACTTTTCAAGTGTATAATTCAGTGGATTTTAGTATATTTGCAAAGCTGTGCAACCTCATCACTAATTCCAAAAAATTTTTATCACTCCAAATATAAACCCTGTATTCATTAACAGTTACCCCCCCATTATCCCCATCCCCAGCCCCTGACAACTACTAATCTATTTTCTTAATCCCTATAGATTTGCCTATTCTGGACACTTCATATAAACGGAATCATAAATGTAGCTTTCACTTAGCATATAATGTGTTTAAGGTTTATCCAGGTGGTAGCATGAATCAGCACTTCATTCGTTTTTATGGCTGAATCATATTCCATTGCATAGATACACCACATTTTGTTTATTCATTCATTAGTTGATGGAGATTTGGGTTGTTTCTACCTTTTAGTTATTATGAATAGTGTTGCTATGAATATTTACATATACATTTTTGCGTGACCATATGTACTTAGGAGTGGAATTGTTGGTTCATATGGTAACTTTATTTTAACCTCTTGAGGAACTGCCAAGTTATTCCCAAAGCACCATTTTATATTCCCACCACTGAGGTAATTCTATTTCTTCACATTCTCACTAATGCTTGTTATTGTCCATGCCATCCTAGCGGGTATAAAATGGTATCTCATCATGATTTTGATTTTTCATTTCCCTAATGACAAATGATGTTGGTCATCTTCTCATGTGCTTATTGGCTGTTTGTGTATCTTCTTTGGAGAAATCTCTATTCAAATCCTTCATCTGCTTTTCAATTAGCTTGTCTTTTTATTGTTGAATTGTAAGAATTCTTTATATATTTTGAATACAAGTTCTTATCAGATATGATTTTCAAATATTTTCTCCCATTCTATAGGTTGTCTTTTCACTTTCTTTTTTTCCCCCCACCTTCTTCCTGTTTATTCCATATCAGTTGCTGTGGAGGATGAAATCTGATTGTGAACAGATTGAAAGAAAAAAAATATACAATTTTTTAAAAAGGTTTTTATTTAAGTAATCCCTACACCCAGTGTGGGGCTTGAACTCATGACCCCAAGATGAAGAGTCTCATGCTCTTCTGACTGAGCCAGCCAAGTGCCCGAAAAATATACAATTTCACACAATATTTAGCTATCAACTCGGATAGGTATACAGGTACAATATGATACAGAATACGATAAAGGAAACTGAGCCTGCTAAGGCTTTAGAGCATGGAGGGCTTAAGAACGTTATCATTTATGTTAACAAAATCCAAGTCCTTTGAAAAACCAACACCAGGCCATTCTCAGATGTCTTTCATTTCAAGGACGAGTTCTGATGTGGAGTGTCATGATTCTGTAGATTTCTGGCTGCTTGCTAGTCCCTTCTCTTTGTGGATAAACTTATTTCTCTCTTACTTCTTTAAGGTGTGCTCACAGGAGCAGTGTAGGCTGCAGGATGAGAGAGTCCCTCGAGAAGCACAGACAGGGAGGAGGCAGGAGCACAGCAGGATCAGGAGGGTCTTCTGCTGCTAACCTCACTGGGGAGGGATTAAGGTAACTTCCTCCTGAACCCACAGCTTGACCTAAACGGGGCAGCCCATCTCCATCCTCCATCCTCCAGTCGGTAATACCGGTCACCTCTGTCAGACCTCCCTGCCTCAAGGTGAGTTCACCTTAAAGGCTGAATGTAAAAGTGTGAGTCTGGGGCCCAAGCCACCAACACCCACAGGGTCCCCCAGTTAGAGGTCTGGTCCCAGGAGGAGGCTGCTACTGCACTCTGGCAACCAAAGGACCGAGGAACGTGGCCCACTGTTGTCAGAAAAGCTGGAAATCCAGATTTGTATATGAGCCCCCGATTCCAAAACGTTGCAATTTATTCATGTTCTAGCAAAAACATTTTCAGGAATGATGTAAGTGGGTAAAAATAAGAGCCAAATCAGGCAGACTGTGGACTGTGGCCCCACAAACCCTACAGCCTGCTTGCATCCTCTCTTAATTTCCACATCAAATCTCTCTGAGGCACGTGAATCTGAACTTCTGCGGTCTTAGCTCTTTACAGGACATTTTTGGGATTTTTTTTTTTTTTTTAAGTCTAAAAGATGGTAATCTATCTTCATTCTTGTTCTTCAGGATATTTTTCAGTCTTAGGCTAAACGGATACTTAACTTGGGGCAGTCCTTCTCTTACGTTAAAATATTCCAGTCGCACATTATTACAAAGATAGCACCAAATCAAACTGACTGAGGGAGCCACCAACAAATGTGGGTAGAGAATTCTGAAAACAAAAGTAATAACTGAGAAGCTGAGCGGTTTTCCTCCAGTGTCTCTGATGCCCACACTCAGCTGCTCCTCCCTCCTTGGGCAGCTGATAGGACCTGCCTCCCAGCCTTCTCAATCTTTACCACTTGATGTCTCAGGTGACGGCAGGGAGCCCTGGGCCCTGGTACATTGTGTGCAGGGCTTCCTGGACTCCGTGGGGCGTCGGCCCTGTTTAGCCACTCCTGGTATAGCTCCTGCATGTGGGCGCTGGTCTAGCGGGCTGCATGGGGAGGTCAGGGTCGGTGCCTTCCATCTGCCGCAGCAGCACCTGTCTGCATGCCCATCCTCGGTCTGGGCTTGGCCTCTGTCATTTAAACATCCACTGGTCCAGGAGAGCACTTCCACCAAGTGGTACGGTGCCCTTCTCCAGCTTCAGAACCACATGCTGGGTGTTTTGAAAGCAGTACACAGCAGCCAAGCGTAACAGAACCTCCCCATTCTTTTCAAGGGTGACCTCTTTGTTCTTCAGGGTGTGGCAGGTGACCTCCCTCACATCCTCATTAAACAGCTGCTTGGCCGCATGTCTGAAAATTTGTGCCAGGTACCTGCTAGAGGTGGCTCCATCACGGTGTCAGTGCCTCACCCTCTCCTTCAGGCCTCCAAACAGAGTGTACATGGCAGCATCTTTTCACCAAGAGATCACTTTGCTCCATTATCTGACCAATTTCACCTGAGGTTAATACACAGTCAGTCAGCACCCCGGGAACCATGTGAAGCTGTGGGACAATCTTCTCGAAAGGCCTTCAGTTTATCATCAGAGCAGGGGTCACAATAATGTGGAAAATCTTGTCTGGGGACAGGTTCTCCTGTCTGGCGAAGTAATCCTTCACCAGAGAGCCCATGGTATAGAGGTGGGGGGGTGACATGGTGGCCCAGCACATATTCCAAGTATGGGACCCAGCCTGGACAGGTGGAGGTGAGCTTGGGTAACATTGGCTCTTCCTCACTGTGCTGGAGGCATCGAGACACAGATTCTTTCTGACTCTCCAAGATGCTGAAATCCCCAGCTACTGTTGTATTAAAGACAGTGCATACCCCAAGACTTTTGAGGAAGCCATAGTCTTCTGGATGCATAAATCACATTGAGGCAGAATTTAGCAGCAAAATAAGGCAGAGACTGTGGACACACCGACACTGCCAGCACCTTTTGCTATAAGATATCACATTTCTTATTAAGGTTCAGAACTCAAAAGAAGTCCTTGGCGTTCTGCTGGGAAACCTGGATCCCTTCCTCCACTAGTCACACTGCTGTCACACCCATATTACTCAAATATCTTGGCATCAGCCGACTTATGGAATTCTCTCTTCTTCCACATGTGGTGCTCACACTTCATCTGCAGTGGGGCAGGTGGGGGGCCAAGGCTTGGCCTGAGAGGAGCACCAGGAGATGTGGTCTTTTCACTTTGATAGTGTTCTTTGAAGCCCCCTAATTTTTAATTTTGATAAAGTGTAATTTATTTATTTTTTCCTTTGGTTGTTTGTGCTCTTGCTATCACATCCAAGAAACCATTGCTATGCCATGAAGATTTATGGCTATGTTTTTTTTTCTGAGCTTTAGTTCTTACATTTAGATCTTTGATTTATCTTAATATTTGTATATGTATAGGGGTCCAAGTTCATTCTTTTCCATGTTTTCCCAGCATCATTTTTTTGAAAAGACTGTTCTTTCCCCTATTGAATTGTCTTGGCACCTTTGCCAAAAGTCAATTGACCATAAATATAAAGGTATTATTTATGGACTCTGAATTACATCTCACTTATATATGCTTTTGGCAGTACAGCTGTGTTGATTACTATAGTTTTGAAATCAGGAAGTCTAAGTTTTTCCAATCTTTATGCATATTCTTATTATTTTATTACATTGATTGGGACCTTCAACATAACCCTGAATAGAAGTGGTGAGAGCAAACATTGTCTTATGTTGTTCCTGACCTTAGGGGGAAAAGATTTAATATTTCACATTACTTTTTTTTAAGATGATTGTTGTTATACTGAGGAAGTTCCCTTTTTTTTTTTGAAGATTTTATTTATTTATTTGACAGAGAGAGACACAGCAAGAGAGGGAACACAAGCAGGGGTAGTGGGAGAGGGAGAAGTAGGCTTCCCATGGAGCAGGGAGCCCGATGCAGGGTTCGATCCCAGGACCCTGGGATCATGACCTGAGCCGAAGGCAGACACTTAAGGACTGAGCCACCTAGGCGCCCCAAGAAAGTTCCCTTCTGTACTTGCTTTAAGTTTTTTTTTTTTTTTTTAACATGAATGGGTTTGAATTTTGTCAGATGCTTTTTCTGCATCTACTGAGACCATCATTTTGTTTTTCTCTTCCATTCTGTTAATGTGGTGAATTACACTGACTTTTCAACGTTAAACCACACCTTCCTTAGCGTCTTATCCTTTATATTGCAAGGTTCAATTTGCCAATATTTCATTGAGAATTTTAAAATCTATATTCATGAGGGATACTGGTTTGTAATTTTCTTGTAGAATGTCCTGGTCAAGCTTTGATATCAGGATTATTTGGCCTCATAAAATGAGTTTGGAAGTGTTCATTCCTGCTCTAGTCTCTGAAATATATAGGATTATTATTTTATCTTCTTTAAAAGTCTGATAAAATTTACTGGTGAAGCCATCTGGCCCTGGAGTTTTCTTTGTGGGAAAGTTTTTGATTAGAAATTCCATTTCTTTAATAGATATTGGTCCATTTAGCTTTTCTTTTTCTTCTTGTGTCAGTTGTTTGTATTTTTTCAGGAATTTGTCCATTTGATGTAAGTTGTCAAATTTATTGGCATAAAGTTGTTGAACTATCCCTTTAATATCTGTATAATTCATTAGCATTAAAAATAAAATTTCTGCATACAAAAATAAAATAGATGACAAATGATGAATCAGGGGAAAATAAATATGTAACATATAGCAGAATAAAATATATATTGTAGGAGCAAACAGTCTAATGACAGAAAGAGGGAATTATGATTCAGTGTGACAAATGCCATGAGAGGTACACAGAGAACAACACATAGGATGGATACACTGGCCAATTTAGGAAGTCAAATCATGATGTCCAAGTGATGAATTACATTTGCTAACTTGAAGTAAAATAATATAGTCAAATTTATGGATACTTAAAAAGCTGAGAATTTAGCTCTCAGATATAATTATTTCACATTGGTCATCTACCTATGGGTGTCTACTGTCAACTGCTCCCCTTTCACTGGCATATCTTTAATTACAAATAAAATGAAAGTTTTTTTGTAAAAATGATAGACATTATAAAAAAATTCAAATGAGATAAAAAAAGTCCAAAAGACAAAATAAAAATCACTTGCATTTTGGCCAACATCCTTCCAGATCTTTTTGCACATTTATATACACATAAATACACATATATTCATGTCAAGATGATGCTGTTCTTGCTGATCTATATTCTCCTTTTATGGGCGGACCTATATGCTATGAACATATTTTCATGTAAATAAAGATTTTCATCATTATTAATAGGTTAAGGGTATTCCATTGTGCACATGCACTGTAATTTAACTAGCATCCTAGTGATGGCACCTACAGTGTTTCTAAAAACAGTTATTACAAAAAAGGGAGTGAGGAACATCCATACGAATGTTTTCTTTTTGTTATTTTCCTTAGAATGAATGGACTAGGAAATGAGATTTTGGGGCAAAGGCTAATGAAATTTTGGTAAATAAGATTGTCCCAATTTCAACCTTAACACCAATAAGTGCACAATAGTAATTGTAACCCCATATCACTATGTACCCTGAGGGACAAAAAGGATCTGTTTGGAATGTTGAACATCTTTCATTTAATTAGATGTTCATTTTTCTTGGTTTAAAAATGTCCTATTGATTTCCTTTGCTAATTATAGTGAGGTGTTTTTAAAACTGATACTTTTTTAAAAATTAAAGATTAGAGAGAGACGCACACACGCGTGTGTGTGTGGGGAAGAGGCAGAGGGAGAGGGAGAGTCTTAAGCAGACTCTGCACTGAGCACAGAGCCCACTGAAGGGCTCCATTTCACAACCCTGAGATCACAACCTGAGCAGAAACCAAGAGTGGGATGCTTAACGGACTGCACCACCCAGGGGCTCCTTAAAATCGTGTGAGCTCTTTGTATATTAGGAATATTTTTCCTTCTTTTTCCACAATACAAATGTATTTTCCACTGGTTCATTATTTGTGTATAGAAGATTACAACTTGTATATAGAAGAAGATTACAATCTTCATGTGGTTAATTTTTACCATTTTTTTCTGTTACGGTTTCTAGTTCTTGTTTCATACTTAGCAAAGGCCTTTCTCAGCTCAAGACTATAAAGATACTCTCCTTGATTTTCTTGTAGTGTTTTTTTTGGCTTCATTCTTTACATTTAAATTTTTGATTCATCTGGTATTTGAGAAAGGAGATAGAAAGTCTGTCTCCATGGGCTTGTTATTTCTCAGATAATCTCCTTCCCACTTAGCAGGGATTTGTAGCATATAGTTTACTGGTTACCACTAAGACTTCTGGAGTCCAGGTCTCCTGGCTTCAACACTTAGCAGTAATGGCTCTGAGTAATGTTGTAAAGTCAGATAATAATTGCACCTGTCTTAGGGTTAAATAATATCTGAAAAAGTGCTCTGGTACTTGATACCTAAATGCTCAGCAAATGTGAGCTACTATTATTAAACACTTGTACATGGCACAGCAGTTTGTTTCTAGATTCTACATTCTGTTCACTGATACTATCTTCCACATAATTGTAATCCATGTGTTGACACTCCATTATCCAACTCATTGTCTCATGGAATGGCTCCTCTTTCCTCATTTCAACAAAAAAGTTCCTATCGCAGTTGCCTTTCTAATCATAGCTACAGCCTAGGTAAAAGTAAGCTGTGCTTCACAATGCAATGAGAACCGAAACCCCGAACCAAGACGCTGAACAAACGTGGGAAAGATGAGTACCTATTTCTTCTACCACGTATTCTTAGAGGCTGAAACTCTACCTCATTTCAGCCCTTGGCATATAACTGATGCTCTCAAAAACTAGTACCTTCTCGGGCGCCTGGGTGGCTCAGTCGTTAAGCGTCTGCCTTCGGCTCAGGTCATGATCCCAGGGTCCTGGGATCGAGCCCCTCATCGGGCTCCCTGCTCGGCGGGAAGCCTGCTTCTCCCTCTCCTTCGCTCCCCCTGCTTGTGTTCCTGCTCTCGCTCTCTCTCTCTCTGTCAAATAAATAAATAAGATCTTTAAAAAAAAAAAAAAAAAAACTAGTACCTTCTCTCCCAACTGTAGTTTACAACCTTAAATAAATAGTTCACAATGTTATCTCCAGTGGGCCCTGACTCTGGAGCAGGACGCGAGGGGCGGGGAAGGATTCACCCGGGACCCCGGTCCTGACCTGGCCGGTTCCTCCTGGCAAGCTGAGCTGACTACCCGCTCGGGGGCTGATGCCCCCAGGCTGCGTGGCAGGCAGGCGACTCCAGGACCCATTAAATGCGCACAATGGGGGTCGAAGGCAGCGGCAGGACCTCCTCGGAGCCCTCAAAGAGTTAAGAGTGTGCGAAGAGCCGGCAGAGGGAAGCGCGAAAAGGGGGGAAATCCCCTAGAAACAGCGTTGCGAGGAGGTGAGGGAGACCGGCTTCCCGCTCAACCACGCACTTCAGTCTGGCTGGTTGAAGCAAGTACCGGTCCTCGGCTCGGGGAATCTCTGCGTCCCCCCAGGGCTCTGTCGTAGCGCCGCCTCGACCCGGCGTTCCCGCCGTTGTCTGCCGCCGCTTCTGCCTCCGATCGGCTCGTCTCCTCCCTCTAACGGCTGCTGACCGCGGCCAGCGTCCGCGGCGTCGGTGACGTCGGCGTAGGGGCGGGACTTCCTGCCTCGCGCTCTCTTAGGACTCCAGACCGAGGCGCTCCGGCGGGCTTGAGGGGCGGCGGGCGGCGGGCGGCGTGTTGGCGGGTCGGCAGCTGCTGGGCTGCTTCGCTATCTTGAGAAAGCCCGTCCGCCGAGGTGGAGCGAAGCTCTCTCTCCACCGCCGCCCTTTCTGTCCTCGGAGCTCTCTTGGGAAACCTCACCTTTCCCTGGAGTCGGGAGCCCGAGGGGCGTGCTCGGCCCTCCTTTTCCTGCTTCTCCTCTTCAGTCCGCGCCGGGCGCGGCTGCCGGCCGGGCCAGCACCCAGCGTGTGGAACTGCATCCCGTAGCCCCAATGCGGGTGCGAGAAGAGCTGAGTGGGTGCCACTGGTTGGAGCTGTGCAGGTGTTCCCCGGTGGCAAGTGCGGCCACAGCACCGGGCGCTTTTAAGTTCTTTGCGCGCAAGTTGCAAGGACTGTGTGCGAGTCTGGTACGTAATCTCTTTTTATGGGGACGCTGTTTTGTCCGTAGTTTTGGAATGCTCCCCTTTTCTTCACAGTTTGCCCTTGAATTTTTTGTACTTTTCCTGTAAAGTAATTGGAGCGGGTGTGAGAAACGTAGGCTGTGAGACATGTTCTGTAGCCAGTTAAGTGCACGTGAAACTTTTTATGGAGTTTTTTGTTTTGTTTTGTTTTAAATTTATGTATGTAAGTAATCTCTACACCCAGTGCGGGGCTCGAACTCACCACTCCGAGATTAAGAGTCGCATGCTCCGCGGACTGAGCCAGCCAGGCGCCCCTTTTTGGAGTTTTTTGATGCACTCCAGCGCGGTGCTTGGTAGCTAGTTTACTAACTGGCTGAACGTGTGGTATACCACCAGTTTAATTTGTGATGAAAAAACTATGCTAACCACTTTCTATGACCCCGCAGATAATTTTAATAGTGATATTGGCAGTCATTTCAGAGATAATGTCTAGACTAGGTAAATGAATGCCTGGATTAAATGGACCTTTTGATAAATCCTTACCAGCTTTTGACCGTAATAAATGGGCACTTAGCTCTTCAAAATGCCCACTGCCAAGTATTTTTAAAGCCTTAAGTTACCTGAGTTGTAATTATGAAGCTGTTTCAGTAAAATCTCAGAGATGTCTAGTATGCAAGAAACTTGTTCTTAATTTCTTATATGTGTTATAGTTGATAGTGTTTAGACTATGAACACAAAATACTTGAGATCTAAAACCGAGTAGGTTGTTAAAGCAGTGCTTCTGTTACCAAGCAACATCTCCGTAAACAAGTCTAATATTCAGCTAGAATATAATTAAATGTAACTATCCTACAATTATCTGGATTCAGAATTCTGTAAATTCATGGGTTTAGCCTGTAGGTGGTTACAGTTAATACGCACCTTCTGTACTGAAGTTTGATTTCAAACTCATTTTGTGTGGAATTATTAGAATGTTTTGAATTTCAGTGTCATACAGGACTCTCCAGAGACTTGCAAATGGATTTCAGTTACCCTTTGGTTATATAGGACAGTGTATGTCCTGTATTCTTTCTTTCGAATATTTTCTAATCAGATGAAGTGTGCAGACTCTATTCAGGAATTTTTCAAATAATAGAATAATACCAATCTAGGGTTACATAGCGCATTGGGAGATTAAAACAGTATCCACAAGTGTTTTTAAGCCTTGCTTGAGCCAATAACCTCACTCTTTCTCCACCCATTAAACCCTTATTGATATAATTTGTATGACTGTATGGCAAGTAGTTTTCAGAGCACTTTTTCATGATTTTTTTGAGTGCTATAACCTTTCAAGTATGTCAGAAAGGAAGTGAACATTTGAGACACTATGAGACTGAATGACTTCTTTGAAATCAAACTATTGGTAATGGGAATTGCAGCTTGAAGTTGCATGTCTTACTACATTGCAAAAATCTGTTGACTTCATCTTAGTTCCCTCCCCCTTTCTCTTTTCCATATGCTATGTTGAAGTAATGAAATATTCAAGAGTTGGGCAAGACAAGCAGAGAATAAAATCAAGAATGACTCGTATAAAATTCTTAGTAATCAGAAGTCAGCATTTTGTCATGGGAAGTTCTAATTCAAGAAGTTTAGAAGAAGGAAATGTTAACAGAAAGATTAGTTAATTGTCAATTCTTTGTGTGTTTTCTAGGTACTGTCTCTGCCTAAAGTAATTGAGTTTTATTTTAATTTTGTCATACATAATGTATTAAGTTCAGTAATTCTGTCAAATTGTCTAATCTGTGTGTACTTTTAGGGCATGTGTGTATGTATCTGTAAAAAATTTCCTGAAGTACTTTTTCCTACCAACTAAAGTTCACATTTCTTAACCTGAACTCTTCAAAATCTCCTCTCACTCTGCCATTTCATGTTCATGTTCTTTATAGAAAAACTGTTGTGTCCAGACTGATTTCCTCACTATCCTCTAAACCTACTATGTGCTTTCTCCCTTTCTTCCAAGTCTTTGAGTCATTCTGCCTACCTGACCTGATTTCTTCCCTTCTTTCCTAAAATCTGAGTTGTACCTTTTCTATAAAGTTCAACTCCACCATAATCTCCGCAGGGGAGGAAAAGTTCTCTACTCTCTTAGAGTCTCTAGCTGGCCTAAGAGTTAAATTGACATAAAACTGATAAACAGAGAAAAGCGTACAAGTTTAAAAAATTGTTTACATGTACTTGGGGGCCTTCACAGGAGAATGAAGACTTGAAGTAACCAGAGCAGAAACCTTTTATACCTTTTAGATAAAGAAACAAGAAATTTATATAAAAAAGACAAAGGTTTTGTGTTGAGTAGTAAATTGTGGAGAAGTGACTAGGAAGTTAAAGACTAGTTTAAGAAGGCTTGTTTGTACAGATTTCTCGGCTTTGATCCCCCATCTCTGGTGATAAGAATGTCTTCTGCACTCCTGGTACAGGTTTTGTTTTTTTTTTTTTTCTTCTGGGATTTTTATCTTCTGTTTTCAAGAAGAAAAAGGGTCAGAGTGCCCCTTTTTGCACCTGCTGTTTCTTAAGTGCTTTTAACTCAATCAGTACACCAAAGTGGCATATTTTAGGGTAACATGTTCTGAACTCTTTCTTCTCTGAAATCCTGTAGGATGTTTTCATTAGCCATTCTCATCTGATACTTACACTTTATATTGCGATTTATCATTTCTGTATATGCCTCACCTTCCTAACTAGATTGTAAGCTCCTTAAGGGCAGGACACCAGATCTCAATGAGTTGTATCCTTAGTATCTTCCAAATAGAAGTTGCTGAATAAATGTTTCTTAGAGATGAGGAATGTGCATTTGTACTTTCCCCCCCTTCCGTAGTGTAATAGAAGTAAAAGAAAATCTTTGAGAGAGTGAGAGAGAAAGGGCAACTGTGAACCATAAGAAAGGGAATTAAAGAGAGGGAATTCATTGGGATTGGAAGGAAAGATTCTATTCCTAGAAAGTGTGATATTTGAGAATTTCCCAAGACAATATCAACAGTGAGGACTCCCTCAGGAATGCTGGCATTACTCTCAAGTGGGTTTGGGGAGTTTGGTCAATTTCCTGGTTCTTCCTTAGTAGAATCTTAATTTTAAAAACACTTCCCCCAACTCTCTCCTCCCTCTACCTCCCTTGTATAATCCCTCTCTCCCTATCTCTCCATTTTACCCCGTTCCATTTTACTTTTTTCCTGGTCAAGACTTATTTATGAATTATGTCAGTATTTTTATTTGGCCCTCATAAGGTAGCTGTTATCTTAAGTTTTATAATTTTCCATTGGGGCTGCCTCTATGGGTCACAGAGAGATCACAGGCTGTATAGCTAGTCTAGCTTTTTTTTTTAAGTTTAACTGAGATGTAATCCAGTAGTAAAGAAATTAAGAAAGCAGGAAGTGCCCAGTTTCTGTATATTGTAACTTTAAATTTCTTTTGCATTAAAATTCATAGAGTTGGGAGGAACCTAAACCTATCCATTTCCTTTTGGAAAGTGCCTATCACTCTCAAAATATGTCTCTAAATAAATTCTGGGTAATTTTTGTAGTCTTACTGTAAATCCTGTATCTGATGCTTATGACAAGGAATTGTTTCATTTAAAGGTATAAGGAAGTAGAGTCTCAGTATTTTTATAAATCTTGGTTTGAGTCTTTTGTTTTTTAGTAAGCTGCTATCCTAGCTTCTGAGTTGTTGCCCAGTAACACAATTGCAGGATAACGTAGCAACCACTGAAAATGTTAGCAATGGACTATAGGGATTTTCCTGCTAAGTTGAAGTGCTTATCTTTAGCATTCACATTCAATGTTTTTCTCATCTGAATCACATTTTGGTTTAAGGCAGACACTTGAGATATTGTTAAACTTAAAGAGCATACAATATAATTACATATTTTTGGAGTGCTGACAAATTACAACTTGCACATTATTTTTCACATACTGTTGTGATATATATTAAATTATATATGAAGGATATGTGAAAAGATTCGTTCAATTAAAGATTAGTCTATATTGGGCAGAAAAACTATTAAGTAATAATTAACATCTGAGTTCTCTATAACTGATACAGCTAGCAAGAGCTGGGATGGATGCATTTGAAATGGTTCTTCTCCAAATAATATTCTTATGTTACTTCTGGAGGTTCCTGGGAAGCTTAGATCAGTAAGCATGAACTAATAGGCATTATGATTTTGTGGGAAGCAAACTGTGATTCAGGAGACGAAGACTTGACTGAGTTAGTCACTTAACCTTTCTTGTCCTGTTTTCTCTTTTGAAAAAATAAATTGTTGAAGGTTTTTTTTCAGAGGTTGTATGTTTACAATTTATTTTTCATTTATTTTTTAAAGGTTTATTTATTTTAGAGAGCGCATGTGCATGTGGGGGAGGGGTGGCAGAGGGAGAGGGAGTCTTAAGTAGACTCCGTGCTGAGTGCAGAGCCCAACCTGGGGCTCAATCTCATGACCCTGAGATCACAACCTGAGCCAAAACCAAGAGTTGGACGCTTAACTGACTGCACCACCAAGGTGCCTTGTATGTTTATAATTTAAAGCACATTTTATTTCTCCTGTTCATTGGTTTAGCCAATTTTTGAGTGCCTGTCATGGGCCTTGCACTATACTAGATATTGGGAAAATTGTGAATAAGACATAGTGCCACGTCTCAAGCAGTGCCTGGTGGGAGAATATGAATGGTTATTTATAGTTTATATATAGTTACTTGTAATCTAAATTGAAAGTGCTATAAAGATAAATGAGGGTGTGTTTTGGTGGCATGTCAGAAGGACACCTGACCTAGAACTGCTGAGAGAATACATTATAATTAAGGAAATGCCAGATTAGAATTATGTAAGTGTAATCTGAGAGTATACAGAGAAGTATTAAACCTAGCCTGGAGGGAGTTGATGAATCAAGTAGAACTGGGGAGAAGTTTCTCTGAATTGGAAAGAGAGTCAGAAATAGTGGTAGTTCAGATCCTGGCTGTAGATGGGATTCCTAGTGAGAGTGTCTGGAATCAGAAGAGGGCTTGTGAACATCAGCACGTAATGGGTAGGTGGAGAAAGAGAGTACCGAGGTAAACCAGAGAAGGGTAGAATCTTGGAAGCCAAGGGAGGAATGCTTACCACATTTAGTTTTTGATTAAATGGAAATTGTTTGTCAAGAAACATTGTGTAGCACTATAAATGTAAACCCATCTATACAAAGATAGTCTACAAAGATCTGAAGTTGCAAATGGAGATAGGTCAAGTCTGATAACAGAAAGAGTCTATGGTTGACCTTTGAGCAACATGGGGGATGGGGGCTCCCAAAACTCTACTTGTAATTTTAATTTGCATTTCCCTAAATATAAATGATGTTGCATTTTCCTTGTACTTATTAGCCTTTTATAAGTCATCTTTGGTGGAATTCTGTTCAGATCTTTTGCCCATTTTTTTTTAGCTGGGTTTGTCTTATTATTGAGTTGTAAAAGTTCTTTATATATTCTGGGTTAAAGTCTTTTATTAGAGACATATTTACGAAGATTTTTTTTCACCAGTCTTTGGCTTACTTTTTCTTAAACTTGTGTCTTTGAAGTACAAAGGTTTTTGATGAAGTCTAGTTTATAATTTTCCTTTTATGGTTTATGATTTTGATGACGTGTTTAAGAACTTTTGGCCTGATCCAAGATCACAAGGATTTTCTCCTCTGTTTACCTTTAGCTCCTTCATTTAGATCTAAGATCCATATTGAATTAACTTTTGTGTATGGTCTAAGTTTTTAAATTTTTTTTAAAGATTTTATTTATTTGAAAGGGAGAGCAAGCATGCGTGCATGCGCACGAGAAGGGGAAGGGGCAGAGGGAGAGGAAGAAGCAGATTACTCGCTGAGCAGGGGGCCCTACCTGGGGCTGGATCCCAGGACCCCGGGATCTTGACCTGAGCCGAAGGCAGACGCTTAACCCACTGAGCCACCCAGGCCCCCCAAAGTTTTTAAATTTTTTTTGATGCCAAGTGGACGCCAAGTTGCCCTAGCCCTATTTGTTAAAAAGGCTTTTCTTTTTCCCTTGAATTATATTGGCACCTTTGTAAAAAATCAGTTGCTTTTATAACATAAGGGTTTGTTTCTAGAGTCTCAATCCTGTTCTATTCATCTATATTCGTATCTTTACTCCAGTACCACACTGCCTTGATAACCATAGTGTTATGGTAAGTTTCAAAATGGGTAGTATAGGGGTGCCTGGCTGGCTCAGTGGAGCATGTGACTCTTGATCTTGGGGTTGTGAGTTCGAGCTCCGCATTTACTCAAGAAAAATAAATACAAATAAAAATTCAAAGAAAAAAATAAAATGGGTAGTGTAAATCTTTCCAACTTTTTCAAAAGTGATCCTAGATTCTTTCCATTTACATGTAAAATTTAGGACCCACTTGTCAATTTCTACAAAAAACATTTGTTGTGATTTGATAAGATTTGCATTGAATCCAAGATCAGTGTGGGAAAAATTGCTAACTTAAGAGTCTTCTAATCCATGAATATATGATGTCTCTATTTAGATTTTTAATTTCTCTCAACAGTGTTTTTTTAGTTTTCAATATATAATTCTTGTACTTTCATTAAATTTATTCTGAAGAATTCAGAATTTTTGATATTGGGAGTAGAATTTTCATAATTTAATTTTTAGATTATTGTATAGAAATGCAATTAATTTTTTAACAGAGTGCTTGGTGGGGTGGGGAGGATGGTGGGGGGAGGGGGGAGGGAGAGAGACTCTTAAGCAGCCTCCACACCCAGTGCAGAGCCCAAGGCAGGGCTCAATTTCAGGACCCCGAGATCATGACCTGAGCCAAAATCAAGAGTTGGTCACTAAACTGACCAAGCCCCCTAGGTGCCCCACAGTTGATTTTTTAATATTGTTTCTACATATATGATCATGTCTGATAAGATCAGATCATTCCAATCTGAATGTTAATATATTCTGTTACTCATTTTTGCTTTGTTGTATGAGCTAGATCCTTCAGTAAGATGTTGAATAAGCATTGAGAGTATATTGCATTGCTCCTGGTCTTCAGGGGAAATTATGTAGATTTTCACTATTAAGTGTAATGTTAGCTGTAGGTTTTCTGTAGATGCCCTTTATTAGATTGAGGAAATTCCATTTTGTCCTAGTTTGTTGAGTTTTTAATCATGAATGGGTGTTGGATTTTGTCAGATTCCTCCCCCCCCCCCGCATCCAATGAGATTATCATAATGGATTTTGTCCTTTATTAATATGGTATATGACATTAAATGATTTTCACAGGTTAACCCTGTATTCATTCCTGGGATAAGTTTCACTTAGTCATGCTGTATAATCATATATGTTGCTAAATTTGGTTTTCTTAGATTCTGTTAAGGAATTTCATGTTTATGTTCATGAGGAATATTAGTCTATTGGTTTCTTGTGGTGCCTTTGTCCAACTTTGGTATCAGAGCAACATTGGCCTCATTGAAGGAGTTACATGGTGTTTCCCGCTCTCTTTTTTCTGAAATAGTTTCCTAAGAATTGCTATTACTTCTTTAACTATTTGATAGCATTCACCAATGGAGCGGTGTGGGCCTGGACTTTTCTTTGTGGGAAGATTTTTAATTACTAATTCAGTTTCCTCATTTGTTACAGTTCTATTTGGATTTTCTATTTCTTTTTGAGTTTTGATAACTTGTATGCTTTTAGAATTAGTCCATTTCATGTTAACTGTCTAATTTGTTGATAAAAAATTCATATTTTAAAAACTTTTAAATTACTGTAAGTTTGGTAACGATCTCGCTTTCATTCTTTATTTTGGTGATTTGTATCTTTTCTGTTTTATGGTAAATCTAGCCTAAGTGTGTCAATTTTGTTGATCTTTTTAAAGAACCAAATTTTGGGGCACCTGAGAGGTACAGTTGGTTGAGCGTCCAACTCTTGGTTTCTCTCTCTCTTTTTTAAAAGATTTATTTATTTGAGAGAGAGCACGAGCAGGGGAAGGAGGGGGAGGGAGAAGCAATCTCCCCACTGAGCAGGGAGCCCGATGTGGGACTCGATCCCAGGACCTTGGGATCATGACCTGAGCCGAAGGCAGATGCTTAACTGACTGAGCCACCCAGGTGCCCCTACGATTATGTTGTTCTTGATGTCTGCTGGTTTTATTTATTTTTTTAAACCTGGCTTCCTGGGTCTGCATACCTTAGTGTTCAACCAAGGATTGGTCAGAAGTTGAGTTCAGACAGTTTGAACTAATACAGTTAATGCTTAATACTAATATGGCTAGTACTGCTGAAGGATCTATATGAGGGTAAGAGAGTGCATTCAGACACAGATCATTATCAGGTTTGCCCTGGCTTTTACTTTGCACCAGCCACTTTTGCCATATGCATAGCTTTGTTGGCCAAGGATGTGTGAGTGGCATGGACCAGCTTCAGTCTCCAGTGACAGTCTTAGTTTAACTGAACTAGTAAATAGTTTACCCACCCCCCCCACCAGGTTGTCTCAACTTCCAGAACTCCTATAAAATCCCCAGCTAGTCTGCCAGTTTGTTGCTTGCCACAGAGAGTCCTGCAGCCTTAGGCTAAAGGTGCCACTGGGTCTCACTGTTAGGTTATCACAGAAATCTCCACTTCAACTGATGATGCATCAAATCAGTAGATTACCCTCAAATAGTGGTGGTGAACCTGCTCTTCACAGTTTGCCTTACGCTTGTTAAACTCCTACACTGACAGAGGTGGGGGGAGATGGGAGTAGCCAAAGGTAGACTCATGTTCTTCTTACCCAGTTGTTTTCATGAATAAACACTTTTCAGTTTGCTGAATGCCTTTGATTGAATTCCAGATTACTGAAATGGTGTTGTTTGGCTCTTTCGTGAAGAGGATTTATCAATCTCATTCTCTCATGCTGGAAGTAAGAGGTCTGGTTTTTTGTTTTTTTTTTTAAAGATTTATTTTTTCTTGAGAAAGAAGTGAGAGTGAGCAAATGGGAGTGGGGGAGGGGCAGAGGGAGAGAGTGGGGGAGAGAGAATCTCAAGCAGACTCCCTGCTGAGCACAGAGCCCGAGCCCGACTCAGGTCTTGAGACCATGGCCTGAGCCAAAATCACGCGTGGGACACTTAACTGACTGAACTACCCAGGTGCTCCAGGAGGTGGGTTTTCATGATTCTGTGGGGAACTCTTCTCTCAGGAGGATGAAACTTGATCTATAGTACTTTTTTTTTTTTAAGATGTTTATTTATTTGAGAGAGAGAAAGAGCATGAATGGGGGAAGGGGCAAAGGGAGAGGAAGAAACAGACTCCCTGCTGAGCAGGAAGCCTGCCATGGGGCTTGATCCCAGGACCTGGAGATCATGACCCGAGCCAAAGGTAGGCATTCTACTAACTGAGCCACCCAGGCACCACGACCCATACTTCTTTTATATCACTCATAATCCTTTGCACAATATTAGGCATTTATTAGTTACTCCAAATGTGCTTGTTGACTTAAATTCCATAGTTTTCCTCAAGCATCAAATTATAAAGCATTTGGGGTTGTGGAATCCCAAGACCTATGCAATTTCTTGGTTTTCCTGTCCTTTTGATAAGTGGGAGAAATTGCTTAATATTCATTCAGCAAGTGTTTATTGACTACCTGCCATGTTCCAGCTATTATGTAAGGTTTTGGGGGTATTAAGATGACTAAAACATAATCTTCGCTCTCAAGGAGGGTTTAGCCTAGTGCAGGAGATTGGAATACAAATAGCTGATTAGAATATGGTGAAGTAAATAAATTGATATGGATAAATACATGGCATTATGGAAGAGCTCACAATGACTGTTAACTCGGAATGCATTAGAGGAAAAGAAAAAGGGAAGCATCTAGAAGGACTTTGAGAAGGAAGTAGTGACTGATTTGAATATAAAAATGAGTGAAAGTTGAGATTAGATTGCATTCTATGCAGAGGGGTCAGCATGAGGTGAGCAAATGTGTTGTGAGTTCAATGACCTATAAGCAGTTTAGTTTGGTTAGCGTATAAGTACATATCATAGAGTTGTGGGAGATGAGAATGGAAGGGTAAAGAGGGCCTAGATTGTGAAAGGTTTTGTATACTATGTTAATAAGCTTTAATTAACCTTTATTGACCAATTTTGCAAAACTGTTGAGTGGGATGTACTTCAGGATTCTGTCAAACTTTGATTTGAATGTTGTTTACCTACATCTTCAACTATTTTAAAAGTCACAATAAAAGATAAATATATCCGAACGTGCTGTAAACTGTTTAAAAACATCAGAGACCTCCAGCATAGTAACTGAAATGGAAATAAAGATCTGATATGTCTTTAATATAAAATATTCTGAATTAAAATTTTTATTTTTAATATACAGTAATAAAATGACACAGTCTGTTCTAAATATTGGAGTTCTATAAGATTTAATTTGAGAGCGCCGAATCCTAACCACTAGACCACCAGGGAAGCTAATATAAGATTTAATTTGAAAAAGATCATTTGCTAAAAGTTTTATTTTTTTGAGATTCTTTATTTTTATTTATTTGCCAGAGAGAGAGAGAGAGGCAGGCAGAGGGAGAAGCAGGCTCCCCGCTGAGCAAGGAGGCCAATGGTGGACTCTCCCAGGAGCCTGGGATTATGACCTAAGCTGAAGGCAGATGCTCAAACAACTGAGCCACCTAGGCACATCCCTGAATACTGCTGTTTTAGATAAAAGAGAGTTACATTGATAAGAGGCTTTTTTAAGTGATGTCATAGATGGTAATTCTGTAGAGTAAGGTTGGACTACAACCAGTTGTTTTTGTTGAATATATTTTTGAGTATTGTGTAAACTTGCATGGAGAGAAATGGAATTTGAGGACTTCTGGGTTATTTCTTGAAGTGGAGGCTTTAACTTCAAGTCTCATTTTCTTTTATATTTGGTCACTGTTTTCTGATGTGCAAAGGACAGAAGGAAGCCTTTTTACCTCCTCCTTTGGTCTTCAAGTGGATTTGACATTTTCCCTCTGGTTATAAATATAGTGTATGTTTGTTGTAAAATAAGAAATGTGCAGGAAACATGCAAACAAATAAAAAAATCACACCTATTGTCCGTCCACACATAAAATCTTAATATTTTAGTGCTTATCTTTTTTGTGTTTTTTTTTTCCTATGCATATATAGGCATGTAAATAGGCATTTTACAAAATAAGGATTATATAACAGTATTTTGTAGTCTGTGTTTTCTACTTCTGATGATTTGTTTGTTTTAGTAGGCTTCATGCCCAGCATAGAGCCGAGGATGGGGCTTGAACTCATGACCCTGAGATCAAGATCTGAGCTGAAGTCAAGAGTCGGATACTTAACTGACTGAGCCACTTAGGCACCCCTGCATTTTCTACTTCTGTAACAAACATTTCCTGATGTTATTAAATACTCTTCCATAACCTTTTTTTTTTTTAAAGAAAAACTTAACTGTGACATTTGAACCTAGAATTCACTTTCAGGAAAGTTTTTTTTCCTATAGTTTACAATGTTTATTTTTGAAAAAGCTTTATTGAATGTAATTGATAATTAACAAATTGTACATTTTTAAAATTAAGTTTTGTTTTATGTGTACACTATGAAACTATCACCACAGTCAAGATATTAAATATATCCATCACCCCCAAAAGTTTTTTTTTTTTTTTTAAAGATTTTATTTATTTATTTGACAGAGAGACAGCAAGAGAGGGAACACAAGCAGGGGGAGTGGGAGAGGGAGAAGCAGGCTTCCCCCCTGAGCAGGGAGCCCGATGCGGGGCTCGGTCCCAGAACCCTGGGATCGTGACCCGAGCTGAAGGCAGACACTTAACGACTGAGCCACCCAGGCGCCCCACCCCCAGAAGTTTTCTTATGCCCCTTTGTGATCTTTCCCTTTTGCTCCTGCCCTCTCCAACTGCTCACTCTTTTCCATTTTCAGGCAACCATTCATCTGCTTTCTGGCATTTTGATTGGTTTGCATTTTATATAAATAAAATCATATAACATGTACTCTTTTTGTTTAGATTTTTTTCACTAAGCATAATTATCTTGAGATTCATTCATGGTGAGGAATTCATGTTTATTGAATAGTTTTCCATTTTATGGCTGTATCTCAATTTGTTTATCCACTCACTTTTTTTCAACTTTAAAATTTTTTTTACTTAAATTCAATTAACAAATAATATATTATTGATTTCAGAGATACAGGTCTGTGATTCATCGGTTTTATATAATACATAGTGCTCATTACATCACATGCCCTCCTAATGTCCATCACTCAGTTCCGCCATCCTTCCACCCACCCTCCCTTCCAGCAACCCTCAGTTTGTTTCCTATGATTAAGAGTCCCTTATGGTTTATCTCCCTCTCTGGTTTTGTCTTGATTTATTTTTTCCTCCCTCACCGTATGATCCTCTGTTTTGTTTCTTAAATTACACATATGAGGGAGATCATATGATAATTGTCTTTCTCTGATTGACTTATTTCACTTAGCATAATACCCTGTAGTTCCATCCCTGTCATTGCAAATGGCAAGATTTCATTTTTGATGGCTGAGTAATACTCTGTTTCTTTATCCATTCTTTATCCACTCATCTGTCGATGGACATCTAGGCTCTTTCCATAGTTTGGCTATTGTGGACATTGCTGCTATAAACATTGGGGTGCAGGTGCCCCTTCGGATCACCACATTTGTATCTTTGGGGTAAATACCCAGTAGTGCAATTGCTGGGTCATAGGGTAGCTCTATTTTCAACTTTTTGAGGAACCTCCATACTGTTTTCCAGAGTGGCTGCACCAGCTTGCATTCCTCCCAGCAGTGTAGGAGGGTCCCCCTTTCTCCACATCCTTGCCAGCATCTGTCATTTCCTGACTGGTTAATTTTAGCCATTCTGACTGGTGTGAGGTGGTATCTCATTGTAATTTTGATTTGTATTTCCCTGATGCCAAGTGATGTGGAGCATTTTTTCATGTGTCTGTTGGCCATTCGTATGTCTTTGAAGAAATGTCTGTTCATGTCTTCTGCCCATTTCTTGATTGGATTATTTGTTCTTTGGGTGTTAACTTTGTTAAGTTCTTTATAGATTTTGGATACTAGCGCTTTATCTGATATGTCATTTGCAGATACCTTCTCCCATTCTGTCAGTTGCCTTTTGGTTTTTGTCGATTGTTTCCTTTGCTGTGCAAAAGCTTTTTGTCTTGATGAAGTCCCAATAGTTCATTTTTGCCCTTGCTTCCCTTGCCTCTGGAGGCGTGTCTAACAAGAAGTTGCTGCAGCCAAGGTTGAAGAGCTTGCTGCCTGTGTTCTCCTCTAGGATTTTGATAGATTCCTGTCTCATATTTAGGTCTTTCATCCATTTTGAGTCTGTTTTTATGTATGGTGTAAGAAAATGGTGCAGTTTCATTCTTCTGCATGTGGCTATCCCATTTCCCCAACACCATTTGTTGAAGAGACTGCTTTTTTTCCACCCCCCCATTGGATATTCTTTCCTGCTTTGTTCAAGATTAGTTGACCATAGAATGGAGGGTCCATTTCTGGGCTCTCTATTCTGTTCCATTGATCTGTGAGTGTGTTTTTGTGCCAGTACCATACTGTCTTGCTGATGACAGCTTTGTAATAGAGCTTGAAGTCTGGCATTGTGATGCCACCAGCTTTGGTTTTCTTTTTCAACATTCCTCTGGCTATTTGGGGTCTTTTCTGGTTCCATACAAATTTTAGGATTATTTGTTCCATCTCTGTGAAAAAAGTTGATGGTATTTTGATAGGGATTGCATTGAATGTGTAGATTGCTCTAGGTAGCATAGACATTTTAACAATATTTATCCTTCCAATCCATGAGCATGGAACATTTTTCCATTTCTTTTTGTCTTCCTCAATTTCTTTCATAAGTGTTGTGTAGTTTTCTGAGTACAGATCATTTGCCTCTTTGGTTAGGTTTATTCCTAGGTATCTTTTGGTTTTGGGTGCAATTATAAATGGCATTAACTCCTCAATTTCTCTTTCTTCTGTCTCATTGTTAGTATATAGGAAAGCTACTGATTTCTGTGCATTGATTTTATATCCTGCCACTTTGCTGAATTCCTGTATGAGTTCTAGCAATTTTGGGGTGGTCTTTTGGGTTTTCACATAGAGTATCATGTCATCTGCAAAGAGTGAGAGTTTGACTTCTTCTTTGCCAAATCTGATGCCTCTTATGTCTTTTTGTTGTCTGATTGCTGAGGCTAGGACTTCTAGTACTATGTTGAACAGCAGTGGTGAGAGTGGACATCCCTGTCGTGTTCCTGACCATAGGGGAAAAGGTCTCAGTTTTTCCCCATTGAGAATGATATTTGTTGTGGGCTTTTCATATATGGCTTTTATGATATTGAAGTATGTTCCCTCTGTCCCAAACTGTAATGAGTTTTTGTTTTTTGTTTTTTTTTTAAAGATTTATTTATTTATTTATTTGAGAGAGAGAGAATGAGAGACAGAGACCACGAGAGGGAGGAAGGTCAGAGGGAGAAGCAGACTCCCTGCCGAGCAGGGAGCCCGACGCGGGACTCTATCCCGGGACTCCAGGATCATGACCTGAGCCGAAGGCAGTCGCTTAACCAACTGAGCCACCCAGGCGCCCCTGTAACGAGTTTTAATGAAGAAAGGATGCTGTACTTTGTCAAATGCTTTTTCTGCATCTGTTGAGAAGATCATATGGTTCTTTTCCTTTTATTTATGTAATTTATCACATTGATTGTGGATGTTGAGCCAGCCTTGCAGCCCAGGAATAAATCCCACTTGGTCGTAGTGAATAATCCTTATAATGTAATGTTGGATCCTATTGGCTAGTATTTTGGTGAGAATTTTTGCATCCATGTTCATCAGGGATATTGGTCTGTAATTCTTCTTTTTTGGTGGGGTCTTTGTCTGGTTTTGGGATCAGGGTAATGCTGACCTCATAGAAAGAGTTTGGAAGTTTTCCTTCCATTTCTGTTTTTTGAAACTGCTTCAGAAGAATAGGTATGAATTCTTTAAATGTTCGGTAGAATTCCCCTGGGAAGCCATCTGGCCCTGGGTTCTTGTTCATTGGGAGAATTTTGATTACTGCTTCATTTTCCTTGCTGGTTATGGGTCTGTTCAGATTTTTTATTTCTTCCTGGTTCAGTTTTGGTAGTTTATACATCTCTAGGAATGCAACCATTTCTTCCAGATTGCCTAATTTGTTGGCATATAGTTGCTCATAATATGTTCTTATAATTGTATTTCTTTGGTGTTGGTTGTGATCTTTCATTCATGATCTTATTTATTTGGGTCCTTTGTCTTTTTTATAAGTCTGGCCAGGGGTTTAACAATCTTATTAATTCTTTCAAAGAACCAGCTCCTAGTTCTGTTGATCTGTTCTACTGTTCTTTTGGTTTCTATTTAATTGATTTCTGCTCTAATCTTTATTACTTCTCTTCTCTTGGTGGGTTTAGGCTTTATTTGTGGTTCTTTCTCCAGTTCCTTTAGGTGTAAGATTAGGTTGTGTATTTGAAACCTTTCTTGTTTCTTGAGAAAGGCTTGTATTGCTATATGCTTCCCTCTTAGGACCGCCTTTGCTGCATCCCAAAGATTTTGAATAGTTGTGTTTTCATTTTCACTTGTTTCCATGAATTTTTAAAATTCTTCTTTAATTTTCTGGTTGACCCATTCATTCTTTAGTAGGATGCTCTTTAGCCTCCATGCATTTGGGTTCTTTTCAACTTTCCTCTTGTGATTGAGTTCCAGTTTCAAAGCATTGTGGTCTGCAAATATGCAGGGAATGATCCCAGTCTTTTTGTACCAGTTGAGACCTGAGTTGTGATGCAGGATGTGATCTATTCTGGACAATGTTCCACGTGCACTCGAGAAGAATGTGTATTCTGTTGCTTTAGGATGGAATGCTCTGAATATATCTATGAAGTCCATATGGTCCAGTGTGTTGTTCAAAGCCCTTATTTCCTTGTTGATCTTTTGCTTAGATGATCTGTCCATTGCAGTGAGGGGGTTGTTAAAGCCCCCACTGTTACTTATTATTATCGGTGTGTTTCTTTGATTTTGTTGTTAATTGGCTTAAAAGTATTTGGCTGCTCCCATGTTAGGGGCGTAAATATTTACAACTGTTAAATCTTCTTGTTGGATAGACCCTTTAAGTATGATATAGTGTCCTTCCTCATCTCTTATTACAGTCTTTGGTTTAAAATCTAATTTGTCTCATATAAGGATTGTCACCCCAGCTTTCTTTTGATGTCTGTTTGCATGATAAATTGTTTTCCACCCCCTCACTTTAAATCTGGAGGTGTCTTTGGGTCTAAAATGAGTCTCTTGCAGACAGCATATCAATGGGTCTTGCTTTTTTATCCCATCTGATACCCTGTGTCTTTTAATTGGGGCATTTAGCCCATTTATATTCAGAGTAACTATCCAGAGATACAACTTTAATGCCATTGTATTACCTGTAAAGTGAGTGTTACTTTATACGGTCTCTGTTCCTTTCTGGTCTGTGTTACTTTTGGGCTCTCTCTTTGCTTAGAGGATCCTTTTTAATATTTCTTGTAGGACTGGTATGGTGATCACAAATTCTTTAAGTTTATGTTTGTCCTGGGAGCTTTTTAATCCCTCCTATTTTGAATGACATCCTAGCTAGATAAAGTATTCTTGGCTGCATATTTTTCCCACTTAGCACCCTGAATATATCATGCCAGTCCTTTCTGGCCTGCCCCGTCTCTGTGGATAGGTCTGCTGGCAATCTAATGTTTCTATCCTTGTAGGTTACCAACCTCTTGTCTGGAGCTGCAGTTAGGATTTTCTCTTTGTCTCTGAGATTTGTGAGTTTCACTATTATAAGTCTAGGTGTTGATCTGTTTTTAATGATTTTGAGGGGGATTCTCTGTGCCTCCTGGACTTTGATGCCTGTTCCCTTTAACAGATTAGGGAAGTTCTCCACTATAATTTGCTCCAATATACTTTCTGCCCCCCTCTCTCTTTCCTCTTCTTCTGGGATCCCAATTATTCTAATACTCTTTAGCTTTATGGTATCACTTATCTCTTAAGTTCTCCCCTCATGATCCAGTAGTTGTTTATCTCTTTTTTTCTCTCCTTCTTTATTCTCTATCATTTGGTCTTCTGTATCAATAATTCTCTCTTCTGCCTCATTTATTCTAGCAGTTAGAATCTACATTTTTGATTGCATCTCATTAATAGCCTTTTTGATTTTGACTTGGTTAGATTTTAGTTCTTATATTTCTCCAGAAAGGGATTCTCTAGTGTCTTCTACGCTTTTTTCCAAGCCCAGCTAGTATCTTTATAATCATTATTCTGAACTCTAGTTCTGACATCTTACTTATGCCCATACTGATTAGGTCCCTGGCAGTCAGTATTGCCTCTTGTTCTCTCTTTTATTTTTTCCATTTACTTGACTGAGAGCACAAGCAGGGGGAGCTGCAGGCAGAGGGAGAGGGTGAGGGAGTAGCAGGCTCCCTGTTGAGCAAGGAGCCCGATGTGGGGCTTCATCCCAGGACCCTGGGATCGTAACCTCAGCTGAAGGCAGATGCTTAACTGACTGAGCCACCCAGGTACCCCTTTTGTTCTTTTTTGATGTGAGTTTTCCCGTCTTGTCCTTCTGCCCAGAAAATAGATGAACGAGAGAACAAAATAAATACTAAAATGGCAACTACCCCAGAGAAATACACACTAAACAAATCAGATGAGACCCAGTGGCGGGGGTGGGGTGGGGAAGAGAATATATCAGAAAGATGAGCAGAATAGAGTAATACACTGGGCTCTGTGTGTATTTTGGTTTGTTTTTTTAGAAAACTAGATCCCAAAATTGTAAAGAAAGAAAAACTTAAGTACAAAAATAAAATTAAATACAATGAAAGGATAGAATGTAACTCTAAAAATGGAAATTAAAAGACAAAAAACAATAGAGGAATAAAAGCCCAACAACAAAAGAAAAAGAAGGGATATAAACAGGTGAAGAGAACAGAGCAATACACTATCTCTTGAATATAATTTGGTCAGTTTGCTAGAAGAAACTACATCTCAAAATTGTAAAGAAGGAAAAACTTATATATACAAAAATTAAATACATTGAAAGGCTATAATATAAAGATGAAAAATAAAAAAGACTTCAACAAAAAAAGAAAACCAAAAAAAAAAAGAGAGAGAAAAAGAAAAACAGAACAACAAAAAAGTGAGTATGATCGGACAGGTGAGTAGAACAGAACCATACACTAGATGTTGGACATACTTGGTCTGTTTGAAGAAACTACATCCCAAAATTGTAAAGAAAGGAAAACTTATAGATTAAATACAATGAAGGGATAGAGTGTAAGTGTAAAAATGAAAGTTAAAAAAGATTTAAAAAAGGAATTGATAAATTGGTTGAAAAAGGAAAGAAAAAAATGCAAGTTGAAATACTAAAGAATCATGGGAAAAAAGCCATGAATGCTATGTGCTATATTCCCCTAGTGCTGGAGTTCTGCAGTTGTCATTGATCGGTAAACTTGGTCTTGGCTGGATGTTCTTGCTGATCTTCTGGGGGAGGACGCTGTTGGTGTTGTTTCTCAAGTGTCTTTGCCCCGGGTGGAATTGTACCACCCTTGCTAGGGGCCCAGCTAAGTAATCTGCTTCCATTTGCTCAGTGTGGCTTTTGTTCCCTGAAGGCTTTCCTCGAAGCTTTAGAGGATGAGAATGAAAATGGTGGCCTCCCAATTTCTGGTCCCGGAGCCAAAGGCTCGGGGCCCCACTCCTCAGTGAGCGCTCAGAGAAAAGCAGTCAATTGCTCCTGTCTCCCTAGTCTCCAACCTCACTCTTTGCTCACTTGGCCTGTGGCCAAGCGTTTCTATCTCTGGCATACGAGCCATTTGGAATCTTCAAATCCTGCAGACTCCTGCGGCGTGCTCCAAAGGGAGAAGGGGATTCTCGCTGATTCTGTTGCTTGTTGGGCCCCTGCTTGAAGAGCAGTGGCCTGACTGTGCTGTGGTTCGCAGTTTATGACAACCCCCAGCTGAGAGCCCACTCCTTGGCTCACTCTGCAGGCGGCTTCCCTGCTCCGATGCCTGGGAGCTCTGCCGCACTCAGGCACCCCTGGTCTTCTGTGACCCTGAGGATCCTGAGACCATAACTGTCCAAGTGAGGGCTCCACCCCCCACTTAGCTGCCTGAGCAAACATCCCTCATTGGAGCAGACTTACAAAAGTTCTGATTTTGTGCTCCACTGCTGTATCACTTGCCGGTAGCCAGCTGATGGAGGCGCCCCCCCCCCCCCTTCTGTCTTCCCGTATGTTGCCTCAGATTCATTTCTCTGCACCTTCTACCTTACAGAAAGTGGTCGCTTTTCCTTTTGTAGTGTTGCAGCTATTTTCTTATATCTCCAGTTGATTTCACGGGTGTTCAGAATGATTTGATAGCTATGTAGCTGAATTCCTGGGACCAGACCAAATTAAGGTCTCCTACTCCTCCGCCATCTTGGACTCTCCCTAGCCATTCACTTTTTGATGAACCTGTGTTTGAGTCTCAGAAAAAAGGCTGCTACAAACATTTGTGTAGAAGTCTTCACATGGATATACTCTGATTTCTCTTGGGTGAATACTTATACATGAAATGGCTGGATTATATGGCAAGTATCTGACAGTTTCTTAAAAATTAAGTGATTTTCCAATTTTATATTTCCACCAGTAGTTTATAACAGTTTCAATTCTTCTACATTCTAGTCCATACTTTGTAAGATCAGCCTTTTAAGTTTTAACATTTTAATAGGTGTATGGTAGTATTACATTGTGTTTTTAGTTTGTATTTCACTAATAACTAATGATATTTAATGTCTTTTCAAGTGTTTATTTTACCATTTGTGTATCGTCTTTGGCAAAGTGTCGAAATCTTTTGGCCATTTTTGTTGTTGTTGAATTGAATTGTATTCTTATTTGGTTTTCTAATTCTTTATTCTGAATGTAAGTCCTTTATCAATATATGATTTATAAATCCTCCAATCTTGCTTACCTTCATTTGTGTTATGGTGTCTTTTAAATATGTAAGTTCCTAATTTTGATTTAAAAATTAACTTGTTAATTTTAATAAACAACCAATTTAAAGAAATCTTTACCTAACCCATGATTAAAATGATTTTCTTCTATGTTTTCTCTAAGAGTTTTATAGTTTTATGTTTATGTATACATTTGGAGTCGATTTTTGTTTATGGTGAGAGGTACAACTTGAAATTCATTTTTTGCATATGAATAGACAGTTGTCCCAGGATGATTTGTTGAAAAGACTTTCCTGGCTCCATTGAATTGACGTTGTGTTTTTGTCAGATTAATTGGCCATATATGTTTGAATCTATTTCTGAACTTTATTCTCTTTTTTAGTGGATTTATGTGTCTGTGTTGACATGAATGCTGCGCAGTTTTGATTTTTGTTGCTTTTAGTAAGTCGTGAAATCAGGTAGTGCAGGTTCTCCAACTTTGTTCTTTTGGCTATTCCAGGTCTTTTGTGTTTCCATATGAATTTTATTATTTTATTTTAAGATTTTATTTTATTTGACAGAGAGTCAGCACAAGCAGGGGGGAGCAGCAGAGGGAGAGGGAGAAGCAGACTCCCAGCTGAGCAGGGAGCCTGATGTGGGGCTTGATCCCAGGACCCTGGGATCATGGCCAAAGGCAGATGCTTAACGGACTGCCACCCAGGCATCCCTACATATGAATTTTAGTATTAGCTTGTTAATTTCTATAAAGTTTTCTGGGATTTTGAATGGCATTGCATTGATTTTGGGGAGAAATTAACATCTTAATAATATCTTAACAATCAGATTACTATCTGATCCATGCATGTGGTATAACTTACTATTAAACATGCTTTTTGAAAAATAGCCCGTTTTCCCATAATAAATAGCATGATGGTACAAGCATCATGAAGGCACGGTGCCTTCCACTTCTACCTGGCCCTTGTGATGTACTCAGTAAATATTCACAGAATGATAAATGAAGGTGATCCCTGAACACAAATGTTGGTACACATCTCTGATTAGTTTCTTAGAGTTAGTTCCTACATGCGGAAGTGCTAGGTCAAAGGATATGTTCATTTTTAAGGCTTTTGATTACCATAATGTCTCCAGAATTTTTTTTCAGCTGAAATATCTTGATGGATAATTGTTACAAGGCATGCATAACTGATTAGCAAACAGTGTTCTTGGTGGCATCCTTCCCCTTCTCTGAAACTACATTGTAAGCCTGTGGGAAAGTAGGATTCATAATCACAGAAATTTTGTGGTTCACTTTTGTCATTGACTAATTTTTAAAAAATATTTATTTGACAGAGAGCACAAGCAGAGGGAGGGGGGAGGCAGAAGGAAAGGGAGAAGCAGATTCCCCGCTGAGCAGGGAGTCCGATGCAGGACTCGATCCCAGGACCCCAGGATCATGACCTGAGCCGAAGGCAGATGCTTAACCAACTGAGCCACCCAGGTGTCCCATCATAACTAATTTTACTGGACTTGGGAGTTAGGAAGATGACGCAAAAAGTAGAAGATTATATAGTCTTTCCTTTGAGGAACTTACAGTTTCTTTAGAAAGATAGTTTACATAATTGTAAAGCACTAGAAGGGAAAAGTGCAGATGTGATAGAATATAGAGTAAATATTCTGAGATAAGCCCAAGAAGGCAGAAAACAGTGGAGCAGAAAGACGGGAAGAAGCTATTTATGTTTACTTTTAGAGTAACTGTAAGCTCTGAAAGTAGTTTCTTGATTGTTTAGACCATAGGGTTTTAGGTTTGATTCTGACCTTGATTTGTGGATTAATTGAAGAGTTTAAGAAGGTATTTTAATTTGGCATAACTATATGAACACAGTTTTGAAGGCAAGAGTTATCAACATGTATGAGGGACTGTAAAGCATACTTAATTGACTCTAGCAAAGGAGTGCTGGGAGGCAGCAAAATGAAATGTTTGCTTTTGTATAGGGAGTTGGCTGATGCAGGGTTTTGAGTTTGGCTGAGAAGTTTAGCTTTGATCCAGTAAATAATAGGAGGATTATAAAAGTGTAGTTATAGTGATGAACACATTGTATGAGAAAGATTGTCCTGGTGGATATTTGTAGGTTATATAAGGATGAGGAAAGACCAAAATCTGGCACATGTTTAGGAGGCTTCTCTTAAAATAAACCAAGTGTAAAATATTTGGAGTTTTGCCCTAGAGGGTGATGGCTCTAGAAATGAAGAAGAATGATTAAAATCAAGAGACAGATGAAGAAGAATCAGCAAGATTAATAATTTATTACTAACGGGAGTCGGGGAATGAGTTGTGTACTAAGAAATAAGGAGAGGATAGTGGTAATTTTTTTTTAAAGGAGGTAGATGGAAATTTGAAGTTAATGAGTTTAATTCCTATGTTGAGCTTCCGTTGTGGATGGGACATGTGATTAGAGTGGGAGTTATGAGGTGCGTTAGGAATGTGGGTGTAAATTTGAGTGTCATTCAAATAGGTGTAAAAAATGAAGCAGTGAGAGAAGCAACTTGACTTTTCTTATAGAGATGCATCAGTGGATCAGAGATTCTCTGGTGACTGGGAGAAAGGGAAAAAATAAGGGAGAGAGAGGTCAAAGAGAAGGTGATCATGGTCCTGTGAGAAGAATATTTCAGAGATTCATAAAGGTGATTGTGTGCAAAGGGTGTTATTAACCTTTATGTTTACTAGTATTTAGCATAGTTTAGTAAACAAACTTGATGAAAGATGATTATAAGTTCTGTTAATTATTGGGTTAATCAAGATTGAAATTTTTAATGTAATATCTATTTGAGAAGAAAGGAGTAATGACAAAATTATTGTCATAGCTCATAAACCATATGTCAGTTAGTATTCTCATGTAAAGGGATTGCCATTGTTAGAAATTTTGCCCCAGATTTCAAAAGTAGTTTATTGTTGCATCATTAAAAAAAACAAACTTACACTACTAATTTTAGCTTAATTGAAGGGAATAATATAATACTTTATAGTTTGTAAGGTGCTTTAGCCTATGTAATATGATGCTATTTAAAGTTTTTTTTTTGTCTTTAATTTTCTTTTCTTTTTTTTTAAGATTTTATTTTGTGAAGTAGTCTCTACACCCCACGTGGGGCTTGAACTCACAACCCCGAGATCAAGAGTCACATGCTCCACCAACTGAGCCAGCCAGGTGCCCCTTCTTTTCTTTTTTAAAAATTCAGTTTATTTAAACAATCAAAACAGATCATTCATTTTTCCCCACCCTTCATCTCCTGCCTTTGGCAACCACCAGTCTATGAGCTTGGGGTGTTTGTGTGTGTGCGGGGAGGGCACTTATTTTACTTATTCACTTGTTTATCTCTGTCTGACTTACTTCACTTAGCGTAATGCCCTCAGTATCCTTCCAAGTTATCATAAATGGCAAGATTTCATTCTTTTTTAATGGCCGAATAATATTCCATTGTGTGTCTGTATCCCAATTTTCTTCTCTATTTATCCATTCATGGATACTTAGGTTGTTCCTGTATCTTGGCCATAGTGAATATTGCTGCAGCACGTATGGGGGTGCATATATCTTTTCAGGTTAGCGTTTTCATTTTCTTCTGATAAATAGCCAGAATGGAATTGCTGGATCATATAGTAGTTCTATTTTTAATTTTTGAAGAGCCTCCATTACCTTATTTTTCCAAATGGATTATTGTACATGTTCATTCCACCTCAACATATGATCTTGGTCTTTCCTATTTTCTAAACCAGTTTTATTATACTTCTGGTGTAAAAATACTTTCCAAGGTAAGTTATTGTTTAAAAAGCCTTACCACAAGGTGTCATTGTAACCTATAAAAAGAATTTCCATGTAAACATGTGCAGTACCAATTTTTATATTTCCTTGTATTTTTTTTTTTTTAAAGGTTTTATTTATTTGACAGAGAGATAGACAGAGCTAGAGAGCACAAGCGGAGGGAATGGCAGCGGGAGAGGGAGAAGCAGGCTCTGCACTGAGCAGGGAGCCTGATGTGGGGCTCGATCCCAGGTCCCTGGGATCATGACCTGAGCCGAAGGCAGATGCTTAACCATCTGAGCCACCCAGGCACCCCTATATTTCCTTGTATTTTTAAGTCTCTTTTTTTGTTCCATATTTTGCAGTTATCTTTTAGGGTATATTGTGAATCTCTTATATTAAAGGGAAAAATAGAGTAGTCGTGTTCTTCAGTTCTCATATTTTTGCAAAAACATATGCTTTCCACCCACGAATTTCTTAAGACTATGTTGCTATAGAGATGATTGTTTGAAGGAAAGAATGAGGAGGAGTTACAGGAGGTGGACATTTAAAGAACAAAATACTTATTTTATGTCTTTGTTCTTGACAGAGCAAGCTTTAGTGTTTACCCCTCTCCTGATAAAATCCCTATGGAAGAAAGGTAGATATTTTGAGTGTTGTACTATGATGGTATTTGCATTTACTAAGATGATTTTGCAAAGGTTCCTTGCTTGATTCTTTTTTCATATGGAGAATTGGTGCTTGTAATCTTTGAAACAACCTTTCTTCTACTTTAACTGGATTTCATTTTGCTTTTGCTTTTTCTTTCCTGATTTTCTGGTTGGTCTTTTAACTAATAATGTTAAAATACCCTACTAATTTCTTTTACTTCTACCTCTAAATTTATTTTCAGGACCATTCCCTGTTGACTACTTGCTGCCACTATTTTAGTTCATATCTTTATCTTTACTGTCCCAGCCTTTTCATCTTCTTTTCTCTAGGATCGCCCCTCTACTCCACCCCAGTTTATTCTACACACCTTGGATAACCTAGTTATTTTTCTTAAATACAAATCTGAAACCACCCTATACTGTCTCTCATCCACCCACAAGCTTAAAACATTCCATTGGCTCTTCTAGACCCCAGGATAAACTCCAGTCTCTTGCACATTGCATTGCCTTCAAGGCCCTGCCCTACCTCTGCAGGCTCATCTGTTCCCCGCCCCTTTATCTCCTACCCACAGAGTTGTCTTCCATCTCCATGCCTTCCTTACTGGATATTTCTTCTCTGCTTCTTTCTTTATCTCAGGATTACCCTCTTTGTGAAGTCTTCCTTGACAGCTTCTCTAGCAGAATTAGGCCTCTCGGGGCACCTGGGTGGCTCAGTTGGTTAAGCGACGGCCTTCGGCTCAGGTCATGATCCTGGAGTCCCGGGATCGAGTCCCACATCGGGCTCCCTGCTCAGCGGGGAGTCTGCTTCTCCCTCTGACCCTCCTCCCTCTCATGCTCTCTGTCTCTCATTCTCTCTCTCTCAAATAAATAAATAAAATCTTTAAAAAAAAAAAAAAAAGAATTCCCTGCTATCTATAAATATATTGCATTGCTTTATACTTTTAAAAGTTTTGAATTTATATATTACTTGGAATTGGTAATATATGCACATGGCAAAAAAATTTTTAAGTACAAAAAGGACTTAATAAATAGTAAGTTTTCTCTTATCCTTGTTCAGTAAGCAATTGTTGGTTAACATGTATATTTCACTGACCCACATGAACTCATTGAGGGCAAGGATTTTCACTTATTTATTACTGTATCCCTATACCCAACAGAGTCTAGCATATAATAGACACTTGGAAAATGTCTGTAATACTTTTTTTTTTAATGAGGTGGAAGACAATGCCCTACTCTTTCCAACACCAGCATTTTATTTTATGTATTTATTTTTAAAGATTTTATTTATTTGTCAGAGAGAGAGAGCACACAAGCAGGGGGAGTGGCAGGCAGAGGGAGAAGTAGGCTCCCTGCTGAGCAAGGAGCCCTATGTGGGACTCCATCTCAGGACCCTGGGATTGTGACCTGAGCTGAAGGCAGACACTCAACCGACTGAGCCACCTAGGCAGGCATTCATCTGTAATACTCTCTCTCTCTTTTTTTTTTAAAGATTTTATTTATTTGACAGAGAGAGACACAGTGAGAGAGGGAACACAAGCAGGGGGAGTGGGAGAGGCAGAAGCAGGCTTCCCGCCGAGCAGGGAGCCCGATGCGGGGCTCGATCCCAGGACCCTGGGATCTTGACCTGAGCCAAAGGCAGGTGCTTAACGGCTGAGCCATCCATGCACCCCTGTAATACTCTTGATATGGGCAAGTTCTTCCTTGTGATCTGCTTATTTCTATATGCCCCTCAGAGCTCTCTTAGTATAAGTGGACCAGTCAGTAAATATGGTGTGGTGGCCACTCCATAAATACTGGTTGTTTAATTGCCTTTTTTTTTTTTTTTGTAAGATATGGTTTTAAAATTAACCTGTATGCCTTGAGAATGACTTTTATTTATTTCCTTTTTCTAGTTCGGAAAAATTTTATACTTTCTGGTAGAGCCTCAAAGATGAAAAAGAGCATGTTTATGTAAACTCGAGCAAACATATCAGTTGAATACATCAACACATTTTTTTTCAATTTTTTTTTCTTTTAACTTTTCATACTAAGGCATAAAGCTCATGGAAATAATTCAGATTTATTAAAAAAAAATACAAATAATTTCCAGCATATGTTGTCAGATCAGAAGGGCTTCATTTTGTATTACAAGCTATGTGGTAGTTTTATCTATTTCAAGTATATGGGCCTATGAGCAAAGACGCCTCTACAACTCACACAGAGGTAGTAAGTACTCATAAATCTTTTGGCAAGTCCCATGTTATATGCAAGAGAGCCTACACTAAGAAACAAAATGAATTTGAAGTATGGTTTAGGCAACCGTCATCTTTGTTTTTCAGATCACAACTTTTCGGAGACTTTTGTAACTTATTTCTAAGTATTTGAGGTTGACTGGTTACTATATCCTATTTTCTAAAATTCTTTTGTGTGAATTAAGCTGTGGGGAGGCAGGCAGTGCAATTATAAGAATAAAATAACATTTTAATTCAGAGTGCTTGGTGGTTGATTGCTAACCACTCTAATACATATCTTCTTCCCTTCCTCTTTCCTTGCCCTCCCGTTTCATTCTAAGACACAATTATGGGGCCTGGCACCTTACCAGGGTTTTGAAGGGTCTGTTCCCAGCTGCACTTCAGGTTTTGGCAGGGTGTCAAGTTGTGACATTTTTTTGTATACAGGACACCCTGGGATGGCTATCCAAAAGCTTTTTGGGTGACTTGTAATATGCTCTCTGGATTTTAAAGACATTAATTTCTAACGTTTTGTTTTAAGTGCAGTGTAATGCCTGATGCAGTTCTCCTTAGACTTTTAATGTTTTTAAAAAACAACATTCACTTCAGGGGCATGTAGTATTTAAAGCATTGTTTTGAAATGTTCAAAGGCATAGCATTTGCTTTTTAATGGAATGTGTTTTGGAAGCTTTCCATGAGTATCAGCAGCTGTGCTTTTAGAATATTTTGAGTTTCCATCCTTTTGGGCAGACATTGTACCACTGCTTAAGAAATACAGCTCCTGTACAAAAGAGAATGTCATAGGTAGGTCTCTAGAGCTGGGACTAGTCAAAAGAAGTGGTAGGAAGGACAACTGGGTATGGCTATATGGTAGTAAGAGCTGTAAGGAGAGGAAGATGAGGTATTTGGAGAGGGGTTGTGCTGAGTCTTTAAAAAAACTGTCTTTCACAGAGAGTAGTTCATCTAATAAGTGCTCCCTGATTAACAGGCTGATCAAAGTAATCTGTTTAACCAACCAACTTCCTCCCTTCCTCCCTTCCTCCCTTCCTTCCTTCCTTCCTTCCTTCCTTCCTTCCTTCCTTCCTTCGACTTTATTTATTTGAGAGAGAGAGAGTGCAAGTGTGAGAGAGAGAAAGCACAATAGGGAGGAGGGTCAGAGGGATTAGCCGACTAGAGGGAACTCTGTCCCTGGACTCCAGGATCATGACCTGAGACAAAGGCAGACCCTTAACTGACTGAGCTACCCAGGCGCCCTCACCGTTCTTTTTTAAAAGTTTGTTTCAACCATGTACTTTTAAAAATTTGCGTTGTAAGTGTATTTGGTAAACTCTGTACAATAAGAATTGCTTCTTTTATTATATGGTTTGAGTGCCTAATAACATTTCTGTGTTCTGTAATTGATACCTGTATATTGACTGGTTGAAATCAGAAAAACCTGATTATGGTATGAATTGAAAATTGTGATAGAAATTTTGTGTTTGCGTAAAATTTATTATGAGTAATAGAATGAAGAGAAAGCCAGTGTATTAATTACCTGTAGCTATTGGAACACATACTGACTGGGCTTAGAACATAAAAATTTATTCTTTCACAGCTTAGAGACCAGAAGACTGAAATCAAGGGTTGCACTTTCTGCAAAGGCTCTAAGGAAGAATCTTTCCTTCCAGCTTCTTATGGCTCCAGGCATGCTGTAGCTCCAGCATCTCTGCCTTTTTGGTCCCATTGGTGCTACCTCTTCAGACTGAAAAATTCTCCTGCCTCACTCTTACAAGGATACATGTGATTGCATTTAGGGCCCACCCATATCCAGGATAAACTCCTTTTAAAATCCTTAATCACATGTTTTGCTATATAAGATAATATCCTTAGGTTACAGAGATTAGGAAGTGACATAGCTTCCTTTGGGCCAGCATTCAGCCCAGTACAGTCTGGAAGCCACAGTTACGGAAGTGGATGTAAAAGTGAATCAGACCTAAAGCAGTATTAGAATGGTGAACATAGTTATTTGATATTTTTGAGCTATTATGTGCCTGTGTTTGTTTTAGGTGTGGGGTTATAGAGATGAGTAAGACCTGTTTCTTGCCCTGGAAAAAGTTACACTGCATTTGTTACATATACTAAAATAAAAGATGGAAGACAGAATGGTTACCTAATTATGTTTGGGAAAGTCAGAAAGTACTTCATGGAAGAAGTAATGTGCTCCTGAACAAGATTTTGAAGGCTGATGAGGAATTCACTAGAACGATTACAGAGGGATAGAAAAGGCCTTCAGGACAAGAAAATTAGTATTTGCAAAGACATGGAGGTAAAAAACAGCAGGGTGTGCTCAGGAGTGTATGAGATAAATTTTTAAAATTTGCATTTGTTTCTAATATACAAATTGCTCTCATTTTACCAGTTGCAAAGTAAATGTTCTTTGTTGCAAACATTTTTAAAGTACAGATCTTTTCCTAGATTAAGAAGATCTTTGGCCATTAAATATAGGAGTGGGGGGGGGTAGCGCTTCAGGGAAATGCAAATTACAACCACAATGAGATATCACTTTACATCCCTTAGAATGGCTAAAATTAAAAAGACTGTGTTAAAGTAATTAAACAAGGAGGCTCTTAGACTGAGGTGGCTCTAATGCCCTGTTAGCCTATATAAGCAAACCAGAGCCTAAGCCAGAATCCATGCACTCGAATTCAAGAAAATGAAACAACTAATCACAACCAAGTAGGCTTTCCTGATTAAGGCAACTCTTTAAGCTATATTCATCACATAATTTCCTTCCTTTACTTCCATATTTTCTGTATAAAAACCACTCCACTTACTCCTCTTGGTGGTGTGCTCCTAACCACTTTCACTCTGGCACTGCCTGATTGGAATTGATGTGTATGCTCAAATAAACTCTTGAAAATTTTGTCTTAGACAGGGATGTCCACTATCACCACTTTTATTCAACATAGTACTGGAAGTTCTAGCCACAGAAATCAGATAACAAAAATAAATAAAAGGCATTTAAATCGGCAAGGAAGTTTCAGTAAAACTTTCATTATTTGCAGATGACGTGATGGTATATAGAGAAAACCGAAAGACTCCACCAAAAAACTGCTAGAACTGATAAATGAATTCAGTAAAGTTGCATGCTACAAGATCAGTGTACAGACGTCTGTTACATTTCTGTACACCAATAATGAAGCAGCACAAAGAAAATTAAGGAATCAAGCCCATTTACAATTGTACCACAGTAAGGTACCTAGGAATAAACCTAACCATATACACCATGGAATATATATGTGTGTGTGTGTGTGTGTGTGTGTGTGTATGATCATATACACAATGGAATAATATTTAGCCATAAAAAGAAAGCAAGCTTGCCATTTGCAATGACATAGATGAATTTAGAGGATATAAAGCTAAATAAGTCAGAGAAAGACAAATACCATATGATTTTACTCATATGTGGAATTTAAGAAACAAAGCAAATGAACAAAAGAAAAATATAAAAAGGCAAACCAAAAAAACAACTCTGGACTATAGAAAACAGATGGTTACCAGAGTGGAGATTGAGGGGGAATGGGTGAAAGGTGAAGGGGATTAAGAGTACGCTTATTTAGATGAACACTGAGTAATATGTAAAATTGTTGAGTCACTATATTGTATACTGAACCTAATATAACACTGTATGTTAACTACAATGGAATTTAAAGAAAGTAAAAAGAAATTGGTGAAATTTTTTTTAAAAGGACAGTATTTTTTAATTTTTTAAAAGGTTTTATATAAATTCCAGTTAACATGCAGTTGATATTAGTTTCAGGTATAGAGTATAGTGATTCAGCACTTCCATACATCACTGGTGCTCATCACAACAAGTGCAAACTTAGGTAATTGGTCTGTTCAGATTTTCTGTTTCTTCCTAGTTCAGTTTTAGGAGGTTACCTGTTCCTAGGAATTTATCAATTTCTTCTAGGTATGTCCATTTGTTGGCACATAATTTTTTATAATATTCTCTTACAGTTGTATTTCTGTGGTGTCACTTGTTATTTTTCCTCTTTCACTTTTGATTTTGTTTGAGTCCTCTTTGATTCTTTTTCCTTTTTTTTTTTTTTTTATGAGAATCGCTAAAGGTTCATCAGTTTTGTTGATCCTTTCAATGAACTAGCTCCTGGTTTCATTGATCTATTATTTTTTTCAGTCTCTGTTTTCTTTATTTCTGCTCTAATCTTTATTATTGTCCTTTCTTCTACTTGGTTTGGGTTTTGTTTGTTCTTTTTCTAATTCCTTTAGGTGTAAGGTTATGTTATTTGAGACTTTTCTTCCTTCTTGATGTAAGCCTATATTGCTATAAACTTTCCTGTTAGAACAGCTTTTCCTGCATCCCAAAGATTTTGGATCATTGTTTTCTTTTTCATTTGTCTCTATGTATTTTTTATTTTCTCTTTAATTTCTTGGTTGACCCATTGTTTAGTAGCATGTTATTTAATCTCCATGTATTTGTGCTCTTTCCAGATTTTTTTCTTGTGGTTGTTTTATAGTTTCATAGCATTGTGGGCAGAAAAGATGCCTGGTATGACTTTAATCTTTTTTAATTTGTTGAGACTTGTTTTATTATCTAATATGTGACCTGTTCTGGAGAATGTTCTGTTCTGGAGAATATGCACTTGGAAAGAATATGTATTCTGCTGTTTTAGGGTGGAATGTTCTGAATATATCTGTTAAATCCATCTGGTCCAGTGTGTCATCCAAAGTCTCTATTTCCTTGTTGATTGTTTGGATGATCTGACCATTGATGTAACTGGGTTGTTAAAGTCCCCTACTATTACTGTATTACTATCAATATAGTTTATAATTGCTTATAATAATAGCTTATAAATATTTACAATTGTTATATCTTCTTGTTGGGTTGTCCCCTTTATGATTATATAGTATTTTTCTTTGTCTCTTGTTACAGTCTTTGTTTTAAAGTCTGTTTTGCCTGATGTAAGTATTTCTCCTCTGGTACTTTTTCTCATATCCATTTATATGATAAATGTTTCTCCATCCCTTCACTTTAAATCTGCTGGTGTCTTTAGGTCTGAAATGAGTCTCTTGTAGGCAGCATATAGATGGGTCTTGTTTTTTAATCCATTTCATCACTGTGTGTCTTTTGATTGGAGCATTTAGTCCATTTATGTATAAAGTAATTGTTGATAGGTATGTACTTGTTGCCATTTTGTTACTTGTTTTACAGTTGTTTTTGTATCTGTGGGACAAGGTGAGCTATGGGTCTTCATATTTTGCCATCTTCCCCAGATGTCTTATTGTTTGTCTTCTGACAACAGGCAACACCAAATTTTGGCAAAAATGTGAAGCAAACAACTCTCATGTTTTTGGTTGAAACAGAAAATAGTATAACCACTATGGAAAAAGATTTGTCAGTTTCTTATAAAGTTAAACATACACTCCATGATCCAACAATTACTTACACTTATATATTTACCCCCTCCCCAACTGAAAACATGTCCACAAAAAGTTTTGTACAAGAATGCTCATAGTAGATTTATTCATAATTAATATTCATAATAACCAGAAACAGTCCAAATGCCCATCAATAAGAAAATGGGTAAGCAAAATATGATACTTAACAGTAGAATACTTTTGGATTCTTCATTTGTGAGCTCATGGAATTGTATACTTAAACTTGTGCATTTTATTAAATGTAAATTTTACCTTGAAAACAAAAAGACTACACCTAAGAGAACTGGTGGATTGGATGGTCTGTTTTCTGTATCCATGTGATGGCTGAAGTTGTGGTAGCTTCACAACCATAAGGAGAAGTAAGCCTACAGAATGTGTTGGCAGAAGTATGGTGTCAATTTTAAACATAAAATATCCAGTTATTTCACTAGCAAGAAGAGTTTATTTAGGAATAGCAGGGGAAATACCCCCAAATGCAGTTTGGGACATAGAAACTATGGCAAACCATAAGCACGTCCAAAGAACAAAGGAGAGGAGCATTCTTTTATATAGAAAAGGAGGGATTTGAGAGGGGTTGTTTGGAAAGTCCATCAGAGAGGAGTGAGAGTTTGGGGTTGTGGCAGCTTTTCATTGGCTGAGTTGAGGTAGGTCTCAATGGTTGGTTTGTTGCTGGAAGGAGAAGATCTTATTTCCTCCTGCTTGGAGTAGTAAAGTAAGCTTCTTCTTCCTGTTGGGGTTTGTAAACAGCAGTGAGTGGTGGGATTGAGAGAGATCTTGGAGAGATCTTCAAGGGAGATCTCTTCCTTGAAGGCCTCCTATTTCCCTCTTAAATGAGGTTTTCTTTACTCATTTTCAGTGAAAAAGACCAGAATCATTGATGATACTGAGCCCAATTTTTGAATGAAAATTTAAAACTTTGAATTTTAGAATTCAAAATTCTGAATGCTTAAAAAAAAAAAAAACCACCTGAATTATAAAAAAGCAGAAAAGTGCACAAAAACTGTCCTTTTGAGTGATTTACAAAGCAAACCCCCCATGTAACCACAAGTATTAAGAGTAGAACACTGCCAGTCTTTTCTCAAGTAATACTATCCTGACTCTTATGTCAATCACTTTTTCTCTTTATAGTTTTATTTATTTGAGAGGGAGATTGTGAGAGAGAGAGAGAGAGAGAGCGAGCAGGAGAGGGGGGAGGGGCAGAGGGAGAAGCGGACTCCCTGCTGAGCAGGGAGCCCGACATGGGGCTTGATCCAGGGACTCCAGGATCATGACCTGAGCCAAAGGCAGATGCTTAACCGACCGAGCCACCCAGGCGCCCCGTCTCTTTATAGTTTTATAGCCTAAACAAACCTAAACATGTATCCACTAAATATTAGAGTTTTGCCTGTTTTTAATTTTTTCTGAACTTTATGTTTAGAAAAATTTTGTATGCTTTTGTGCCTGGCTTCTTTCATTTGCACAATATGTGTTTGATGTTCACTTGTGTAGAGTGTATCTGTAGGTTATTTTCATTGCTGTATAGTGCTAGTTTCATTATGCCACAATTTGTGTCTTCAAGAGCTGTTAATGGACATTTGGTTTGTTTCTAGGTTTCATTTGGGAATAGTACTGTTATGAACAGTAATAATACAACAGAAATCTCTTGGTGTACCTGTACTCACATTTCAGTTGAGTATATTTCAAGTAGAGGAATTGTTGAGTCATAGTATATAAATATCTTTAACTTAAGTAGAGAATGCTCAGTTTTTTCTAACATGGATATGCCACTTTACACCACAGCTTGTTGCTTCCCATCTTTTTCAACGTGTTATGGTCAGTCTTTTTAGTTTTCTCATTGTGATTTTAATTTTATAAAGAAATCCTACACATGAATATATAAAAAGAATTCAATAAAAATAGTTGGGCAAAAGGTTCAAATAAACATTTCACAAAAGAGGACATCCAAATGGCCCATTGACAAAGAAAAGTTGCTCAGTTTTCTTCCTTTTCAGGGAAATTGCGTTTTAGCTTTCTTTGGTATGTTTTTTTCCTGCCCTGGGTTACTGAAAATATTCTCTAGCAACTTTGTTCTTTTGCTTTTTCACATTTAAAGCTTCAGTCCAACTACAGTTAATTTTAGAGTGTATTGCAAAGTTGGGCCCAGTTTCCTTTTTTTATATAAGGTGATCTGGTTGTCTCAGTACCTTTTATTGCAGACTTCTGTTTCTTCGCTGATTAGCAAAACTGCCTGTGTTCTTAAATGTCTTACATGGGTGGATGTGTTTCTGGGCTGTATTCTGATCTCTTGATATCTTTGTCTATAATTAATTCAGTGCCATACCAGCTTAATTACTGTAGATTTAAAATATCTTGATATCCAGTAGTTAAAGTCCTCCTGTCTTGTTTTTAAAAATTGTTTCTGCTGTTCTTTAAAAATGTTTCTGGCCTTTGTATTTCCATGTAAATTTCTGAATCAATGTGCTAAATTTCACACGCACGCACACACACCTATTTGCTAGGATATTGATTGGTGTTGCATCTATAGATCAGTTTGGGGGAGAATTTATATCTTTAGAACATTATTTTCCAATGTATGGTATGTATCTCTATTTACCTAGGTCTTTTTTAGTTTCTCTAATGGTATCTATATAATGGTTAGCACATCTTTTGCCTAGGCATTTGATGTTTTTTGATGCTGTTAAGAATGTCTTTAAAATATTTTGTTGCTGGGGCGCCTGGGTGGCTCAGTTGGTTAAGCATCTGCCTTCGGCTCAGCTCATGATCCCAGGGTCCTGGGATCGAGCCCCACGTCGGGCTCCCTGCTCAGTGGGGGGCCTGCTTCTCCTTCTTCTGCTTGCCTGTCTATCTGCTTGTGATCTCTCTCTCTGTCAAATAAATTAATAAATAAATAAATCTTTAAAAAAATAATTTTATTGCTGATATGTAGAATGCAATTAATTTTTTATATATTCATCTACCTCGCAATTATATTAACTTCTAATGATTTCTCTTTAAATTCTTTTGGGTTTTCTACATACACAATTAGAACAGCTATATATAAGGAAAGTTTTATTTTTCCTTTTCCAATTATTTTTACCTTTTATACTTTTGTTCCACATTTTTTGTACAGTGTCAAATAAAATTGATCATGGACATCCTTGTTTTGATCACATTTTGAAAGGAAGGCATTGAAGAATTTAGAATCAAGAGTTTATTCTTTTTTTTTCTTAAGATTTATTTAATTGACTGAGAGATTGAGCAGGGCGGGTAGGGGGGAAGGTGGGGAAGGAAAGAGAGTCCTAAGCAGACGCTGCATGAAGTCCGACATAGGGCTTTATCTAATGACCCTGAGATCATGACCCGAGCTGAAACCAAGAGTCTGATGCTCAGCCAACTGTGCCCCCCAAGTGCCCCTACTGTATTCTTTTTGTATACATCTTTTACCAAATTGATGTGCCTTTCAGTTCCTAGTTTGCTAAGTTTCTTTTTTTATCCTGTGGTAAATTCATATAACATAAAATTTAATGTTTTAAAGTGTGCAGTTGGGTGGCATTCCATGTGTTCATTGTGTTGTACATCTACCACCTCTGTCTAGTTCCAAAACATTTTATCACCTCCAAAGATAACTCTATGTCCATTAAGCAGTCACTCTTTCTCTCTTCCCCCAGCCCCTTGCAGCCACCAATATACTTTCTCTCTCTGTGGATTTTGGATACTACTTATAAATGGAACCATACTCTGATGACACAAATGATAAATGTTTTATTTTAGTCCCACAAGTTCTTGAACATGTATTATTTACTTTTTATGTTTATTTTCTATTGTTCAAGTTGAGTAATCTCTGTTCTGTCTTCCAGTTCATTAATTCTTCTCTATTTCTGCCGTTGAGCTCATAGTTAGATTTTTATTTTGGTCATTATATTTTTTCAGTTCTAAAGTTTCTACTTGGTTCTTTTTTATATCTTTTATTCTTTGCTGATACTTGTATTTCTTTGCTGTGTCTTTCTCTTTTTTTGTTTATTTCAAGCTTGTTTGCACTTGCTCATTGAGATATTTTTAACATGACTTGTTTGAAGTCTTTGTTGGATAACTTTATCTGTCGTCTCAGTGTTGATGTCTATCAGTCGTCCTTTTACATTCAATTTGAGATCTTCCTTGTTCTTTTTTTTTTTTTTTTTTTTTGAGATTTATTTATTAGAGAGGGAGAGAAAGAGAGCGGATAGAGCGTGTGTGCACAGGGAGAGAATCCTGAAGCAGATCCCCGCTGAGTGTGGAGCCGGACAGGGGGCTCCATCTCACGACCCATGAGGTCATGACCTCAGCCAAAATCAAGATCTGAAGGCTTAACTGACTGAGCCACCCAAACGCCCCGAGATCTTCCTCATTGTTGGTGTGACTAGTGATTTTTCTGTTGAAACCTGAACATTTTGGGGTATCATGTTATGAGACTGTGTTTCCTAATCCTAGCTTTTTCTGACACCTCTCTGGCACAAGAAAGAGGGGAAATGCTACTTCATTATTGCCAGATGGGGGTAGAAGTCTAGGTTCCCCAGTTGGCTTCTGTTGACACCTGAATTGTGGGAGATCATCATCATTGCTGGGTGGCATGGAATTCTGGTTCCTTATGTGGTCTCCACTGTCATCCCCTAGAAAGAATAGCTTTGTTACTGCTGAGTGGTAGTGCCAGACCTAACTCTCTACTAGTGCTTATCTGATGGCACTTCAGCAGGGTGAGGGTTTAGGTGTTCTTCCTTCCTGTTGGTAGGGGTGAAAGTGCAGGTGTCCCATGTAGTCTCCCCTGATATTGCAGAAGTATGGGGCTGTATTACTGCTCAGCAGGGATGAAAGTACCAGCTTTCTAGTTGGCCTTCTTGTATCCCATCCAATCAGGGTATTAGGGTACCTCATTACAATCTGGCCTTTGCTGGCGGGTTGGTGGTGGAGTCACAGTGTTTTCTGTAGTACTTTCCTGGAGGATATTGTTATTGTTTAGAACATTTTTGTCTTGCTACTTTCTTGTTACTTTGGCTAGAGAGCAGGCTTTTGTTAAGGCCTTTTTTTTTTTCCCCCAGTCTGAACCCATTGCCAGCTTCTTCAGCTCCAGGTTGGAGATCATGTATTAAACTGATAAGAAAAGATACTACACTTGATCATGTATTAAAAGAAAACACTGGGAACCCACCTGTGTGTCAGTTCTTATATCCTGAGGTTGTTAGCTGTTTTGCCTCTGGTCTCCATTTTTCAGAGTTGTGTTATATATGTCATGTATACACACACACACCATTTAGGACTTTGATTTGTATTAGTGGGATTAATGTGGAAATGTGCCTCTGCTCCATCATCCCAGAAGTAGAAGTCTTATTCCAAAAGTTTAAGTTGTGTTATCAGTTTTCATTTACTTCTGGATATTTTCTGATTTCTATTGTGACCTTTTCTTTAATTTATGTTATTTAGAAATGTCTTCTTTCTAAGCATATGTAGCTTTTTTAGTTACCTTTTTGTATTAAGTTTTAGTTTAATTGGACTTCGGTCAGAAAAATATTCTGTATAATTTTGGTTTTTAAACATTTTTTAGATTTTTTGAAATACCCAGTGTGTGGTCAGTATTTATAAATGTATGTGTATGTTTATAAAGAATTTGTATTCTATAGTTACTGGGAGTGGTTTTCTATATGTTAGCTCAGGTGGGTTAATTATATTGTCTGTATTCTTACTGATTACTTTTTTGTGCTTGTTCTATTAGTTACCAAGAATAGTGGTTAAATTATCCCCCTATGATTGTGAATTTGTCTATTTTTCCCTGTAGTTCTGACCCCTTCTAATTTATATACTTAGTGTGTATAAATTAAAATTGTCCTATCTTTCTGGTGTATTTAACCTTTTATCTTTACAAATGTATTTTTTCATCTCTAGGACTGTTTCTATTTGGTTGTTTTTTTTTTTTGGCCTTAAAAATCTACTTTATCTAATATTAATGTAGTTCTGTCATCTGTCTTTAGATTAATGTTTAATTATGTTTTTGCTTTTTTTTTTCAACCTTTGTGCTCTTCTGTTTTAAAAATGTTATAAAAAAGTTAGATAGTTGGGTTATATTTTTTCTCTTAAATTTCTCATTTATTTGAAGCATTAATCTATATAATTTAATGTAATCACTGATATGTGTCTAAGGCTACTGTTTTACTTTTCCCATTTTCCTACTTGTTTATGTTCTATCTTATCTCCCTGCTTACCTTCTTTTAAATGGAATTCTTAATGGAGGGGTGATTCTCAAAGGAGGGACAGAGGTGATTTTTGCCCGTCTAGGGTACATTTGTCAAAATGTGCAGACCTTTTGTTTTTCACTTCTGGGGGGAGTGGTACTACTGGCATCTAATGGGTAGAGACTAGAACTGTTACTAAATATCCTACAGTGTACAAGATAGGCCCCCCACCTTGTCCAAAGAATTATCTGATCTAAAAGGTCAGTAGTGCAAAGGTTGAGAAACCCTTTTTTAGTGTTTTGAATAATGTAAATTTCCCCACTCTTTGAGCATTTTTAATGGTTATCCTATAGGAAGGTTCAGCATATTTTATAGTAAGTATTTTAGATTCTTCAGGCCATGTATAGTTTGTTATGTGTTCTTTCCCTCTCTACCTTTCCGTTTTTAGAGTTGTTTTAGGTTTATATAAAAATCGAGCAGAAAGTACAGAGTTCCCATATACCCCCTGCCACCACACAGGCACAGCATCCCTCACTTTTGCATCCCACAGCAGAGTGGTACATTTGTTACAGTCGATGAACCTACACTGACGTGTCATTATCACTCATAGTCCATAGTTTACATTAAGGTTCACTCTTGGTGTTGTACATTCTGTAGGTTTTAACAAATGTTTGTTGATATGTATTCTGTGATTATAGTATCATACAGAATAATTTCACTACTCTAAAAATCCTCTGTGTTCTGCCTGTTCATCTCTTCCTGCTGGGAATGGCCAGCAATCCCTGTACTGACGGATGAAAAGATTACTCCAGACTTTGCCCTAAAAGAGAGGAGAAGGCAAGGGGGTCACGCTCAAAGACGAAGACCCTTTGCTCTTCTTTGCTCCTGCTTTTATTGGTCCTTCAGGATAATCACAAATCCTTATCACTGTTTCTCAAGCACATGATGTGTGACAAGGGGTCTTACTGAAACTAGGAGGATCTGTTTATGGGAAAGATACGACATGCAGATTATGCTAATATGCATGTTCTATGGGAGTTCTGCTAAACATAGCCTAAGAGATAATGCATACATCTCTTAGATCACAGGGCGGCTGTTTGGGCTAAGAAAGCTTCGGGGAAGGCAACTCCCCGTGGCATTCCAATGGCAGAGTGATCACGCAGCCCTCGGCGTTCCAAAGGCCCATGTCCTTCTCTGAAACCTTCCATTGCCCTCAGCAGCCTCTGTGTTACATTTTAGCAAGCCAGGTATTATGGCTGATTTCATGCTCTACATTAATTCCAACATCTGCCTCTTTCCTAATCCCTGGCAACCACTACTTTTTAAAATGTCTTTATAGTTTTGATGTTTCCAGAATGTCCTAGAGTTGGAGTCCTACATCACTTTTAGATGGCTTTCTTTCATTTGGTAATATACACTTAAGGTTCCTTCATATCTTTTCATGGCTTGATGGCTCATTTCTTTTTAGGGCTGAATGATACTTCGTTATTGGGATATACCACAGTTTATCCATTCACCTACTGAAGTACATCTCGGTTGCTTCCGGGTTTGGCAATTATGAATAAAGATGCTATAGGCATTAATGTGCAGTTTTTTTGTGTGGATGTAACTTTTCAAGTAATTTGGGTAAATACCAAGGAGTGCTGTTGCTGGACTGTATGGTAAAACTAATGAATTAGAGTTCCTATTGCTCCACATTTTCACCAGCATTCGGTATTGTCCGTGTTTGGATTTGGGCCATCCTAATAGGTTTGTACTAGTATCTCATTGTTTCAGTTTGCAATTCCCTAATGACATATGATGTTCCATATCTTTTCATATGCTTATTTGCCATTTGTGTGTTTTCTTTGGTGAGATGTCTGTTAAGGTATTTGAGCCAGTTTTTCTTTTTTTTTTAAAGATTTTATTTATTTATCTGAGAGAGAGAGAATGAGAGACAGAGAGCACGAGAGGAAGGTCAGAGGGAGAAGCAGACTCCCCGCCGAGCAGGGAGCCTGATGCGGGACTCGATCCCGGGACTCCAGGATCATGACCTGAGCCGAAGGCAGTCGCTTAACCGACTGAGCCACCCAGGCGCCCCGAGCCAGTTTTTAATTCAGTTTTTTTTCTTGCTGAGTTTGACTTTGTATATTTGGTTAACAGTCCTTTATCAGATAGGTCTTTTTCAGATACTTTCCTCCCAGTCTGTGACTTCTCTTCTCATTGTCTTGGCAGTGTCTTTCCTAGAGCAGAAGTTTTAAATTTTAATGAAGTCTAACTTACCAATTATTTTTTTTTGTGGATCTTGCCTTTGGTGAAGTTACTGTCATATCAGAGACGTTTGTTATCTTCTAGGAATTGGATAATTTTGCATTTTACATTTAAGTGCATAACCCATTTGAGCTAATTTTTGTGAAGGGTGTAATGTCTGCCTAGATCCACTTTTCTTTTTTGGCATGTGCTCCTGTGTCAAAGATCAGTTGACTGTTTTAATGGATATGTGGACTCTATTTTGTTTCATTGATCTGTCTATTATATTGCCCATATCACACTTTTTAAGGAGGCTTTATTTAGGGGCACCTGGGTGGCTCAGTGCGTTAAGCCTCTGCCTTCGGCTCAGGTCATGATCCCATAGTCCTGGGGTCAAGCCCCACATCGGGCTCCCTGCTCAGCGGGGAGCCTGCTTCTTCTCCCTCTGCCTGTCTCCCTGCTTGTGTGCTCTCTCTCTCACAAATAATAAAATCTTAAAAAAAGATTTATTTGAGAGAGACAGAGACAGAGAGAATATGCACACAATTGGGGGTAGAAGCAGAGGGAGAGGGAGTAATATCAAGCAGACTCCCTGCTGAGTCCAGAGTCCGATGTGGGGCTTGGTCTTATGACCCTGAGGTCATGACCTGAGCCAAAACCAAGAGTCAGATGTCGAGGTTTACCTGACTGAGCCACCCAGGTGCCCCAGGATTATACTGTCTTATTTTCTGTTGCTTTTATAGTAAGTCTCAAAGTCAGATAGTGTCAGTTTTCTGACTTTGTTCTTTTGCAATACTGTATTGGCTATTCTGGGTCTTTTGCCTCCCCACATAAATTTTTGAATTAGTTTGTCGATACCCATAAAATAACTTCTGGGGATCATATTGAATCTGTAGATCAAGTTTGGAAGAACTTACCTCTTGACAGTATTGAGTCTTCCTATCCATGATCATAGAATAAATATCTTTTCATTTATTTAATTCTTTGATTTTTTTTATCAGAGTTTAGTAATTTTCTTCATATTAAAAAAACATTTTGTTAAGTATAGAGCTGTTTCATTTTGGGGGGTTACTAATGTAAATGGTATTATAAATTTCAAATTCCATCTGTTCATTGCTGATATATAGGAAAGTGATGGACTTTTTTGTATATTAACTCTCTATCCTGCAACCTTGCTATAATTGCTTATCAGTTCCAGGAGGATTTTTTTTTAATTGGGTCTTCTACACAGACTGTCATGTCATCTGCAAAGAAAGACGGTTTTATTCCTCCTGTATTTATATGCCTTTTATTTTATTTTATTTATTCTTAACTACATTAGCTAAGACTTCCCACTATGATGTTGACAAGGAGTGGTGAGAGGGGACATTCTTGTTTGTTCTTGATCTTAGTGAGAAAATTTCCATTTTCTCACCCTAAATATGACATTACCTGCAGATTTTTTATAGATGTTCTTTATCAAGTTGAGAAAGTTCCCCTCCATACCTGATTTGTTGAGTTTTTTTCATGGATATGTGTTGGATTTTGTCAAACGCTTTTTCTGCATCCACTGATATGATCATGTGATTTTTTTTTTTTTTTTTTTTTTTTGCTTTAGTCTATTCATGTAATAGATTACATTAATTGATTTTTTTAATGTTGAACCAGCCTTGCATGCCTGGAATAAATTCTACATGGTCATGGTGTATAAATCTTTTATACATTGTTGGATTCAATTTGCTAATATTTTGTTGAGGATTTTTGCATCTATATTAATTTTTTTAAGCTCTTAAAAGATAACATTCATAGTTTGGGGCCATTCAAAACAAGGCTGCAGGCCAAATTTGGCTCATGTGTTATAGTTTGTCAACCCCTTTCCTAGAGATTACAATATGCATTCTTGACTTATTAAAGTGTAATATTTGTTGATACTTTTAGCCTTTTCCCATACAGTGCAAGGGCTGTACAACACTTGTAATTCTACCTTTATTGACTTATATACCATTTAGTTATATATTTTAAGTCTATATATGTTAAAATCCCCAAGATATTATTTTATGCAGTCAGCATTATGCAGTCATAAATAGTATTATGCACATATTTCCAATTTTCATTTATCTTTATTTTTGTATTGTCCACATCTAAGATAATTTTCCTTGTGTATGAAGGACTCCTTTACTGTTTCTTTTATTGTGCATCTTCTGGGATGAATTTGTTTTGTTTATCTGAAAATGTCTTTATTTTACCGATATTCTTGAAAGATATATTTTTGCTATATTTATAGAAACTTTGGCAGTTATTTTCTTTCAGCACTGTAAAGGTAATATTACATGTGTTCTGGCATTCATTGTTGAAGTCCTTTTTTTTTTTAAGATTTTATTTATTTGAGAGAGACAAAAATAACAAGCAAGAGAGAGAACAGGGGGAGAGAGAGAAATAGGCTCCCTACTGAGCAGGGGGCCTGATGTGGGGCTTGATCCCAGGACCCCGAGATCATGACCTGAGCTGAAAGCAGATGCTTAACTGTCTGAGCCACCCAATCGCCCCAAGTCAGTTCTTTTGTTGCCTTTTTTCAATGCACTTCGGTTCTTTTCCTGGCTGATCTTAAGATTTTTCCTTTTTCTTTAGTAAAATCTTAAGGTGATGTTCTTAGATGTGGATTTCTTAATGGGATGTATGTAGATTTCTTTTTATTTATGTGCTTGTGGTTATAGAACATTTTTGGTGGAAGTTGGCAACTTTTTTGGGGGCGGCAGTTATTGTTTCTGTACTATTTTCTCTCCTTCTGGGACTCCAGTGGCATATCTGTTACAATAACATTTTAACTTTATTCTCTGTATTTCTTTCCTTTTTTGTATTTTTCTTACTTATTTTTATTTAAATTCAAGTTAGTTAACATATAGTGTAGCATTGGTTTTAGGAGAATTTAGTGATTCATCACTTACATGTAACACCCAGTGCTCATGCCAGCAAGTGTCCTCCTTAATGTCCATGACCCATTTAGCCAGTCCCGCCACCTACCTCCCCTCTAGCAACCCTCAGTTCTCTATATTTAAGAGTCTCTTATGGTTTGCCTGCCTCTCTGTTTTTATTTTTCCTTCCCTTCCCCTATGTTTATCTGTTTTGTTTCTTAAATTCCACATATGAGTGAAACCATATACTTGTCTTTCTCTGAACGACATTTTTCATCTAGCATAATACTCTAGTTCCATCCATGTCATAGCAAATGTCAAGATTTCATTCTTTTTGATGGGGAGTAATACTCTATCATACACAGACATCCCCCCCCCCATGTCTTCTTTATCCGTTCATTAGTCGATGGACATTTGGGCTCTTTTTATAATTTGGCTATTTTTGATAGTACAGCTGTAAACAATGGGGTGCATGTGCCCCTTTGAATCAACATTTTTGTATCCTTTGGATAAATACCTAGAAGTGCAATTGCTGGGTCATAGGATAGTTCTATTTTTAACTTTTTGAGGAAACTCCATACTGTTTTCCAAAGTGACTGCACCAGTTTGCATTCCTACGAACAGTGTAAAAGGGTTCCCCTTTCTCCACATCCTCACCAATGTCTGTTGTTTCCTGAGTTATTAATTTTAGTCATTATGACAGGTGTGAGGTGGTGTCTGATTGTGGTTTTGATTTATTTTTCTGTGATGATGAGTGATGTTGAGTATCTTTTCACGTGTCTGTTAGCCATCTGGATGTCTTCTTTCAGAAAGTGTCTATTCATGTCTTCTGCCCATTTCTTAACTGGATTATTTGTTGGGTGTTGAGTTTGTAAGTTCTTTACAGATTTTGGACACTAGCCCTTTATCTGTTATGTCATTTGCAAATATCTTCTCTCATTCCATTGGTTGCCTTTTAGTTTTGTTGATTGTTTCCTTCACTGTGCAGAAGGTTTTTATCTTGATGAGGTCCCAATAGTTCATTTTTGCTTTTGTTTCCCATGCCTCTAGAGACATGCCTAGTAAGAAGTAGGTGTTGCCAAAGTCAGAGAATTTCTCCTGCTTTCTGCTCTAGAATTCTGATGGTTTCCTGTTTTACGTTTAGGTGTTTCATCCATTTCGAATTTATTTTTGTGTACGGTGTAAGAAAATGGTCTAGTTTCATTTTTCTGCATGTTGCTGTCCAGTTTGCCCAACACCTTGAAGAGACTGTCTTTTTTCCATTGGATATATTTTTTTGAAGATTTTTTTAAGTTTTATTTATTTATTTGAGAGGGAGAGCACACATGTATGCTCATAGAGGGGTAGAGGGAGAAGGAGAGAAGCAGACTCCCCACTGAGCATGGAGCCTGAAGTGGGGCTTGATTCACGACCTAGGAGATCATGACGTGGGCCAAAACCAAGAGTCAGTGCTCAACCGACTGAGCCACCCAGGCGTCCCTCCACTGGATATTCTTTCCTGCTTTGTTGAAGATTAGTTGGCCATACAGTTGTGGGTCCTCCTTTTTTTTTTTTTTCATCCTTATTTCTCTTATATTCTTTTAACTTATCTTTTAATTACTTATTTTTGTTTTTAAAGATTTTATTTAATCATTAGAGAGAGAGTGCACATAAGCAGGGGGGAAGGCAGAGGAAGAGGGAGAAGCAGGCTCCCCGTGGAGCAGGGAGCCTGATGCGGGGCTCTATCCCAGGACCTGGAGACCATGACCTGAGCTGAAGGCAGACGCTTAACCATCTGAGCCACCCAGGCACCCCTTCTAATTACTACTTTAAGCTATGTCTTATCTAGGCTGTTATGCTTGCTCACTGAGTTTTTACTTTTGGTTGTAGAATTTTTCAGTTTTAGAGATTTCCCTTGGTTTCTTTTTATGGTTTCTTATTCTCACAAAATTCTCAGCCTTGTTTTCTATTGTCTTATACACAATAATGTAAGAAAATTTCTTTTAGAATCGTTGTTTAATAATTCTAATAGTGAGGCCCTTTTGTCTATTGTCTTTTTGCTTCTTGTGACTTTAATTCATGTCACCTTATCTTCCCAGGTACTTGAGCTTTAAAATTAAAAAAAATTCTTTATTGTGTCACATTTATTTGTGAAATTGTTTTTTAGAGCAAGTTGCAGCCTATTCTAATATCATTCATCTAAATTACCTTTGTTAGGAATAATAAGGGCACAAACCTTTAAAGTCTGTATCCAAAATGAAGGGGGTGTTCACCAGGGCTTCTCCACTCCTTGCTGGTGTAATCTGTGTATCTTTGAATTTGAAGACTGTCAGCAGGCATTCAGTCTCCCAGCCACCTCTCTGGAACTGGCAGATGCCTCTATGGGAAGAGTGGCCCCAAATGCCAGTCTCATCTTTCTGCATCCACATTCTCTTCTGTTCCCATTTCAGTAAATATTTATTCTTTTGTTAGTTTCCATTGTCTTCAGATTATTAAAATACATGTCCAGCTTTTCTTGTCCTAAGCAGGAGGCTTGATCTAAATTACCTTTTCCTCTAGTACTGGAAGTGAAGACTATCTTCAGATTTCTTGGTGTAAGAGATTGATAATACATTTCCCACGGTGTTTGAGGTAGTTGGGGTTTTTGTTTTTAGCTAAAAGCATTTTTATATAATTAGCATAAAAGGTACAAGTTCTTTGTAAACTTGGAATATAGAATTGTGGAACCACTTTTGAAGGTCAGAGAAAGAATTAATGTTTTATGAGGACTTTCCGTCTATATTACTAGATATCTATTTGGAGGATACCGTATTTTCCAAGATTATCATTGATAAGTTGATTATTACTGGACTGGAGAGCTGAATATATGTTCAAAACACTAAAAACAGATATAAAATTTATTCTGACCTTGGTAAGACTTGTGCAAATGGACAGATAGTTTTCTGTGATTCTGAAATATTCCTAGAGGAGAAAAGTCTGAAAATGACTATTGGCAGATGCAGCCCAGGAGTTCATAACTTTGAGTCAAGAAGATCCCAGAGGGCAGTACACATGTTTGCAATGGAACTAGAGTTGGAGATGAGGCTGTGAAAATTAATAATGGGAAACCTCATTAAAATGGAGATGGGAGATTCAGCAAGGGGAGCTCTCACTCCCTACCACTCATAGTCAGTTGTAGACCCAACAGGAAGATATGTACTTGATTTTGCACCTGGTTGCTCCTTTACAATCCCAACTGGAGGAAGAAACTTTTTTTTTTTTAAGGTTAATAAGGTAATGGTGGTGGTGACTGAGAAATGGATATCCTGCAATTAGTCCTGAAAAGCACTTGTAGTAGATTTTAGTGCCAAAAGGGAAGGATTTAAATAATTTTAACCCTGTTTTCCTAAAATGTTCAGGTCTTTGTGAATTTTATGTGCGATGGGACTGAACTTCCATTTTAAAGTAGGAGTTAGAATATTTACTGTCAACTGGAATAAGAAAAAAAAATTACTCATTTTATCTTAGAAATCTTTGTTTCATTGGTAGTGGGATTGAAGAATAGGTCTTGGTTTTTCTTATGTAGTTTAAGCTTTTAGCTAATTAAAATTAAAACCTGGGACACCTGGATGGCTCAGTTAGTTAAGTGTCTGCCTTCCGCTCAGGTCATGATCTGGGGTCCTGGGATCGAGTCCTGCATTGGGCTCCCTGCTTCATGGGGAGCCTGTTCCCCCCTCCCCCCCCCCCCCCCCCCCGTCTCTCATGAATGAATAAATAAAATCTTAAAAAAAAAAGACCTTATAATACTTTTTGGTGCTATTATTACAAAGTATGAGGTAAGTTTATTATATGTTTCTATCTTTTAAAAATTATTTGGATCAAAAAGCAGGTCAAAATTACATGCCAGTTTTATGATCCAGTTAATTAATTCCCTGACAAATAACTTACTTTCGATAGGATAATGTTGTGGCAGCTGTTACAGTGCATTGTTGCACGTTTAACATGAGTAAGAACTTTTCTTGGAGGACTTTGTCCCTTCTATTAAAATGTGATTTGACAGGAAACCAAAGTAACTTCAATTTTAGTTTAAAAGTCTTAGGTAATATGCAGACATCACATTAATTTATCAGAAATGGTATATTAAAAGAAAGACTAAGTAATTTGATGGTTGGTTTTATGTGCTAAAGATCTTGTAGTAGGAAAAGGTATTTCATGATGACTCATGACTGAGGGAGATGCTATTAGAAAAAAATACATATAATCTTCACAAAGATTCATGAAGCTAAAGGGGAGAGAATTATTTTGATGAAAACTTTTGTTTTTAATTATTTACAATAAGAACGCTGTCATCATTTTTTTTTTACTTCTAAATACAACAAACAGTTACTTTCATAATCCTGGATCAGTGCTTTTGGGGATAGCTGAAGTGATTTACTTTCCTGTTCTTAGTGCATAACACATAGGTGATTAACATTTTTGCGTTGACTGATTTCTCATGAGTCTGCAGCATGAGTACAGTTCACCTTGTGTCAGATAAAAGACCCTTTGTAGCATTAATCACATAGTTACTTGCTGAAGGTCATCTTTGTGAAGATTATAATTTTCTCTAACCATTTGTCAAGTTCTAAGTGGCTTTTCTCTGGTTTCAGAGTATGGATTTTGTAGTAGGATCATTCTATGAAGTTTACCGTAGTAGCTTCAGGGAATATCCATGGTTTGTGAATCCGGGAGTACCTAAACTAGAAGAGTCAGTAATTCTAGTTAGGTTAATAATTGAAGATGTGACATTGATGGTCACAGAAACTTAGTGTGGAGTAAAGAAAATGTGTTAAGGTACGATTCAACTTTGTTCTTTTTGTTTTATGAACAATTAAAAAATCGGAAAATTTGGGTTTTGTTATAGAAATGATAGTTGAATAACAAGAAGGGATAAAAAGAATGTCACAGTGAATGAGTTTAATTCATCACTAACTAAGTGCATTTCTCTGTGCAGGTATAATTTGGCATCCTGAGAGTCTGTCTTAGGAAGAAGGAAGTGGAAAATACCCTTGAAAAAAAGAAAGCTAAGACAAAAAGGAAGCCAGACTTACTTTTACATGGTCAACTGCTCACTTACCAATATGGATACTTTTCCCACTATTTTTCCTCCTGGTGGAGACAGCGGGGTGACAGATTCTCAATCTGAGTTCCAAAAAATGTTAATTGATGAAAGGTTACGATGTGCACGTCATAAAACTAACTATCAGACTCTTAAAGCTGAACACACAAGGTAAATTGCTTAAATTTGGAGGTAAGGGGCTTTATTAAGAAAATTATTTTTGTCCGAACGTTTGCTCTGGAACATACAGTATAATTTTGTTAGTTTGCAGTATATACATTTAAAACTTCTTGGGGTGCCTGGGTGGCTCGGTTGTTAAGCGTCTGCCTTCGGCTCAGGTCATGATCCCAGGGTCCTGGGATTGGGCTCTGCATCCGACTGCCTGCTCCGCGGGAAGCCTGCTTCTCCCTCTCCCACTCCCCTTGCTTGTGTTTTCCTCTCTTGCTGTGTCTCTCTCTGTCAAACAAATAAATAAAATCTTTAAAAAAAACCCAAAACATTTAATACAGTGAAATTTTTGCTTTAAGATTACTTTATTCAAAACTAAACTAAACATGGTCCCAAGTGTGCTATGAATTTATAAGTCTTGCTTTGAAAGTAGCAAGACATATAAAATGTCTAGGTGGCTAAGTGTGTTTTTCCTTTCCCCCAAGTAAAATTGTATTAATAAACTATAGTGTTAATAATTAAACTCTATAAAGAAAAGAGGTTTATGGACTTAATGGAATATATGAAATTGGTCTTGTTCTGTAGTGTTGGTTGACTTCACATAAAGTAATGCAATTAGGATAAAGCAAAGGATATCCTTAAAGTTGAATTTTTTCTTTTTTTAAAAATCAGATTGCAAGATGAGTACATAAAGTCACGACATGAGCTAAAGCGCCTGTTAAATGAAAAGAAGACTGACCAGGAAAAATTTCAGCTGCTGCTTGAAGAACTAAGAGGGGAATTAGTAGAGAAAACTAAAGACTTAGAAGAAATGAAACTGCAGGTAAGAAAATACATTTCAGTTAGTACTATTGGGGAAAAAATTTCCTCTGCCCTTCTGGGTCCTTCTAAACTGGATAAGAATCAAATTGGCATGAGATTAGATTAATAAGAGAAAATCAAATTTAGTTTCAAAAGTATGCAGAATCCACACAAACATCACAAACATGAAATTCCAAAGATAGGCAACAGTAGGCTTATATGACATCCTGAGCTAGGGAGACCGGTAAAGTCTGGGGATACAAAGGGAAAGCAGATCATTAGCAGGATGGTGAGAGAATTTTGGAAAACAAAGGTTGCCCTGTTAAGCAGATAAATTTCTTAGGTAAAAAGGAACCTCTGTTAATAGCTCTCTTCTTGGTATAGCCTCTCTTTCCAATTAAACTTAGGCAGTTGAGAGGGAGGTAAAGAGCTTTTCCTAAATCTGCTGGGTTTTGATAGCTTTTAAATCAAAACAATCTTCATGCCAGAACAGCCCATCCTGGGGAGGCCTGCCTTTTGCACCTATGATACAAAAGTAGTCCGATGTTGCTAAATTTGGTGAATTCTGCCTACATTCTTAATGAGTATTTTGCTGTTGTCCACATGGTATAATTTAATATTCTTTCATATATTCTGGAATGTTAGTTACCATGTGGGATTTAGCCATGAAACTGTTGTTTCATGTAAATTTGTATTATATTACCTGTCCTGATTTAAATATTTCACTCTTCAGAATAATTGCGGGAAAGGCTGGTTTGAATTGATAAATATTGAGAATTAAAAATATTTTTTTAAAGAAAGTTTTACTGATTTTCTTTTAAGTATTATATCTGCAGCTGAGCTAAAAAAGACATTAAAAATTTTTTTCATTACTGAGGTATAGTTGATAAGACTGATAGTTATTTTTAAGGGACTTCTTAAAAGACTATAAAAACAATATGTGCACTTATTTTATGTGTGCAGGGTAAATGGAGTTTCTAAAGCAGAGGATAGTACTATCATTTCATTTCTCATTTGCCTAGAAAGGAGACCAAAACTAAACTTACTATAAATTTCAAATTAGTAGATATTAGCAATTACATTTTCCTGTGTTCATTTAATCTCTAAATGGTACCAGCTGTGTATTTCTGTTTAGTGCTTGGTACAAATGATAAGTATTTTTAATACTGGAGTCAGAAGTTGATAAGAGTAAAAAGCTACCTTTTCAGTCATCTAATATGGCATATCGCCCAATTCATGGATTCCTTTGACAGCAGTGTTAGAAGTTGGTTATTCAGTATCTTTTTGAAATCTTCCATTGTTGGGAACACCATCACTAAGCTTGGGTTGGAGCCTCTATTGTGGTGTTTTATTCTTAGGTGTATTTAGGACATTTAAACAAAAACCTCACAAATAGGAGTTGAATAGGCAAATGTAATTTAAGCCTATAGAATTGGTGGATTAATTTGTTTTGCAAAAATTGAGCGGCCATAGAAATGAGAATCTGTGAGCACTGATTCCAAGGAATTCTTCCAAATATTCTTCTGGCACTGTAGATATAAACACTCTAGTCTTCTTTAGCATATTGTTTGCACATGCTTGGTACAAATAAGCATGTCTCCATGTCAGTTTGAAGAAACTAATTATATTAATAGCAGATAAAATTTACTTCAAGACAAAAAGTGTCACTTAAGGTAAAAAGGTCATTTTTATAACCAAAAAAACGGTCAGTTCACCAGTGAGATGATGACCTTCAACAAACATCTGTTTTTATGCCTTAGTTTTGTCATGTGGTAAAGAGGATAAAAGTTGTTAACAGTGGTTTTTGTGAGGACTGATGAAATAACATGTATATTTTTAGTATAGTGTCTGACACATAGTAGATACTCATGAATGATGGCATTTATTCTATTTGAATGCAGGCTCTGTAAGGGCAGGAACTCTTTCAGTGTGTCTTCAGTGCTCAAGTAGATTTCTCTTTGTATTTATATATTTTATAATATGTTAGCAAATTTTTGTTGAATGAATGACATGAAGAAGTAGAATAAATGGATGACTCGGAATTGAGGTTCTGTTCATATATAATACAATGTTCTTTCTTGTCTCATATGTACCTAAAGCTTCAGCATCTTAGAGTTAATGATGCTCTCATTGTTTCATATCTGTAATGAGTTAACTTGTGTCCACCAAAAAATATGTTAAACTTCTAATGCCCAGTACCTCAGAATGTGACCTTGTTTGAAAATAGTCTTTGCTGATGTAATTAGTTAAGATGAGGTCATACCGAAGGATGATGGGCCCTTAATCCAGTGTGACTGGTGTCCTTCTAAGAAGAGGAGAACAGACACAAGGACAGAAACACAGGGTGAAGGGCAGGGGGTGAGGTGGGGCGAATGTCCTGTCATGACAGAAGCAGAGATTGAAGGGCTGCAGCTGCCAAGCAAGGACAGGGATCAACGGCACACCACCAGAAGCTAGGGTGAAGCAAAGAAGGATCCTTCCCTTCAGGGAGTGTGGCCTTGCTGACAACTTGATTTCGGACTTCTAGCCTCCAGAGCTGTGAGACAATAAATTTCTGTTGTTTTAAGATAGCCAGTTTGTGGTATTTTGTTGTCGTAGCTCTAGGAAACTAATACACTATTCAAAGCCGAATTCCTTTTTGGAACATTTGTGACACAGGGATCTTTATTCTCTGCCTCCGTGCTTTCAGTGGGAGAGAACTTAGTGAATGTTTAAAGTGATCCAGTTTCATTTATGGATTGGAGTATGTTAAGTATTTTCCCTGTCATATTGAAATGAAATCATCCTCCCTGTAGCCTCTCTCTTGCTTCTTGTACTGTTCCTTGGATCTACACAAAATAACTTTAGACATTTCTCCATGTGATAACTTCCCAGATGTTTGCTGACAAATATATTTTGTCTGGTAAAGTTTCTGTTTTTCAAGATAAACGTAAGTGGTTTCTCTATGATATTTATCTGGCAAAAATAAACTAAAATAGAGATCTATATTATGTATGCATGTTGAAGCTAAATTTAGCTATTTGCTTTATGGATGTTAGCAATTTGTACGAGTTCAATAAAATTAAGTAAACTCAACAAAGTAGAAGCAATAAGAAATATGTTAGTAAATGTTTATGAAAGATGATTATTTTCAAGATATACATGTATTATCTTGTCTACCTACAAAATGCCTTTTCTGAGCTAAGATTTAATATCCCTTCGGCTTTTATAGAAAAATGATATAAAAGATAATCAATTAAAGAATATTTCTATGTCACTTGTGTAGTTGTAGTGAATGGAAATAATAATAGTGCCTAACTTATATGATGATTGTAAAGACGAAATGAGTTAGTGCATAGAAAGTGTTAGTACAGGGGCGCCTGAGTGGCTCAGTCGTTAAGCGTCTGCCTTCGGCTCGGGTCATGGTCGCAGGGTCCTGGGATCGAGCCCCGCACCGGGCTCCCTGCTCAGTGGGAAGCCTGCTTCTCCCTCTCCCACTCCCCCTGCTTGTGTTCCCTCTCTTGCTGTCTCTCTGTCAAATAAATATTAGAAGAAAAAAAAAGTGTTAGTACAATGCTTTGATACAGAAAGTGGATAGAACATGTTAGCTGTTGTTATAGTGTTATTATGTACCATGTTATGAGTTTTTTGATAATATTTCTGTTACAAATTTTAAAAGTTACTTTACCAAAAATTTATATGCTTTCTTTGTGCCAGGCAATGGAAACTATATAACCCAGTATGTTTCCCATTTTATTTGGCTGCTAGGAAGCTCAGAGCTAAATTTATTATTCAGTTTGTCATTAGTTTTTTTAGGAATCTCTGGCACAGCAGTATCTGCCTTCTTAAATTAAAACATTCTTTGAAAAATAGTGGTCTATTTTATTAACATGACAAGTGTTGATGTAATATAGATTTAATATAGGTAATGACACATGGACTGTTGTATGATAAAGCATTCTTGTAAGTTTCTTTTGAGACAAGTGGTGGCTGTATTCCATTAGAAGTCTAAGACACAGCATACTTTTCTCCTAAAATGGCATGGAGAAAATCCTCTAATTCTGTGTCTTTGGTGTATGTGTGCTTTGGCAGGGTTGGGAGGGAAGATAGATTTTTCTTATGTGTGTGTGCTTGTTTTTTATAAGATTCTTAGGAGATAACAAAAAGATCTTGTTGAGATTTTTTTTTTTTTTAAATCAGAGACCTTATAGATTACAAGATTCTTGTGTAGTTACCAACTTCAGTGTTCTTTTCTCCTTTGTGTGGATCATATTTCCATTGGTACCATTTTCCTACTGTCTTAAGGACTTTCTTTAATGTTTCTAAAGTAAGATCTATATGAGAAATTTTTTCAGCTCTTATATATCTAAAAATAATTGATTTTAAAGATAGTTTTGCTGAGTATTTATTTCTAGGTTGACTATTTTCCCCCCTAGTACTTTAAAGATGTTGCTCTTCTGTCTCCTCACTTATGTTGTTTCACATAAGAAATTTGCTGTCATCTTTATCTTTGTTCTGTGTATACAGTGAGTCTTTTCTTCATGGCTGCCCTTAAGATTTTCTCTTTATTGCTGATTTTGAGCAATTTGATTGATATGACTTTGTGCTTCATATTTACGGTGCTTAGGGTTTATTGAGCTTCTTGGGTCTGTGGGTTTACAGTTTTCATCACCTTGAGAAAATTTTTGTACGTGACTTCTGAAAATATTTTTTTCTGCCTCCTCTTTGATCTCCTTTGGGGATTCCATTATTAGGCCACTTAAACTTCTCCCATAACTCACTGATGCTCAGTTTATTTATTTTCAATCTTTTTTGTCTCCTTGTTGGATTTTGGGTAGATTCTGTTGTCCTGTCTTCAAGTTCACTGATCTTTTTTCTTCTGCAGGATCTCATCTTCCATTAATCCCATATAGTATATATTTTTCATCTCAGAAATTGTAGTTTTTACACTGAAGTCCAATTTAGGTCTTTTTAATAACTTCCTTATATCTACTTAACATGTTCAGTCTTTTCTCTAGCTTTTTGAACATACGGAATTCAGTTATAATAACTATTTTAATGTCTTTGCTAATTCTAACGCCTGTATCACTTCTGGGTTGGTTTTGGTTGATTGATTTTCTTGTTTATTGTGGGTAGTATTTTCCTGCTTCTTTGCATGCCTGATAAATTTTTATTGGATGCTAGACATTGTAAATTTTATGTTGAGTGCTAGATATTTTTGTATTCTGATATTCTTGAATTTTGTTCTGGGACAGTTACTTGGAAACAGTTTCATCTTTTTGGGTCTTGCTTTTAAAGATTTGTTAAGTGAGAGCAGATTAATATTTAGTGCTCACTACTTGCCACTGCTGAGAACCTTCTGAGTACTCATTTCTCAATGAAATGAAGGTTTTCAGTCTGGCTTTTGGAAAAAGGAACTATTCATAGCTCTGTGAGCTCAGATTACTCATCCATGTGATTCATTCTTTTCCTGGCCTTAATTAAATATTTTCCTTACATACATGTGCTGATCGGGGTACTCTTCTGAATGAGCCTTTTGCAGATCTTCATAATTTTGTTTCTGTGCCACCCTCTTTTCTGCTACCCTGCTTGTGATTCTAGCCACACTGCTCTCCCTGGATTTTTGTTCCATTTGCTTTTAAGTCAGAGAGTCCCATCAGATTCTGCCTGGATATCCCTTCCTGTGCATGGCCTGGAAGCATTCTCAAAGCTTACTTTCTTTGTTGTCTCTCAGGGATCTTTGTTGCTTAATTATGCCCACTATCTTGAAAACGTTTGATTTTTGTTTATTCTTTTATTTGTTTTAGGCAGGAGAATAAATCTGATCTCTATTATGACATCTGTTGGAAGTGGAAGCCCTTTTATTTCTAATTGGTACTTGTTTGAGATTTCTGTAATTAAAGGTTAAAGTAGAAAGGGTGGTTGTGTTGCATCCTCACATACCCATCAATACTTGTTTTATCTTCTGACATCCCTGCTCTGTCTTTCAACCCTTCTGGATTATTTTGAAGCAAATCATCTCAACTCTAGTATTTTAGTATATATCTTTATATCAAGGTAATCTCTCCTTTAAAAGCATAGCCACAATACAATTATCATACCTAAAAGTACTTATTCCCTAATGTCTTTTAATGCTGCATCTTTGTTCACATTTCCCTAATTTCCCCACAGTTCTGCTTATTTTTTAAAAAAAGATTTTATTTATTTATTCGAGAGAGAGCGTGAGCGAGAGAGTGAGAGAGCGAGCATGAGCAGGGGAGAGGGGCAAAGGGAGAAGCAGACTCCCCGCTAAGCAGGGAGCCCAACGTGGGGCTCCATCCCAGGATCCCAGGATCATGCCCTGAGCCAAAGGCAGATGCGTAACCAACTGAGCCACCCAGGTGCCCCCAGTTTTGCTTATTTTTAAAGTTGTTTTGTTTGAAACAGGATCTAAAGGTTTATCTATTATTCTTTACCTTTTAATTACCACCCTTCTCACTTTGGACTCTTGATACTATCACCCAGACTCTTGACATCATAAACCAGATTATAATAAGAGCTTTCTATGTGATTTCCCAGCTCCACTCACTGCCTCCCCCACTCCTGCCCTAGTCACCAGTTTTCTCTCACCAAAGGTTTTGATCCATCTTGCTTCTTCCTAAAATATAGATATGGTGATGCCATTCTTAAGCTTGAATACCTTCAGTGAATAAGCAAAGTACAGAAAAATGTGTATAGTATGCCTTTCTTTATGTAAAAATTAAAAAGTGGTGTTTATGCTTATATATTTGTATGTTGTTTCAAGAAGGATATATAAGAGGTTAGCCATGATTGCTTCTTAAGAGGGAAACTGGATAACTGAAGGGAGAAGACTTAGTTTTTTAATACTTTTTTTGTTTGAATTATGTATGTAATTATATTTATTCATTTTAAGTAAAAAAAAAAAAAAGTACTGTTGAATACTGAGTAAATTATAAGAGTCTGAATCTGATATTTAGGAATCTTCTACTTATAGCTCGCATCTCTTTCCCTTTTGTTCCCAGCCAGGATGTAGCTCTCCTAAGTGGCATTTGGAAATGTTTCAGCATGGCCTTGATTGTCACAGTATCTAGAGAGCATCAGTGCACAAGGATCCAGGATTCTAAATTGTCTGTAGTGCTTAGTGCAGTTCAATCCAAAATGCCTTTAGCATACCTTTGAGGAGCACTTTTTTCCCCCCAGGGAATTTAAAATGTTATCCATTCTTAAGTTTCCGGCTCTGTTTAAGCTTTAGTTTTCCCATACCTTTGATGTGCCACTATTTCTATACTTAATATTTTTTCTGTTGGTCTTTACCTGTCTGATAAGCCTATATTGGTTATTTTTATAGTTATTTGTATGTATGTTATTTTTCACATGAGAGTTTGAACTTCTTATGGGGCAAGAAATGCTTCCTGTGGGTTTTTGTGATCTTTACAAAGTTAGACTCTGTGTATGCTTCAGTTTCTGTAAAAAAAAAAAGGGGGATGATAATATAGCTACATTGAGGATCATTACAGGGATTAAATCAGTTAATGCATGGAAGATATTTAGAACAGTATGTTATATAGATTATATAGTATGTTGCAGAATGTTTTGTATGTAGTAAGTATTCATTCAGTGAAGTTTTTGGACTGTTTGGAGTATTTATGAATAAATGAATGAATTAAACTGAATATTACTCTTCACTTTCAGAGGTTAATGTAAGTACATGCTAGGGTTTTTTTTGTTTTTTTTTTTAATATTTTATTTATTTGACAGAAAGAGATACAGCGAGACAGGGAACATAAGCAGGGGGAGTGGGAGAGGGAGAAGCAGGCTTCCCGCCAAGCAGGGAGCCCGATGCGGGTCTTGATCCCAGAACCCCGGGATCATGACCTGAGCCGAAGGCAGACACCCAATGACTGAGCTAGCCAGGCGCCCCTCCATACTAGGTCTTTGTTTGTTTGTAATTGAGTGATCCTATGTGCCCAGGCAGTGGTGTGAGGTGTTGGGAACACATCATGGTGAATAAAGACTGTGTTTGCCCTTCAGGAGCTTACATAAATACTTAATCATTTTTTGAAATATGAGTTCTATAAGAGAACATAACAGGGAGGAGCCTTGTTTTGGTGCTCAAAGTAAAAGTCAGCCTTTTCTGATCGAAAATAAGTCTGAAGAATTCTCTATGGTGTACCAGATTATTACACCTTTGTTTTGATTTCTTTAGGAGATAGACTGTTAGCCATTATATAAAACATGGTAACCTTAGCTGCCAACAGAGTTATTCCTAACAGACACAATAATAATAATAATCAATAATAATCAGTTACTATCTTTATCTCATGTTAATGGAATTTTTGACACATCTGAGAGCCTGAAATTGAGATCTTCAAGTATTGTTTCAAATGATAGTTCTATTTATATAGTGATTACTGTAGAATTAGGTATATTGTGAAATTTCTATGAATTGGATTTTATTATAATTAAGCATTGCAATTTGGTGTATTCTTGATTTTAGTATTTGTGATTTTATACTTAGAATGCTTTTTTCCTCTACATACTAGGTATTAACTCCACAAAAGTTGGAATTGTTACAAGCCCAAATACAACAAGAATTAGAAACTCCAATGAGAGAACGTTTTAGGAATCTGGATGAAGTAAGTAATTTATGTAGAAGGAACTGTGCATTTATCTTTATATGACTGATCAAAAGCCCCATTCTCTTATTCAGAAACCCTGCAGTAGCTCCCCTTCTAACTCAAGGGGCTTTTAGGGCTGCACAAGATCAGATCCCATTATCTCTCTGACTTCCTTCCCCCCATCCATATTGGCCTCTTTGATGTTTCTTTGGCACTCCAGAAATGAAACAGATCGAGAATCTTTGCTATAGCTCTTACTTCTGGCATGAACAGTATCCTTCCAGATATCTCTTAGCCAACTTCCTCATTTCTCTCTCTCTTTTTTTAAGATTTTTAAAATTATTTATTTGAGAGAGAGTGCGCGCATATGAGAGAGCATGAGCAGGGGGTGGAGGGCAGAGGGAGAGGGCGAAGCAGGCTCCCCGCTGAGCAGGGAGCCCAACTTGGCGCTTGATCCCAGGATTCTGGGATCATGACCTGAGCTGAAGTCAGACGCTTAAGCAATTGGGCCACCCAGGCGCCCCTTTCTCATCTCTTTTAAGTCTTTGCTGAAAGACTTTGCTCTCAGTGTGGCCTACTTTGTGACCAACCTGTATCTCCATTTAATACTGCTTCCTGCCCTTCCCACCACTTTTTAAAAATTTTTTATTGTTATGTTAATCACCATACATCATTAGTTTTTGATGTAGTGTTCCACCATCACTTCTTAGACCTTTAGATCCCCATTTACCCTGCTCTACTTTTTATTTTTCTCTAGTACTTATCCTCTAATATTCTGTACATTTATTGTGCTTATTATTTTCTTTATTACCATCTCTAGAATGTAAGTTGCATGAGAGGAGGAACCTTTATCTGTTTGGTTCACTGTATAGTCTAAGTTCCTAGCATGCAATAGGTGCTTAGTTAATATTTGTGGAATGAAAGAGTGTATTTCATGCAACCTCAGAAAAATTAAAATTTGTTACAGTTTTCCTTCAGACTGAAATGTTTCCTTCCTCTTATGAAATTTCATGTTGGTATAATATGATTAAATGTTTAATAAATGGAATAGTAAAAGACATATATTAAGTACTATGCCAGACAATTTATATATGTAACCTTATTTAATGAATAGACTGGGCCTTATACATAACACATGAATATTGTCCCCTTCAAAATGGACCCCTTTGGAAAGCTGTTGTCTAGTGATGCTGCCATGGCACAAAATAGCTGTAGAATCCACTTTTATAAATGGCTTATTGGCTTGGTAAAGTCGTCTTTTGAATATCCTCCTGGTGGGTAACCAAAGCATTATGCTTGGGAGTAGATTTAATTTTTGGATTTAAACAAAGCCATTTAGACCTAAAGTTAAATGATCAAGTTAAGTAAAAGCTTTTTTTTTTTTTAGTAAAATCATGAAACCCATTTTCTTGGTTTGTAAACTTGCTTGGAGAAATCTTTCAACCGAAGAGTTACAGTGAGCTGAATATTTTAGAAGGTGTTCTTATTACTTAATTTCCTGATGAATGTTGAAATAGCATCTCCTTCATCTTCTCTATTGCCTAAGTTCTTACTGATTTTAGAATGCCAAGAACTTTTGTAGTGTTAGTAAGCAGAATTGGAACATACCAGAGATTCACATGTGTTCTGGTTAGTCAGGAAAGTTGGTGCTACATATATTCTTTAGACTGCTGTGTTGAACTATCATTGTCATACTTGATTGAACCTTAAGTTATTGTACTAAATATTCAAATAATATTTTATCTACTTAGAATTCATCCTGACTGTTAGGAGGCTATTTTATATTTTACTATAGAGTTAATTTTTAAAATTTAACTAATTTTGAAAGGTATACTACATTTTTAAATATTATTCTGTTAGGCCCACAGGTCAAAACTTTTAATGTGCTATTCGTTTTTATTATTATGAGAATCAGTGAGGAAATAAGGTAAACTGAATGGTAATTTGCTCTATTGGCACCTTCTCAAGAATGTACTGATTCTTTATGTAGGATACTTGCCATAAGATTTTTCCAGGGTTTAGGGGCGCCTGGGTGGCTCAGATGGTTAAGCGTCTGCCTTTGGCTCAGGTCATGATCCCAGAGTCCTGGGATTGAGCCCCACATCGGGCTCCCTGCTCAGTGGGAGGCCTAATTCTCTCTCTCGCTGTGTCTCTCTATGTCAAATAAATAAAAAATCCTTAAAAAAAGAAAAAAATTTTCCAGGGTTTACTTATATTTCTATTAAGCTTATTTTTTGCTTTTTAGAATGGCTTTCAATAAAATTATATTTGCAAAAGTGATTTTTGCAGTGAGTACAAATTTCATTTATAAACGTGTCATAAATTACACTCTCCTTTTAATTTAGGAAGTGGAAAAGTATAGAACTGAATATAATAAGCTTCGCTATGAACATACATTTCTCAAATCAGAATTTGAACACCAGAAAGAAGAATTTGCACGTATTTTAGAAGAAGAAAAAATAAAATATGAATCAGAGGTGAGTGATTATACTAGTTGAGTCATTATCCTTCTAGTCTGTAAAATTTTATGATTTTTTGTAAATTCCAAGTTAGAGTTGATTGCATAATTAAGTTTCATTCATTAATGGTAAAGTATTTGGCATGATATTCATCTGTTCTACAGTTACATTGTTTTTTGTGAACATTCTTTTTGGCTGTTAGCTTTTCCTCTTTTGTTCCTCCTTTATTTTGCCCTAGTCAATGGAGATAGTCTCTTTTCTTTCATAGAGAGACAGACTTCTTTCTACAAATACAGTTTTTTATATGACTTTTTTTATGTAGAACTTTCCCCCTCTACTTTTTGGAACCAAACCACGTCCAGGAGAGCTCTGGCTATCAGCCCATGTACCTTGTTTCTACTGACAGAAATAAGGGGTTTATACTTTAGGGCGTGCCCATCACATTCAAGAAGTGTACCTTGTTCTTTCTGACATCTACAATTGCAGAATTTTCTCTCTGCTGCCTGCAGCATGTTCTCCTACTCTGTTTCTACTGCTTAGACAGCCTTTCTACTCATTTTATGTTTCATCTCCTAATTTTGCCAAAAATGAAATTTGTGTTTATCATTCTTTATGGACTTATATGTGATTTTTCAGGATAAAAAGAAATATCAGTTTTGTCCTGCTATATTCAAGTAAGAAATCTAACACTAGTGGAATTTGTAAACAACAACAACAAAAAACTTGGTATCTGTAGTTATGTGAAATATTCTTTGTACAAACACATCTGCATTATGTATTTATTGCATCATCCTTATTTGAAATTAAGAATTAGAATACACTCACCTTCCTTTATCAATTACTAATTGGATCAAACTGATCTATTCTTTTTATTATTTTTTAACTTTAAATTCAGTTAGCCAACATATAGAATATTATTAGTTTCAGATGTAGAGTTTAGTAATTCATCAGTTGTATATAACACTTAGTGCTCATCACATCACATGCCCTCCTTAATGCCCATCACCTAATTACCCTATCCCCCCACTCCCCTCCCTTCCAGCAACCCTCAATTTCTTCCCTATAGGTAAGAGTCTTTCATGGTTTGTCTCCCTCTCTGATTTCTTCCCATTCCGTTTTTCTCTCCCTTCCCCTATGATCCTCTGTGCTGTTTCTTATATTCCTCATATGAGTGAAACCATATGATAATTGTCTTTCTCTGGTTGACTTATTTCACTCAGCATAGTACCCTCCAGTTCCATCCACTTTGGTGTAAATGGTAAGATTTCATCCTTTCTGATGGCTGAGTAATAATTTCATTGTATATTATCCATTCATCTGTTGGTGGACATCTCCACTCTTTCCATAGTTTGGCTATTATGGACATTGGTGCTATAAACATTGGGGTGCACGTACCCCTTCGGATCACTACATTTGTATCTTCGGGGTAAATACCCAGTAGTGCAATTGCTGGGTCATAGAGTAGCTCTATTTTCAACTTTTTGAGGAACCTCCATACTGTTTTCCAGAGTGGCTGTACCAGCCTGCATTCCCACCAACAGTGTAGGAGGGTTCCCCTTTCTCCACATCCACGCCAACATCTGTCATTTCCTGACTTGTTCATTTTAGCCATTCTGACAGGTATCAGATGGTATCTCATTGTAATTTTGGTTTGTATTTCCCTGATGCTGAGTGACGTTGAGCATTTTTTCATGTGTCTGTTGGCCATCTGTATGTCTTCTTTGGAGAAATGTCTGTTCATGTCTTCTCATTTCTTGACTGGATTATTTGTTTTTTGGGTGTTGAGTTGGATAAGTTCTTTATAGATCTTGGATACTAGCCCTTTATCTCATATGTCATTTGCAAATATCTTCTCCCATTCTGTAGGTTGCCTTTTAGTTTTGTTGACTGTTTCCTTTGCTGTGCAAAAGCTTTTTGTCTTGGGCGCCTGGGTGGCTCAGATGATGATCTCAGGGTCCTGGGATCGAGTCCCGCATCGGGCTCCCTGCTCCTTGGGAGCCTGCTTCTCCCTCTGCCTCTCTCTCTCTGTCTCTGTCTCTCATGAATAAATAAATAAAATCTTTAAAAAAAAAAAAAAAAAAAGCTTTTTGTCTTGATGAAGTCCCAATAGTTCATTTTTGCCCTTGCTTCCCATGCCTATGGAGATGTGTCTAACAAGAAGTTGCTGCAGCCAAGGTCGAAGAGCTTGCTGCCTGTGTTCTCCTCTAGGATTTTGATGGATTCTTGTCTCACGTTTAGGTCTTTCATCCATTCTGAGTCTATTTTTGTATATGGTGTAAGAAAATGGTCCAGTTTCATTCTTCTGCATGTGGCTGTCCAATTTTCCCAACACCATTTGTTGAAGAGACTGTCTTTTTTCCATTGGATATTCTTTCCTGCTTTGTTGAAGATTAATTGACCATAGAGTGGAGGGTCCATTTCTGGATTTTCTATTCTGTTCCATTGATCTATGTGTCTGTTTTTGTGCCAGTACCATACTGTCTTGCTGATGACAGCTTTGTAATAGAGTTTGAAGTCCGGCATTGTGATGCCACCAGCTTTGCTTTTCTTTTTCAACATTCCTCTGGCTGTTTGGGGTCTTTTCTGGTTCCATACAAATTTTAGGAGTATTTGTTCCATCTCTGTGAAATATGTCGTTGGTATTTTGATAGGGATTGCATTCAGTGTGTAGATTGCTCTGGGTAGCATCGATTTTTAACAATATTTATGTTTAATTACTGAGCAGACTGCTTCATGATTGATAAGTAAGAAGCTAGATGAACATTGGAACATTTGAGTCCATTGGTAATACAGTACTAGAAAACTATAAATATTTATAATAGCCTTTTTTATTAAAAACTTCTTTACAGCTCTATTCACATATGATGTCTTGTTATAATAGTCACTGCAGTGAAGCACACTGTATTATTTTATCCGTTTTAAAATGAGGACACTTGAAGCATAAGGTAAGCACCTTGCCCAGAGTCTCACAAAAAGTCAGCAGCCAAGTTTACCATAGAACTCAGGTGCCCCAACTACCAGCCCAAAGTTTTTAGTTTGGTGTGGCAATTTCAAATCATTGGTAATTTCTTTTTTTTTTTTTTTTAAAGATTTTATTTATTTATTTGAAAGAGAGAGAGAGAGAGAGAGAGAGAGAGAGCACATGAGAGCGGGGAGGGTCAGAGGGAGAAGCAGACTCCCCGCTGAGCAGGGAGCCCGATGCGGGACTCGATCCCAGGACTCCAGGATCATGACCTGAGCCGAAGGCAGTCGTTTAACCAACTGAGCCACCCAGGCGCCCCAATCATTGGTAATTTCATTTAGGAGCCATCCAAAAACCAATTTTGTTCAAGAGATCTGTCAGTTTAAACTAATGATGATGAAAGGTTTTGAATCTGTAATCATGACAGACTTAAAGGAATTACATTTAAAAATTTTCTTGTGGAAAATAGGAATGATAAAGATTTCCAGCCTAAAAATTGGTTTAGTGTATTAAAGAGTAACCAACCACTGAGGTTAAGGATACTGGTGCTTTAGTTTATATTTTGCATTTAAAACCTAATGTTGATGTTTATCTGGTAATGATTATTTGTGTTCTCTAGTTTCTTAGTTTTATTGTTTTTCTAAAGAATGAAACTTGCATCTGAAATCTGATGACTAATCTATTTTTCACCCATGAGAGGCCAAATAATATTTATAAAAATTTTTAAGGGGTTACTGGCATCATTAGTTTTCCTAATTTAAATGTCTTATGCAGAAATCTGAAGATAAACAGGTAGCTAAGAAGCCATAATTTGTAGAGACTAGAAAAATAAAACTTTCTGATAAGACCAAAGTTCTTTTCTTTCTACTTCCTGACTGAGTATGCAGGAACAGTATTAATTAGTGGATAATCGGTAATTGTTCTTTCATTCCATCAGTTATCTTAGTGATATGATTGTGGATCATGAAACAGCATTGAAACTTCAAAGAAAAGCCTACTCTTGCCATCTGCCAATTTTACAATTTAAACTGGTATAAAATATTTTAGTTTGTACTAAAAATAATTGACTTTTCTTGCATTAAGGATTCACACAATACTTGTGCATTTTCACTTTTTTTTTTTTAAGACTTTATTTATTAGACAGAGAAACACAGAGAGGGAACACAAGCAGGGGGAGTGGGAGAGGGAGAAGCAGGCTTCCCGCTGAGCAGGGAGCCCGATGCAGGGCTCCATCCCAGGACCCTGGGATCATGACCTGAGCTGAAGGCAGACGCTTAACGACTGAGCCACCCAGGTGCCCCGCATTTTCACTTCTACAGATAAAAGAAGTAACTGAATATTCTTTACTGTGTTCTTAGGTGAATACTTCAGGAAGATTTTGTTAGTGTTTTCATGAGAAGCACTCTAGTGATTCACATTTTCCTCATGATACTCTGAATTAAAAGGAATATATGAAAGTAGATGTCTTTATAAGTAAGATAATGTCATGGTTTCTCAATGCATTCAGCTATAAGAACATATTAAGTCTGGGACTTCATACAGATGAAATTCTGAAGTTGTATATATAAGCATTATTCAAAGTGGTACTGTTGTGTTTTACTATGTTATTTGGTGTCTAATTTTATATTCTGCAAATAGTAATGAACAATACAAAGAGTTATAGGTATAGGTGATTATACTGGTCAACTGAATGAGTGCAAGAAGCAGGAGTAATTCAGTGGGGAAGTATGTAGATTTTGAGAGAGGGGCAGTGAGTACTGAATCATATGAAAAACTTTAGAATGACAATATTATAATGACAAGTGCCTGAGATTATTCCGTCTGGCTTTCCAAACTGAGCTGTACCTTGGTTTTTTTGTTTGTTTGTTTTTTTGTTGTTGTTTTTAAGATTTCATTTATTTGAGAGAGAGAGAGAGAACGAGTGGAGGGAGGGGTAGAGGGAGAAGCAGACTCCCCGACTCCCCATGGAGCAGGGAGCCCAACTCGGGATTCGATCCCAGGACTCTGGGATTCGATCCCAGGATTCTGGGATCATGACCTGAGCCGAAGGCAGACGCTTAACCAACTGAGCTGCGCAGGCGCCCTTTTTATTTATTTGAGAGAGAGAGCAAGCGAGAGAGAGCGAGCGAGCATGTGCGTACGACCCGGGTGAGAGTCTGAGAGAAAAGCAGACTCCCTGCTGATACTCAACTGACTGAGCCACCCAGGTACCCCTGTACCTTGGTTTTTATGGGGCTGGTGAGAAGGCAGAATTCCTGTGGCAGAAAGGAGAACTTTTCTGGGTCCTTGTTACCACATGCTATTTTTTCTTACAACACTGGTAGCACAAAACTGATAATCATTTTCAAGTTTTGGTCTTTATTCTGACACACATATCATGAAACCTCTTAAAACACATCCTAAATTTGTCCTGGTATGTTCTGAACCTCTAGGTGGCCTGTAAGGCTCCTTTATCTAAAATATTCCAAGTTCTCTGACTAGCACCCTTCTCAGATATTATAAACCATATTATAATAGGCAAAAGTCTCCCAAATTAAAACTAAGGTACCTCCCAATGGGAATTCTCTGGAATGGATTTTGGCAAACCTTTTAGAAGGGCTCTGTGGAATCTTACTCATTAAAATTCTCTGTATGGGGCGTCTGGGTGGCTCAGTCGGTTAAGCATCTGCCTTTGGCTCAGGTCATGATCCCAGAGTCCTAGGATCGAGCCCTGCATCAGGCTCCCTGCTCAGCGGGGAGTCTCCTTCTCCCTCTCCCTCTGACCCCTCCCCCACTCATGCTCTCACTTGCTCTCTCTCAAAAATGAATAAAAAAATAATAATTCTCTGTATGGATACAGTTTAGACTGCCTCAAAAACTAAACTTTTTACATGTAAATTTTAAAATGTTGAAGATGTTTATTTAATGTGACATTGAGAACTGAACTTCTCTGTGCCTCAGTGTCCTTATTTGTAAAATGGTGTTAATAATATCTATCTCATGGATCTGTGAGATTTAATAAATTAGTATGTGTAAAGTACTTATATAAGTACCTAGCACATAGTAAATATTCAGTAAATGTTAGCACATACCAAAATTTTGGAGTGTATGATCCTGTTGTTTAGCATGCTGGAGTCTTCAGTGTCAGGTTTGTTCTCTAGATGATCTAAATAGTTCCAGGGCATCTCTCATTTCAGTTCCTCTGCCCCCACCTTCATCTCACTCCAGCATTTGGACTGCTCTGCTTTCAGGTGCTCTGTGCCCTGGTGGCATATGTTTTATTATCCTTATTCTCTTGTTCCGTCTCAATACAATTCTTTTTAAGACACAGTGAACATCAGCTCGTTTCCCAATATTTCTTGTATTCCATTCCCTAATCTTTCTGTAACTATGTCTGGGGGGCAAGTACGTAGTTCTGGGAATTGCTTTCTCCCTGTGACTATCTTTCTTTTACTAGGAGAAAATAAGGGTATAAGGAAAGGAAATTATAACATCCAAAACTAGATTAAAATATGAACTTTAGATTTGTAAATAATTTAAGTGCCACTTTCTCCTCAATATAAACAAATGACAGTGTTTTTGTATTCCATCATTAATTTAGGAAAAATTAATTCTAGTGCATATAGGGGAAGAGGGGAAACTTAGTAGAAACATAAAAAAGGTCAACTAATTTGATTTTAAAAACTGAGATCTCAGAACGTGGAACTTCATGTGCAAAATAGTTACCATAATGCCTGACACATAGTAAATGTTCACATTAATGGTGTTACTACTGTTAGTACTTGACAGCATTAGTCATAGTACTAATTATCATAATACACATAGCTGATATTTTCTAGATTTCAGATTTATAAATGACAAGCTGCAGAAGTTGAAAAAGTAAAATACATAGAGCTGGGGCACAAATTCATACTTAGTTTATTGAGAGAATCACTTTATATATACTTATTTGAATTCTGTCAGCTGTGGGAATTAGTCATTATTCCCATTTTATAAATGAGAAAACACTCATGAAAAAACACTCATGAAGCACTGAGAGATTAGTCCAAGGTTGTAAAGGTGGTAGGTGATAGAACCATGATTCACCTTGTCTGGGAGTTTCTGTTTCTGGCCATGATGGAGTAATAGGGACTGAATTTTCCTAAGGCCTCGCCTAAAAACTGAGACAAGATATAGGAAACCGTGGTGTTCAGACACTGGAAAACAGGTAGTATGAGGTGCAGTGATCCCTGAAGGAAGGAAAACAAATGAAGTAAGCCCTACGATTGCCCCATATTATGTCCATCAGAGTGGAAAGGCTTTACAGTGCATGGTGCATTGAGTGCAAGACTCAGAAGGGTTTTACTTCAGTAGTACAGCCAAATTAGCCCTACACTAAAGGCTACTCTGGTTCTCCCTAACAAGTGTAAAAGCAAGATTTGAAAGGATCGAACTATTTCTAAGTAATTTAAAAGCGTAACAGAATGAAGATTTAAAAGTATGTAAAGGAATCCAGAAGAATCCAGCAATGGAAAAAAAAGCAAACCATAAAATTCACAATGTCAGACATCCAATAAAAAATGACTGGGCAGCCCAGATGGGTTCATAAGTGAACTCTACAAAACATTTAGGTCTCTACAGTCTTTTTCAGAAAATAGAATGAGAGGTAATATTTCGTAACTCATTCTAAGAAGCCAGATACCTAATACCTAAACCAAATAGACATTATAAGGAAAAAAAAAAAAAAAGAAACAACTATAGACCACTGCCTCTCATGAACAAAGATTCAAGAATCCTGAACAAAATATTAGCAAATCAAATCCAACAGTGTATAAAAAGAATAATACACCATGAACAAGTAGGATTTATGTCAGGCATGCAAACCTGGTTCAACATTAGGAAATGAATTAATGTAATCCATCACCCCACAGGCCAAAAAAGAAAAATCACATGATCATATCAGTAGATGCAGAAGAATCATTTGAGAGAATCCAATATCCATTCTTTTGTTTTAAAGATTTTATTTATTTATTTGACAGAGACACAGCGAGAGAAGGAACACAAGCAAGGGGAGTGGGAGAGGGAGAAGCAGGCTTCCCGCTGAGCAGAGAGCCCAATGTGGGTCTCGATCCCAGGACCCTGGGATCATGACCTGAGCCAAAGGCAGATGCTTAACAACTGTGAGCCACCCAGGTGCCCCTCCAATATCCATTCTTGATAGAAACTCTCAGCAGACTAAGAATAGAGGGGGAAACTACCTTAGCTTGTTAAAGAACATCTACAAAAAACCTATAGCTAACATCATACTTAATGATGAGAAACTTAGGGCTTTCCCACTAAGATCAGGAACAGTGCATGGATATCCTTTTACCATGCCTTTTCAACATCATGCTGGGAGTCTTATTCAATATTGTAAGACAAGAAAAGGAGATAAAAGACATACAGATTTGGTAGGGAGAAATAAAACATTTTGCTTGCAGATACATGATTGTCTATGTAGAAAATCTGAAACAGTGAACAAAAAACTCTTGAAATTAATAATCAGTTACAGTGAAATTGCAGGATACAAGGTTAATGTACAAAAGACACTTCCCTGTGTAATAGGAATGAACAGGTGGAATTTGAAATTAAAAACATAATATGACTTATGTTGGCATCCCCCCAAATGAAATACTGAGATATAAATCTGAAAAAAAAAAAAAAATGGGAGATCTGTATGAAAAAACTGCAAAACTGATGAACAAAATTAACTAAATAAATGGAGTACTAGTCCATGTTTGTGGATAGGAAGACTCAATGTTGTCAACATGTCTGTTCTTCCCAACTTGATCTGTAGTTTCAGTGCAATCCCAATCAAAATGCCAGCAAGTTATTTTGTTGATGTTGTCAGACTACATCTAAAGTTTATGTAGAGAAACAAAAGACCCAGAATAGCCAACACAATATTAAAGAACAAAGTCAGATGACTGATACTGTCTAATGTCAGGATTTGCTATAAAGCTGTTGTAACCAGCTTTGCTATTGGCAAAAGAATAGACAAATAGATTGAAAGAACAGACCAGAGAGTCTAGAAATAGACTTATACAAATATAGCCATTTGGTCTTTGACAAAGAGAAAAGGCAGAATGGAGAAAAAGCCTTTTCAACAAATGGTGCTAAAACAACTGGATATGCACATGCAAGAAAAAATGAATCTAGACACAGACCATACACCTTTCACAAAAAGTTAAAAGTAGAACATAGACCTAAATGTAAAACTTAAAATTATCAAACTCCTAGAAAATAACAGGGGAAAACCTAGATGACCTTGGCTTTAGCGATGACTTTTTAGATGCAACACCAAAAACATGATACGCAAAAGAAGTAATTGGTAAGTTAGACTTTATTAAAATTAAAAACCACTGTGAAAGACATTGTAAAGAGAATGAGAAGAGAAGCCATTGACTGGTAGAGAATATTTACTACAGGGACATATGATAAAGGATTGTTACTCAGATTATACAAAGAACTATGAAACTCGATGATAAGAAAACAGCCTTATTTAAAGTTTAAAAATGGGCCACGGACTTGAACAGATATCTCACCAAAGAAGATATACACATGGCAAATCAGCTTATGAAAATATGTTCAACATTATACGTTATTAGGGAATTGCAAATTAGAACAAGATACTACAACACACATATTGAGAATGGCCAGATCCAAAACACCTGATACTAATTGCCAGTGAGGATGTGGAGCAACAGGACTTCCCACCATTACTGGTGGGAATGCAAAATGGTACAGCAACTTTGGAAGACAGTGTGACAGTTTCTTACAAAACTAAACATAATCTTAAACATAATCTTACCATAAGATGCAGCAGTCATACTTCTTGATATTTACTTAAAAGAACTGAGAATTTATGTCTGCCTAACAACTTGTGCAGTTATTTTTAGCACCTTTATTCCTAATTGCCAAAACTTAACCAATATGTCCTTCAGTAGGTGAGTAGTTAAATGAACTGTGTTACATGTAGACATGAAAAGACATGGTGGAACCTTTATTACATATTACTAAGTGAAAGAAGCCAATCTGGAAAGGCTGTATACTGTAGAATTCCTTCAGGAAGAGGCAATGCTATGGAGACATTGAAAATATCAGTGGTTGCCAGGGATTAGGGGAGAGGGGGGGTGAATAGGTGGAACACAGAGGATTTTTAGAGCAGTGACACTATTCTGTGTGATACTAAAGTGGTGGCTACATGTCAGTATATATCCATCAATATCCATGTCAGTATATATCCATCAATATCCATCCATTATATAAATTTAATAAAGTCTAACTTACCAATTACCAGGAGTGAACCCTCATATAAACTACAGACTTTTGGTCATATGATACGTTGTTATATGTTCATGAGTTGTAGCAAATATACCCCTCTGGTGTGTGATGCTGATTAGTGGGGGAGGCTGTGGGCAGGTGAGGGTAGGGACATAAGGGAATTCTGTACTTTCTGCTCAGTTTTGATGTGAACCTAAAACTGCTCTAAAATGTAAAGCCTTTTTAAAAAATAAAGACTTAGTTTTTGGGGCGCCTGGGTGGCTCAGTCGTTAAGCGTCTGCCTTCGGCTCAGGTCATGATCCCAGGGTCCTGGGATTGAGCCCCGCGTTGGGCTCCAGCCCCGTGTTGGGCTCCCTGCTCAGCAGGGAGCCTGCTTCTCCCTCTCCCCCTCCCCCTGCTTGTGTTCCCTCTCTCACTGTGTCTCTCTCTGTCAAATAAATAAAACTAAATAAATAAATAAAGACTTAAGTTTTTGAATTCCAATATAATTAAAGTACAGTGTTATGGTAGTTTTAGATGTACAATATAGTGATTTAGCAGTTCTATACATTACTCAGTGCTTATCATGATAAGTGTCTCTTAATCCCCTTTACCTGTTTCACCCATTTCCCCACCCATCTCCCCTCTGGTAACCACCAGCTTGTTCTATATAGTTAAGAGTTTATTTTTTGTTTGTCTCTTTTTTTCTTTGTTCATTTGTTTTGTTTCTTCTACATAAGAGTGAACTCATATGGCATTTGTCTTTCTTTGACTTACTTCACTTAGATTAAACCCTTTAGATCCATCCATGTTGTTGCAAATGGCAAGATTTCATTCTTTTTTATGGCTGAGTAATACTTCATTGTATTTATACATAGCACATTGTCTTTATCCATTCATCTATCAGTGGACACTTGGATTGCTTCCATAATTTCGCTATTGTAAATAATGCTGCAAAAAACATAGGGTTGCATATCTTTTCAAATTAGCGTTTTCATTTTCTTTGGGTAAATACCCAGTAGTGCAATTACTGGATTGTAGGGTAATTCAATTTTTAGCTTTCTGAGGCACCTCCATACTGTTTTCCACAGTGGCTGTACCAGTTTGCATTCCCACTGACAGTGCAAGAGAGGTCCTTTTTTTCTACAACCTCGTCAACACTTGGTTCTTGTGTTTGTTATTTTAGCCATTCTAACAGGTGTGAGGTGATATCTCATTGTAGTTTTGATTTTCATTTCCCTGATGATGAGTGATGTTGAGCATCTTTTCATGTGTCTGTTGGCTATCTGTATGTCTTCTTTGGAGAAATATCTGTTCATGCCTTCTGCCCATTTTTAATTGAATTATTTGTGGGTTTTTTTCTGCTGCGTTGTAGAAGTTCTTTCTATATTTTGGATACTAACCCTTTATCAGATACATCATTTGCAAATATTTTCTCCCATTCTGTAGGTCGCCTTTTAAGTTTTGTGGTTTCCTTAGCTGTGCAGAAGCTTTTATTTTGATGTAGTTCCAATAGTTTATTTTTGCTTTTGTTTCTCTTGCCTCAGGAGACTTATCTAGAAAAATGTTGCTACAGCTGATGTCAAAGAAATTACTGCTTGTGCTCTCTTACAGGATTTTTATGGTTTTAGGTCTCACATTTAGGTCTTTAATCCAGTTTGAGTTTATTTTTGTGTATGGTATAAGAAAGTGGTCCAGTTTCATTCTTTTGCATATAGCTTTCCAGTTTTCCCAACACCATTCATTGAAGAGACTGTCTTTTTCTTATTGGATATTCTTTCCTCCTTCATTGAAGATTAATTGACCATATAATCATGGGTTTATTTCTGGGCTATTTCTGTTCTCTTGATCTGTGTGTCTGTTTTTATGCCAGTACTGTACTATTTTGATTACTACAGCTTTGTAGTATATCTTGAAATCTGGGATTGGGATCTCTTCTGTTTTGTTCTTTTCTTCAGGATTGCTTTGGCTATTCAGGGTCTTTTGTGGTTCCATAAAATTTTTAGGATTATTTGTTCTAGTTTGGTGAAAAATGCTGTTGGTATTTTGATAGGGATTGCATGAAATCTGTAGATGGCTATGGGTAGTATCAACATTTCAGCAACATTTGTTCTCCCAATCCATGAGCATGGAATAAAGGCTATTTTTTTTTTTTTTAAATTGACTGGGCATGCAGAGAAACAGGAGAATTTATTTCATAATGGAGAAAAAGTCGACAGAAACAGACCTGTAAATTACAGAATTAGTAGACAGGGTCATTAAACCATATAGATATACTCCATAAGTTCAAAAAGTTAAAGGAAACCTTGAACATAATGAGACACATGGAACACATTTTTAAGAAAAGATTCTTGTGATAAAAAATACAGCTAACCCTTGAACAGCGTGGGTTAGTACTGCGCAGATCCACTTATAAGCAGATTTTCTTTTTGATAAATAGAGTATAATACTGTAAATATATTCTCATAATGTTCTTAACATTTTTTTCTCTAGGTTGCTTTATTGTAAGAATACAGTATTATATATACATATAACATACAAAATATGTCAGTTGACTGTATTATTGGTAAGGTTTCTGGTCAACAGTAGGCTATTATTAGTAGTTAAGTTTCTGGTGGGGGGGCAAAAGTTATATATGGATTTTTGACTGCACAGGGCATTGGTGCCCCTACCCCCTGCTTTGTTCAAGGGTCAACAATCTAAGTGGAAAATACACTATAAATGGATTAGACACTGCAGAAGAAAAAATAATGGCTAAATTGAAGATTTTGCAGTAGAAACTATCCAAGATGGAATATAGAGAGAAAAAGGATAGGAAAAAAATGGTTATAATACATAGTGGGATAATGTCAGATAAGTCAAATTCTAAAATGAGAAGGGAAGAACAGAAAAAATATTTGAAGAAATAATGGCTAAATTTTTCAGATTTCATGAAAAATATAAATCCACAGATCTGAAACTCTCAAAGAAACACATGGACAGAAAACACAAAACTATACCAAGGGCACATAGGTTCATATTAGTTAAAACTAGTGATAAAGAGTAAATCTTAAAAAGCACCCAGAAGACTTCTCCCAGGAACATGGAGTAGATGTACTTTCCCCTCTTCATCTTACTAAGGAAAACAAAAAACTCTGGATATTATAGGACAGGAGAGTCCTGTTCTCTCCAGCTAAAGCACTAGGAAAAGAGCAGCCAAATACTGCAGTAAAAACCAGCCCCATCCCAACTTTAAGTCTTCCCCAGGCTGTAATGTGGAGCCCTAATTTTCAGCCAAGATGATTACCAGAGAAGGCAAGGTAGGGAGCCAGGACTTTCATTCACACTTGTCAATAACTAGGGTTTCCACCTTTCTGCCATGATGGTGTTGGAGATGACATCAGAGCCTAGATTTCCACTGCCTCATTGGCAGTAACAAGGTACCCCTCCCCTTTCGGCTTGGGTCATGGCAGAGAAGGCCTAGTGCAGAATCAGGATTTTCACTATTATCCAGCCCTGGAGTGTTAATGGAAGCTACATCTGACTCTGTGGTGTCATTGAGGTCACATGGGGAGCAGTAACAAGTCATTCCTACCCCTGCCATTTAGGGAGCTATCTGTGTGCTTAGTTGGGAGCTGGAACTCTTTTTTTTTTTTTTTTTTTTAAGATTTTATTTATTTATTCATGAGAGACAGAGAGAGAGAGGCAGAGGGAGAAGCAGGCTCCCAGGGAGCAGGAGCCCAATGTGGGACTCGATCCCAGGACCCTGGGATCATGACCTGAGCCGAAGGCAGACGCTTAACGACTGAGCCACCCAGGTGCCCAGGAGCTGGAACTCTTAATTCTACCCAGCATGGGTGTCATGAGGAACCTCTCCCATCTTGGGCATCATAGAGCTAAAGTGGGGAATCTATACTACTACCTCCACCTGGTAGTAATGAGGTGATGACACCATCCTTTCCCTGCCAGAGCCATGTTCTAAAAAGCCAGCTAAAACAAACTTTAGATAAGATCCAGAGTCTCCTAATACAATACCCCCAAAAGTCTAAATTTCAGTAGAAAATCACTTGTCATACTGAGAACCTGGACGATCTCAAAACTAAAAGCCTATGGAATGGGAGAAGATATTTTCAAATGACGTATCTGATAAAGGGTTAGTGTCCAAAATCTGTAAGGAACTTACCAAACTCAACACCCAAAAAAACAAACAATCCAGTTAAGAAATGAACATTTTTCCAAAGAAGACATAAAAATGGCTAACAGACACATGAAAAGATGTTCAACATCACTCATCATCAGGGAAATACAAATCAAAACCACAGTGAGAGATACCACCTCACACCTATCAGAATGGTTAAAATTAACACAAGAAACAACATGTGTTGGTGAAGGTGTGGAGAAAGGGGAACCCTCTTGCACTGTCAGTGGGAATGCAAACTGGTACAGCCACTATGGAAAACAGTATGGCGGTTCCTCAGAAAGTTAACAATAGAATTACCCTATGACCCAGCAATTGCACTACTAGGTATTTACCCAAAGGACACAAAAATACTGATTTGGAGGGGCACATGCACCCTGATGTTAGCATTATCAACAATAGCCAAACCATGGAGGGAACCCAAATGTCCATTGACCAATGAATGGATAAAGAAGATGTGGGTGGTGTGCGTGTGTGTTTGTGTGTGTGTGTGTGTGTGTATGCACATATCTTGGAATATTACCCATCAAAAAGAATGATATCTTGCCATTTGCAATGATGTGTATAGAGCTAGAGTGTATTATGCTAAGTGAATAAGTCAGAGAAAGACAATTACCGTATGATTTTACTCATAACTGGAATTTAAGAAACAAAACAGATGAACATAGGGGAAGAATAAAAGAAAAAAAGAGGCGGAAGCAAACCATAAGAGACACTTAACTATAGAGAACAAAATTGAGAGGTGGTGGAGGGAGGTGGGTGGGGGATGGGCTAAGTGGGTGATGGGTATTAAGGAGGGCACTTACTGTGATGAGCAATGGGTGTTATATGTAAGTGATGAATCACTAAATTCTACACCTGAAACCAATTTTGCCATACTTGTTAACTAGAATTTAAATAAAAATTTGAAATAAAATCTCAAACTAAATGAAAGACAATAGATACTAACACTGAGATGACAGAAATATTATTAGAATTATCTGACAAAGATTTCAAAGCAGCCATGGTAAAAATGTTTTAATATGCAATTACAAACGTGAAACAAATGAAAAAAATAGAGTCTTAGCAAAGAAATAGACAATGTAAAGAACCAAATAAAAATTTTAGAACTGAAAAATATGATGACCATTGAACCCCCCAAACAAAACAAAACAAAACAAACCTTCAGTTGTTGGGCTTAACAGCAGAATGGAGGGCATAGAGGAAAGAATTTGTGAACTTGAAGATAGAACATTAGAAATTACCCAATCTTAATAAGCTACAGAAAATGGATTAAAAAAAGAAATGAGCACAGAGAGCCGTAGATACCTGTGGACTATCACAAAAGATCTAAGATTTTTGTTTTTGAAAGGAAAAGAGAGGGCAGTGTTGAAAAAGTATTTAAAGGCTGAAACCTCCCCAAATTTGATAGACCCAAAACATAGATTCAAGAAGCTAAGTGAATATCAAAATAGGATCAAACGAAAGTAATCTACCTAAGAAACATCATACTCAAACTTATAAAAACTATAGGGAATAAGATCTTGAAAGCAGTGAGAGGTATGATACTTAACTTATAGGGGGACATGACCTGAGCCAAAATCAAGAGTTGGACGTTTAACCCACTGAGCCGCCCAGACGCCCCTGCAGAGTTGATTTTAAAAATGAAAGACAACTGTATGCTGTCCACGGGAAACTTCAAATATAACAATATAGGTAGTTAGTAAAAGGTTAGAAAAAAATGTCTTGTAAATATTCAGATATTAGTTAAAAGAAGTAGAAGTGGCTATATTAATATCAGATAAAGTAGACTTCAGAGCAAAGAAAAATGCCAGAGGTAGAAGATTATATATAATTATAAAAAATGTCAGTCCATCATGAAGACAAGAATACTAAATGTGTATGAACCAAATAGAACTGCAAAATATGTGAAGCAAAAACTGATAGAACTAAGAGGAGAAATAGATGAATCCATAATTATTGTTGGAGATTTGACATCCTTGTTTCAACAATTGATAGAAAAATTAGAAAATCAGGGAGGATCTAGAACTCAACAACACCATTAACCAGAAAAATCTAATTGATATTTATAGAACACTCAACCCAACAAGAGCACCTAAACATATTTTTTTCAAGTGGCTACTGAATATATACCAAAACAGGCTATATCCTGGGCCATAAAATAAACCTCTACAGATTTATAAAAATTGAGATTATACAGAGTGAGTTCTCTAACCACAACAGAATCAAACTAGAAATCAGTATCAGAAAGATAGTAGAGAAATCCTCAAACAGTTGGAAATGAAATGACACACCTCAAATAATTCATGAGTCAAAGAGGAAATTTCAGTGAAAACATATTAATCAAAAATAATTTTAAAAAATTCATTAGCCTGAATGAAAATGTAACATGTTAAAATATTCAGGATACAGCTAAAGCAGTGCTGAGAGAAAATGTATGGCATTAAATGCATTCATTAGAAAAGAGGAGAAAAACATCAAATTAGTACTCTAAGCTCCCACCTTAAGAACCTAGAAAAAAAGGATCAAAATAAACACAAATAAGGAGAGGGAAGGAAATAAGAAAGATAAGAGTAGAAACAATGAAATTGAAAACAGAATCAGTGAAGCAAAGAGCTATTCTTTGAAAGGATTAATAAAATTGACAAACCTCTAGCAAGACTGCCAAAAAAGAGGGAAGACACAGATTACCTATATCAGGAATGAAACAGAGTATCACTACAGATCTTGCAGACATCAAAAGGATAATAAAGAAATCTGGTGAACAACTCTACCCAAACAAATTTGTCAAACATAGATGAAATGGATCAAAAGGCAGATACTACTGTAACTCACCCCATATGAAATAAATCATGTGAATAGCCATATAGCTATTAAGAAAACTGAATTCATATTGAAAAACTGACCAAAGAATGGTGTCACTGGAGAATTCTATGAAGTGTTTAAAGAGGAATGAAAACCAGTTCTATACAGTGTCTTTCAGGAAATAGAAGAGGAGAGGGATGTTACCAGGTGGGGAAACTGGACAAAGGGTACACAGAAACTCTTTATTTTTTACAATTGCATATGAACCTACCATCATCGAAAAATAAAGTTTAATTAAAAAGGGGGGGGCGCCTAGGTGGTGCAGTCAGTTAAGCAACCAACTCTTGGTTTCAGCTGAGGTCATGATCTCAGGGTCATGAGATCGAGCCCACGTCAGCCTCCTCGCTCAGCTGGAGTCTGCTTGAGATTTTTCTCTCCCTCTCCCTCTGCCCCTCCTGCTTGTGCACTCTCTCTCTCTCTCTCAAATCTTAAAGATAAACAGAAAAAAGTTATTTTCTGCAGAAGAACAAAGGTAAGAATGACAACAGATTTCCTTTTGGAAATACAAGCCCAAAGACAGTAGAGAAATATCTTTAAAATATTAAAAGCAACAATGACAACAAGTTAGGCTGTTTGATTCCAGAGCCTGTACTCTCAGCCATTTCTCTATGCTGCATCCTAAAGGTAATAAAAACAGAGATGGATAGAGCAATTACATATACCACTTTCTCCTTTTGTGTGCCTGGGGAGTTAGAATGGTACGCCCATCCTTTGAAAAGATAAACAACAACTATTCCTAGTCCTGGATTTGTTTGTTTCTGTTGTTTCCTTTACTTCATCAATCTTTTAAAAGTAAAATTGGTTAATAAATCATGTTTGCTGTCAAGTAAGCTTATGTTCAAGAAGAGAATAAATATAGAGGTAACTGTAATACAGGCAAATTTGGCTAAATGTCATAAAGTAGAAATTCAGACAAAGCCTTTGGGAAATTTAGAGCAAGGATTGAGAGTACAACAAATTACAGGTATCAAGGAAGATTGCTTGTGAATCTGAGAGTGGAGGAAGAGGGAAGAGCTGAGGATGTCCGAGATCTGTGTCCTGATGACTGGGCCGAGAGCAGTGTCATCGTGGTGGTTAAATAGAAGTTCTTGGATAGCACAGGTTTTGTGATTATTTGCTTGTCAGCTAGGTTCTGCAATGTATCCTTACTACCTAGAACAGTGCTGGGTACATAGTACGTACTCAGTATTTGTTACATGAATGAGTAAACAGAGAAATTAGAAGGCAGCGATCACCAGATTTTGTAAGAATGATTTGATGGTGAGCTCTAGTTGGAGAGTTATAAATGTGGAATCTAATCCTCACTACGCCATTAGCCAGGTCTGACCATAGTTTCAGCTACCACTCCAGCTGTCACACAGATGGCTCTCAAAACTACTGGAGAGAGCAATAATATAGGAAACATGCTGATGAAGAACATTAGCTGTCTGACCCCATATGTAAAATGAAGAGGACAAGAGAAATGATTGTTAGTAAGTGCAATTTTATGTCTAGTGCACTTAGCTCAGCATTTGGTCCATTGTACTCAATACAGGGCACCATTGTCTGAACTTGAGTTACACATGGGCTCCTGACCTAGATGAGCCACCACACCTCTGATATAGCACATTAAAACTGTGTTTGAGTTACCTCATGCAAAAAGCTAAATGGTATTTTAAAGATATCCAGCCTAAGACCTTCATTTTAATTTGTGCCAAAGTGAAAAAGTAACTTGCACAAAGTCACACAGCTAGCTGAAGGAAACAAAATATGGAGGGGAAAAAGGTATTCAGGGACCAAATATGGGGCTAATGTTTACATGTAAAGAGTGGGAGGAAAAATAGGAGAGAGACACTAATTAGTTGGGCTTGACACTGACTTTTACAGCTGCCTCCTATAATGAATTTTATTTTCTGGAAAAAAATGATATTTGCCTGCTAGATAGCTCTACCTTTCCCATTGACATCTTTATTTCAACATGTCTAAAACCAAACTGGAATCACTACATGTTAAAACTGAAAAAGAGTTTTGAGGGTTTCCATTCTAAACTCTCATTTTACAGAAGAGGAAAACAGATTCTGTACTGGGGTGGAGATCTCACCCTTCTTAGATTCATTTATAGTAACATGAGCCATCATTCATCTCTTGGGTCACTTTTGCCTAGGTTGCAGAGCATTACTTAAAGTCCTTTTGGCTTAGAGTGATCCTTCTAAGCTCATCCTGGCTAGTTTTTAAGAGCAGTGGGTTTTTGTTGTTTTGTTGCTGTTTTTTGTTTTTTCATTTTTCTCTTTTTATTTTTTTTCTTCAAACAGCTGAATCCTTTAAGTTGAATCATATGAAGAAACCCCATATGTAAAAAGAGACTAACAAGAGGAGGTGCCCTGGTTAGCTAAGATATGGTGGTGGTTGGGGAGATCAGGAAAGGGAAAGGAAGAATTTTACTCTGATAACTTGGCGCTAGGGGTGAGGGTCCTTCGGAGTGCCCCTGAGGTTAGGAAGCAGTCTGAAACTCACTGATTTGGAGGCATGTGGGATCCGGGAGTGGTGGTTGGCACGAATGAGAAGGTTGGTGGTGTTTCTCCTCATCAAGTTCCCCCGTGACTTCCACGTACCCTGGAGTAATGATTTTTAGTTCTTTTTGAATCTAAGAAGTAAGAATGAGGCCATCAGTGCAACTGGGGTCTTAATAAACTCCCAGCCATCATTTAAAAACTCTCATCAGTCACATTTGTAGTTATTTACACAGACAAGCAGCTTTTTTGTGAATTAAGTGGCTTGGAATAGATAATTTTAATAGTATAGACATAGCCCAAGAATTATTGTCACATGAGGAAAAGCTTAGCAGCAATCAGCATATTGATCTTGCATAAACCGCTATAATATTCTGATGAATTGTAAAATACTTGACACATTTTTAATTGTTTTTCTAGTATTATTTATAATTTTGGATTTTAGTCAGCAACTGATGAAGCCCTGTTTTAGACACCATGGGGAGATAGAAGGAAAATAGGCCAGGTCCTTGCCCTCACATTTGAGTCATGCTGAGTGCAGAATGAAGAACGTGACATTTTAGGTTTTTTTCCTTTGTACTTGATTTCACCACCTGAGCTTTCTTTTTTATATTGTGTAATTTTTAATTTTAATTTACTGACTTGTACAAAAGCATATTCACGACTGAAAATTCAATAATTTAAGGTTCTGTGCTTTCTTTCAAATTATTACTAGGTTGCAAGCCTGGAGAAAGATAAAGAAGAACTACTTAATCAACTGATTAAGGTTGATCCCCCAGGAGAAAGCAAACGAACGGAGCTACTTGCTCGAGAGAATGTCCATTTGTGTCAGAAATTAAAAGGTTTAGAGGCTGAAGTAGCAGAATTAAGGGCTGAAAAAGAGAATTCTGGTGCTCAGGTAGAAAATGCCCAAAGAATTCAGGTGCGGCAGTTGGCTGAGATGCAGGCTACAGTCAGATCCCTGGAGGTAAGATTTTAATTGCTTCCCAGTAGAGTATGGCATGCTTTTTTAAAAGTGCAATTGACAAGCCTTTGATTTTTAGACCATAAATGTATGCTCACCAATCTAATGCTGACGTATTTGAGAGTCCCAAGAGTATATATATTCTTTTTGTAAAGAAGAAAGCTATTGATTCATAAGCAGTAGCTATGCTGCCATATTTACAAAGGGATTATTTATTCTTTGGGAGAATGAATTAACCCTTGAAGTGCCAGAAAGTAGAATATGCCAAATTTTCAAAATTTGAGCTCTGAGGATTAAAGTCCTCTCAAACCAGAAAAAACAGTTTCTTCCTAGATAGTTATTTCCTTTCATGGGATTCAGGATATTAAAATCATAAATCTTGTTTAAATAAAAATACCATACTTTTATATCTTATGATAGTTTCTTGCTGGAGTAATACAATTCAACTTGGTGCTAATGTATATAAGCCTTTAGTGAAATATTTCCCTGAGTTCATTAGAGAAAGATAAGAGCTGGGAGAGGTAGGCTGGTACTCCTAGAGGTATTCTCTGAAAATTCTTGTTTTCCATTGTTGGAGAGGAAAACCTTTTTCTTTATCCTCCTAGGTTCACAGGTTGGAAGTTGTGAATTAAACTGACAAAAGACAGATTAACAAGAGAAAAAATATTTATTTGTGTTTGTGTACAGGAGTTCACAGAAAAATGTGGCTACAAGTGGTAGTTAGAATTTGGGGCTTACATACCACCTTAATAGAGAAAGGAGAGGGGGAGAAAGGGCACTTACAGGAACACAAATGACTTTTAGGAAAGATAAATGGGCCTTTAGGAAAATAGATGGGAGATATGACAGTTTTGTGACAATGTGTAGGTGATTTCTTATCCTGGTACTGATTTCTTCCTTAATAGGAGTCAGTCTTCCCTGGCTATGAAACCCCAGGGGAGGGGATTTATAATTCTTTTTGGAGGCTCTGCTTTTTGGCAGCTAAGAGAAGTTCAGGGAAAAACCTTTTCCTGTGTCTATTGAATCAAATGCCTTCAGCTCAAAATAATTTTTATGCCACTGTGGCATATTCTGCATCCCTTAACCATCTTGTTTAGGTGTGCTTATTTTTCCTAGTTCTTAGTGTCTAACACGTAACAGATATACCAGTTTAATTGTTTTGATTTATTTTGAGCAATCCAGAGAGAGAAAGAAAGAGTGTGTGTGTGTGTGTGTGTGTGTTAGAATAGTTGTGAAATGATTAGAGTTGTAGGGAAATTAGTGGGCACCTAGCAAAATAATGATTTTTTTTTTTTTAGCCAACAGACTGGGTATAGGGAGCACATTGATATGTTTTGAAGCATAGAAGTCACCTTTTTATTTTTGGATGAAGCCTCTGACAGTATTTACTGGTTTCCTGAAGTAAAGTTGTATCATTGGACCTTAGACATGAGGCAGTTCAGAATGGTACTGTTATGTTGCTACCCTCCCATCCTTAATGTATTAATAGTGACAGAATAAGTGGGATGAATGCAGTTGAATATAGCATATGATCCCAATGCAAAGCTTTTCATTGAGGTCATTTAGAGTGATGATTTTCAGGACAGGTTGAATGATTACAAAAGGTGGGAGGTTCCTTTGTGACATTTTCAAAATAGCTTGTAGTTAATTTTATCATTTGTCAGATGAAATGAAAAGAAGCATTCCTTTCTTTGATTTTTTTGGCTGTCATTGTGCCCAAAGAGTATCATTTTGTATGTGAGGAAAATAGCTTTTTTCTGAATTATTTGTTGAATATATTCTTAATCATATTTAAGATATATAGGAAATGAGATCTTATAAAACTGTACTTATTCTGAAATGTCAAACATTTTAATTTTAACTATTTTGAGTAGAAATTTATTTTTAAAAAGCATTTAGTTTTCACTTTCTAATGAAAGAGTACTATGAGTGTTACCAACCAGAAATTTTCTCGACAATTTAAAGACTTAAGAAATCTTTGATATGTTGGGTTCAAGAGCTATTGAGCTCTTTGTTCATACTTCCAGAGTCTCCAGATTAGTTGAGGATTTTGAATTTTTAAATCTCTTGTTTTTATTTTTTAATCTGCCTTGATTTTCACATTTTTAGTTCTCACTTATTATTACAAATGAACCCTTTCTTCTACTTTCTATTATACTTTTGTATTTCTCTTATGCATTGAAACCCCCAAAAATGTTTGCTTCAAATTGTGTCAACAATAAGAGTAAATAGGTATCAAGTGAGTGCATTAGGTACTCTTTCATGAGAGACGTGTATATGTTTTGTTTTGTTGGTGGCTGTTGATATGTCGTTTGTCCAGAGACTGTTGTTGCATATTTCTTGGAGCAAATATCTTTCGTCTGAATTCTACCAGTTACTTTGAGAAAACTCTTGTTGCTTTGGTACATGTTAATATTGTTGAGGTTTTGAATAATTTGGGGTAGTATGATTATACATATATTTAAAGTAGTGCTTATTTTATTTTTATATAATTATAAAAATTATGAATAAAAAATTTTTTTTAATACAAGGCTGAAAAGCAGTCAGCTAAACTACAGGCTGAACGCTTGGAAAAAGAGCTACAATCAAGCAGTGAACAAAATACTGTTCTAATCAGTAAATTGCATAAAGCTGAGCGGGAAATAAATACGTTGACCAGTAAAGTAAGTCATTTTAATGTTTCTACTTCATTCTTTAGAATGCTTGATATTGCATAATGACAAATTTTGTATTCAAATTGTTTACTTCTCTATATTGAAATCTTTTTTTATCCTATCATTCTGCCTTCCAAATATATATAGAAACTGAAGAGTTTTTACTGCCTTTACTGTGACTACTCTTGTCCAAGCCATGATTTCTCTAGGTTCAATTTTTACAGTAGCCTCCTAACTCTCTACCTATTCAGAGCTCTGCATGATCTGGCCTCTGCAGTCTTTCCAGAGCCATCACAGTCCATTTTCCCTCCTGTTCACTTTGCTTCAGCCTTACTGGCCTTCTTCTCACTCTTACTTAAATCTGTCCTAGGGCCTTTGCACTTGCCTGCTGACATGGTCTTCCCTCAGATCCATATAGCTTGCTTTCTTGCCTCTTTTTTTAGAGAGGCCTTCCTTGTTTACACATATAAAATACCATCTTCCCTCTTCCTGCCTCACTGTCTGTCTTCTTTACCTGCTTTATTTTTCTTCATAGCTCTTAACAGCATTTGATATATTTATATTTGTTTATTTTTTGTCTCTTCTCTTCTCTCCCACCCCCTTTCCTTCAACCAAATAGAAGCTTTAAGAACAGGGACATTGCTTTTATTACTCCTTGTACCTCCATCTCCTGCAACAGTGCTGACACACAACAGGCACTCTATAAATACTTGTTAAATGAGTATTTTAATAACAGCAGCATGGTGTGCATTTATGTTATTTTTATGTTATTTTTTGAAAGATTATTTATTTTAGAGAGAGAGAGTGTGTGTGAGAAAGAGGAGGGGGAGGGCAGAGGGAGAGAGAGAATCTCCAGCAGACTCCCCGCTGAGCATGGAGCCCGACACAGGGCTTGATCCCAGGATCCCCAAGATCACGATCTGAGCTGAAATCCAGAGCCATCAACTTAATCGACTAAGCTACCCAAGTGCTCCTACGTTATATTTAAAAGAATATATATAATGGTGTACACATCTTTTATATACCAAGTTTTCTCAGGAACTTACAGTTTTTCCCCTTCACATGCTCTATATATAAGGAATCTGGTAACCAGAAATAGAGCAATGATAAAAGTATTCTGTAGAAAACTGTAGTGAATAACAATAACTTCTCTGGAGTCAAGACAGACTAGATTCAAATTCCATTTATTTTCCTTAGTAGCTGTGAGACCTTGAGCAATTTACTTTCTCTCTGAAAATTTTAGTGTTTTTCTTTATAAGCAGACTAATATCTACCTTATAGATTATGGCAAAATTAAATGCAATATTATGCATAAAGCACTTTGCATAAGGTCTAGTAGATAATTACCCAAATATTAGCTATTACTAATGGTAGTACTTGGGGGCATCTTCAAGATCTTGGAAATAAGTTTGGTTTCTGAATCAGTGGAATCAATTATTTTCCATCAGAGCAGAATTATGTAAAATTACCTTGAAAAACAAAATGGCTCCCAGACCAGAAGGAACTTACTGTAGCATAGTAGAAATGAACTTATCTAAAGGAGTAATGTAGTCATCATAAATTCCTTGGCCAAGGAATTACTTGAGAGGACTTAGGCAGTGTTCATGACAGAGAGAAGATAGAGTTTTAGTCAGTAGAATGTAAGTATTCTGTCCCATTGGAGAGATAATTCTTACTGTGGGAAGGAATACACCAATCTGTTGTTGTTGTTTTTTTTTAAAGATTTTATTTATTTATTTGAGAGAGAGAATGAGACAGAGAGAGCATGAGAGGGGGGTGGATCAGAGGGAGAAGCAGACTCCCTGCTGAGCAGGGAGTCCGATGCGGGACTCGATCCCGGGACTCCAGGAGCATGACCTGAGCCGAAGGCAGTCGCTTAACCAACTGAGCTACCCAGGCGCCCCAACACCAATCTGTTTTAAATGGTGAGCATGAAACTATCATTTCATTTCATTCCATTTTTCTGATTGTATGATCACCAAACAACTTTCTGTTATTTGACTTCCCATATAATTTTGTCTACAGGGAGAGAATGCACACTGGTCCTTCAGACTTAGAGTGTTCTATTCTCCATTATAGTTTTTTTCTCACAGTTCTGATTTTATAGACCAATCTTTGTAAACTTTATTAATGTGAGTGCAGCCTTAAGAGTGGTGATTTCTGTGTCAGAAAGGCCATAAGCCATAATACTATATGTATTAGATGCCACCCTTGGGAGATAGTCTACCCAGTTTTTTCCATGGCAAACACATACTCTTTTATGTTTGCAGATTCTGTCTCTAGTGACATTAAAAATTTTTGTTTGAATTTTTATACTTTACAGTTTACAAAGTGGTTTTGTAGCCAGTGTATCATTTAATTCATTAGACATGGCTGACACTAGAAAGAATAAGTGAAAATTAGGCAAGAAGGGGGTGCCTGGGTGGCTCAGTCATTAAGCGTCTGCCTTCAGCTCAGGTCATGATCCCAGGGTCCTGGGATCGAGCCCCGCATCGGGCTCCCTGCTCGGTAGGAAGCCTGCTTCTCTCTCTCCCAGTCCCCCTGCTGTGTTCCCTCTCTCGCTGTCTCTCTCTGTCAAATAAATAAATAAAATCTTTAAAAAAAGAAAAAAAAAAAGAAAATTAGGCAAGAAGATTTTTAATTGTTGAAATACTTTTATTCAAATGTCTTCTAGTCTAGCTTATAGGTTGAGACTAAGATGTATTTAGAAATTAAAAACTCATCTTGGAGGAGGTAATGAAGTACAATAGAAAAGTCCATGGACTTGGAATCAGATAAATCTGTCTTTTGATCCTGACTCATTTATCTCACTCATTACCTGTGTGACTTCTGATTTGCTTAACTTTTAAGTGGGAACAATGCCTATCTCTTACAGGATTTTTCTAAGATTAAAGATGGTATTGGGGCGCCTGGGTGGCTCAGTCGTTAAGCGTCTGCCTTCGGCTCAGGTCATGATCCCAGGGTCCTGGGATCGAGCCCCACATCGGGCTCTCTGCTCGGCCGGGAGCCTGCTTCTCCCTCTCCCACTCACCCTGCTTGTGTTCCCTCTCTAGCTGTCTCTTTCTCTCTCTGTCAAATAAATAAAATAAAAATCTTTAAAAAAAAAAAAAAAAGATGGTATTGAATGCAGTAAATAGTAGCCTATGATGAAAATAAAGGCAACAGTTTTACACTGGTGTTATCCTTAAATGAGAAAATGATATACATAAAGACACTGGCCTTTGAGCCCATTGACTAGTTCCATTCCTCACTATATCAATAACTGTGTGTAGAACTTTAAGCAAGTTTCCTCATAGATGAAATGAAACATTGTTCTAGCTCGTCCCTAGCAACTCATCCAGCCTACTAGGATTGTATAAGTCCTATTGGAAAATAAATTAATAATTTAATTGCTTCCTGATTATCCTAAGTAGATTATTTATACATTCAAATGTATACATATTGAGAGAGATAAACTGAGTTCCTACAGTGATAGAGTATACAAAGAAATAGAGTATACCAAGAAGTAAATTCAGGAAGTTCTCTTATGCCTTTCTTCCAATTCTGGTATTGCTAAGAGTTACCTAATTTTAAGGGCACACTTGGTTTTTTGCATATAAATGGCATATTAAAAACCACCTTCAGCTTTAGACAAACCAAGTTTTCATTTGGAATCATGCATGTAAAAAGGTTTCATTGGAAGGATAAATTTTAAAATGATATTTCAAACATGATTGTCACAGTTTTCTTTGCAACTTGAAATTTTCATCAATATTTTGCAGCTCTAGCAAATGGTTGTTTGCAATGCAAAGGAGCACCTGGGATGTATTGTCTAAGTTATTCAAATTTGTAAATGTCATGTTTTTGAACAGAATTATGTCAGTGTGATTCGCAGTGTCTTGGATTAAAAAGTATTACCAAAGATTGCCTGAAAATGGTGACCTTAAAGATACTTAACATTCAGGTTGCCAGGGTGGCTCAGTTGTTAAGTGTCTGCCTTCCGCTCAGGTCATGATCCCAGGGTCCTGGGATCGAGCCCCGCGTCGGGTTCCCTGCTCAGTGGGAAGCCTGCTTCTCCCTTTCCCACTCCCCTGCTTGCGTTCCCTCTCTTGCTGTGTCTCTCTCTGTCAAATAAATAAATAAAATCTTTAAAAAAAAAAAAGATGCTTAACATTCAATGAGATAAATTCTAGGTACCTCAGGAAGTGTTTGATCTTTAAAACTCCAATAAAATATGCAGTTTAAGGAAATCGTCCCACTCAGATATCCTTATTAGCTACATTAATGAGGTCATACCATCTCAGACCTTTGAAAAAGATCAGAGTTTAAGTACTGTCTCTTCAGAATTTGTGTCAAGAGCTTCTTGAGTAATACATTTTACCTTTCTTGCTTACATATATTGTTTTCTTGCATGTCTGTGTATATGTGTATGTGTAATTTAACAGATTCTGAACCCTTGTGAAATGCCTAATATTGCTATTTTTTTTGTTTCTTAAACTTAGTAGCACTAGGTAGTACTTTCTGGATACTTGCTTCTGTTATGTCAAAAGCATAAAGCAAATTGGCAACATGAAGGCCAAAATGGAAAATGTATTGTGGAAAAAAAAAAAGAGAAACAGGGTACCTTGGCCCATGGAACATTTTAACATTACACATTTTGTTTAGGAAATGATCTCTAGTTCTCCTAGGAATTTGAGGCCTGATCACAAAAAAGGTGAAGAACCAGGGATCTAGAGTCAGAAAGAAAAGTTTATTGGGACTAGTTGGGATTTGGTTCAGATTACTTATAGAAAGTGCTACTGTTTGTCATAGTTTAGTAATAAAATTCCTGTAAGTTTTTCATTTTTAATAAATCCTTTTAATGTATTTTTAGGAAGTTAACAATTACTATAAGTGCATTCATTATTTTAGGATTATAGAAATTTGGCACTATAGGAAAACTGAAACTCCTATAGGTTCATAGATGAGTAAATTCAAATGCAGCGAGGACAAACACTTTGAGCATATACCACTAGTTTAATAATAAAAGTAGGCCTGAAGTCAGACTTTACTTGTTTGACTTCCTGTCTACTGTTCTTTCAGTTTCAATAATTATATTTCAGTTGAAAAATATTTTCTCAGGTTGAAATGAATTAAGAAATAGGTTTTTTATATATTTCGTAGTTCTTGTTGAATCAAGTTTTTGCAAAATAAGATGGCTCTAATTTTCCACCTCATATTTAGAGAAGCTGCGGTGTGGTTTGTTAATTGTTATGTCATTCTTAACCTTTTACAGCTAGTATATAATAGCAGGTTATAATTTCATTTGTTATAGAAATTGGATTTTCATTGTAGTTGTATTTCTTCAAAATTTTAAAACATTTATAGTGTAAATTCTGTCTGTCCATGAAATTATAATGTAGTAGAGTCCAATCCACAGAAAGGTTAAGTTGTTAAAATAAATACAGTTTCTTAGCTGCTTTCATGTAGTTAAACATTGTTCTGTGAGACTTGCTTTCAGAAGTGTTTAAAACTGCAAAGCTGGGGTCAGCACAAGGTATTCATTTTATGTAGTGTCATTTATTTTTTTATTTTTGGGGGGGTCCTTTTTTAAATTTAAATTCAATTAATTAACATATAGTGTATTAGTTTCAGAGGTAGAGTTCAGTGATTCATCAGTTGCATAGAACACCCAGTGCTCATTCCATCACTTGCCCTCCTTCATGCCCATCACCCAGTTACCCCATACCCCCCACCTACCTCCCCTCCAGCAACCCTCAGTTTTTCTTTTTTTTTTTTTTTTTAAGATTTTATTTATTTGCGAGAGAGAGAATGAGAAACAGAGAGCATGAGAGGGAGGAGGGTCAGAGGGAGAAGCAGACTCCCTGCTGAGCAGGGAGCCCGATGTGGGACTCTATCCCGGGATTCCAGGATCATGACCTGAGCCGAAGGCAGTCACTTAACCAACTGAGCCACCCAGGCACCCCCCTCAGTTTCTTTCCTATAGTTAAGAGTCTCTTATGGTTTTTCTCCCTCTCTGATTTCATCTTGTTTTATTCTTCCCAGGTTTGTTTGGTTTTTTTACTAACCAGAATCATGCTGTATGTATTGTTCTTTGATGTGCTTGTTGGTGATGTTCTCAGCCTTGCACACTCCTTTTATCCATTCTATATTCCACAGAAATAATGTCACTGTTTGGGTTGCTTCATTCTGCTGTTATAATTATGCCTACTTTTGTACACAAACTTGAGCACAGGGGCTGGAATTTGAGGGGAAGAGTGCCAGTTTGAGCCCTTGGCAGTCTGAGGTGAAGGCGTGTTGACTTGGCATTGAGCAGGTGACAGGCTGTGCATGCTGACTCGGGCAGGAGGGCGGCTGGACTGTGGATTTGGGACCCACAGGCCGATGGCATCATGTGTGACAGGGACATGGCTGGTTTTGCTTTTAACTTTTATTTTTCTGGGACACTCCATCTCTCCTTCTATTCTAAATGAAAGCCTTGCTGGATAGAGTATTCTTGGCTGTAGATTTTTTTCCTTTTAGCAGTTGGAATTATCATGCCGCTGTCTTCTGGCTTGCAGAGTTTCTGCTGAAAAACCCATGATAGCCGTATGGGGTTTCCCTTGTATGTCACTGCTTTCCTTTCTCTTGCTGCTTTTAAAATTCTCTCTTTATCACTACTTTTGGCCATCTTATTTACTTTGTGTCTTGGTGCAGACCTCTTTGGATTGGTTTTGTTGGGGGCTCTCTGTGCCTCCTGGATTCTGGATTTCTTTCATTCCCCAGATTCAGGAAATTTTGAACTTTCAATTATTTCTTCAGACAGATCTTCTGCCCTCTTTTCTTGCTCTTCTCCTTCTGGGAGCCCTGTCATGCAACTGTTATGCTTGACAGTGTCGCTGAGTTCCCTGGGTCTATTCTCATTTTGCGTATTTTTTTCCCCTCTCATCTGCTCAGCTTGATTACTCTTTCTTGCAGGTGGCTGATCCGTTCTTCTTCCTCTTGTTTGCTACTTATTCCAGGTGGTCTATTTTTATTTCCATTTACTGAGTCCAGTAGCTCTACTTGGTGCTTTTTTACGTCTCCTATCTCTTGGTGGAGGGTCTCATGAAGGTTCTGCACTCTTTTCTCAAGTCCAGTGAGTATCTTTATGAGCATTACTTTAAATTCTCTATCAGACATATTACTTATCTCCATTTCGCTTAGATCTCCTGCTCTGATTTTGTTCCACTCTTTCATTTGGGACATATTCCTCTGTCTCCTCATTCTGTCTGTTGCTGTGTCTGTTTTTCTGTGTTAGGAAAGTCAGCTGTGTCTCCCGCACTTGAAAGTAGTGGCTTTGTGAAGAAGAGGTCCTGCAGCACAGTGTCTCCTTTTCATCAGAAAATGGTGCTTCACGGGGTGTCTCCTATACGTGTGTTGCTACAAGGTGTCCTACCATTGTGGCTGGGATGTGTTTGCCTTCAGTCCGGCCTGCGATGGCTCTCTGCCTGTTGTGAGTAGAGTCTGGTGCCTGTGGTGTTAGTGAGCCGGTCTGGGGCTGCCTTGGGCTCGAGTTGAGTCAGACCAGGTGTTGGCCGGAGATGAAGTAGCACCAAACTACAGGCACTTTCCCTGTGTTGTCCCCTGAGAAGTTTTTGTTGGTGGGTGGGGCCTGCAATCAGACCATCTGCCTGCCCCCAGCGCACTGCTGGGGTCACAGTCAGACTGGCGTGTGGTTATCTTCCCCGCTCCCTGGAGCAGGACTCACTTTGGAGTGGTGCCGGCCCTTGTTTGGGCCACGCGCACACTGCCAGGCTTGTGGCACCGCTTTGATGGGATCTTGCCAAGAGCGATCGGAGGGGGTGGATCTGCTTTGCTATGGCCTTTTGTCTACGTCGGGCTGCGGGGAGTCTGTTCTGCCAGTTTTCCGGTTGTTTTCTGGGTTATTTATGCCGATGTGGGTGCTCTCCAGGTGGCCACGTGGCAAGAGGTGAGCCCAGGGTCGTCCTACTCCGCCATCTTCCCAGCAGCCTCTGTAGTGTCATTTAAAAATCTCTAAGTTTATTTGGAAGCAAAGCATGCATCTTAAATGTGGTTAGCAGTACAAAGGCAGCAGAGTACTTGCTTTTCTGTTGTTCTTTAAGTGAGGATTTTGACCAAACCCTTCCTTACATGTTTTTAAGACCTTTCATAGATGGAGTCTCTTTTGGTAAGACACTTCTGTTTCTCATCCTTCCCCTCTTTGGCTCTAGGAGCTCTTTCTCATTTGTTTCTAACTCCCATCTTCAGTTTTTATAGATTTCTGTTGCACTCAAGGATATTATCCTCTTCCCTCCTGTTCCCATCATCTTACATTTTACATATTTGGCTTGTATATATTTGTGGTTTTCTACTCTAATTTCATCGTTTTATGCATCAGTATGTCAGAGTACAGGTTTATCTAATTTTTATATCTGTATTGGTTAAATCCTCATTAGAGGATTAACTGTAGGACTAACTTTAGAAGCACCTTACCAAAAGGAAAGGAAATGGAAAATATTAGAGGGTAGTGCAGATAACTGGAGAGATTAAGCTTTTTTGTTTGCTTCTGTAACCCCAGCTCCTACAACTGTGCTAGGGCACATAATAGGTACTCAGTAAATATTTATCCAATGAATGAATACTACTCATGAACTAGAATCATTCAACTTGTCTCAGAGAAAACTAAAAATTAGTCTGTGATTGGTTAATTATATGGAAAATATTGACAATTGTCTCCATTCACTCAGGGCTTTAAAAGAATCAGGTTTGGGCAGTAAAAGTTTAAATTAGATTCATATGTTTTATGCTCATTCTTCCCACTGCCACCACACACACACACACACACACAATTCAATTGATTCTTCCTTCTTGCCCACTTGGTCAATCCTTTGCCTCTTAATTGGTGTCTTTACCTTCAGTTTCTTAATCTTAATTTGCAATTAGAGTTAATTTTCTGAAACAAAGTTGATTGTGTCCCCTTCAGTAGCTAACAGGATACGCAGCCCTTTTGTACGGCATATAAAGTTTCTTCTCTGCCAGTCTACAGATTTCCTGCCTTCCTCTGTTCTAACACATTGCTCATTGTTTCTTGCAGGCATACTGTGTGATGTTATGCCTTTATAACATTTTATGTGCTGTTCCTTATATCTAGAATGCCTTCTTGTCACCAGCACTTTTTTTTAAAGGGAGGTTTCAGGTTTTTTTCTCTGAAGATGTGTCCGTCGTTGACTATTGGATTTTAGGTACTTGCAGTTAAGCCTTTTAAGGCAAGATTAAGCCAGATGATCCCAGCCAGATATTTGTAAAGAAATAACTCAATTCTGTTAGGAAAAGGCTGTTTTCTTGGTACCAAATACTGTTCAAGGCCCTGAAGCACCTTCCCATTGGAAGGTACTTACACTGTGTACTCTGCTACCAAAACGTTTTCTCATTTCTACTGATGTTTTTGGGTAAGCAGTTAATGGCAAGAAAATGACCTATAGTAATTTCAATTTCTAATTATCAACAGGTAAAAGAACTTAAACATTCAAACAAACTAGAAATAACAGACATCAAACTGGAGGCAGCAAGAGCTAAGAGTGAGCTAGAAAGAGAAAGGAATAAGATTCAGAGTGAACTGGATGGTAATATATGATTTCCCGTGCTTTTTACTATTATTTTTACATACAAACAAATTATTAAAATAAATCAAACTGAATTTTTATTTCCAGATTTTCAGCCTAATTGAATTTTAATTTGAGAGCACATATGGATTATTTTTATTTGTGTTGAATGTTCATTTTGTGATGTGTCTTTTTAAAAAAAATCTTATGTTTATGTCAGTTATTTGATTAATACATAAATTAAGTGAAACTTTACAAATGGGATTTCATACTTTCTGGGTTTATAGTTGTGAATCTATTTAGATCATGTGATTATTAGTCCCAGACCATTTTAAGACTTAAGAAAGTAAGGAAGATAGGTGGATCCCCAGCCCAGTTTTTGTTTTTATGTAAACAGTAGGCTAGTTATTGGGCCTATTTTTAAGCTCCAGTGTAGTCTTAGAATGTCCTTCTCATCAAGATTCCTCAGAATTATATTATTTCTGATTTTTCTTAAGAGGTGTTTAAGCTACCTTTGGCCTATAACTGTCCTCAAGTTGGTCTTTAGTTGACCTGGCCTATGTAGTTTCAGACAGAGCTTATGATGAATTACTGTTTTCATCATTAATCTCTACTTGATGTTGATTCATGAATTTCTGTAGACTTAGGGAGTAACTTTTCAAGGGACTTAAAGAGTTTATGATCTAGTTATGCGTTCTTTTTAAATTTTGTGTTAGATATGAATTTGTTTTAGTTATTTCATCTGCAAAATACTTGCTATATCAATATAAGGAAAATTTGTGAATTCATTGGATAAACTTGAAAGTTTCCAATTTATATTTCTTTTTTTTTTTTTTTAAGATTTTATTTATTTATTTGACATAGAGCGAGAGCATGAGCTGAGAGAGGGAGAGGGAGAAGCAGGCTCCCCACTGAGCAAGGAGCCTGATGCAGGGCTTGCTTGATCCCAGGACCCTGGGATCATGACCTGACCTGAAGGCTCCCGACTTAACTGACTGAGCTACTCAAGCGCCCCTCCAATTTATATTTCCATTGGAAATATATAACACATCTGCTAGAATGATAGGTTTTGATGGGTTCTATGATTTTATTCACTCTACTTCCAGCCAGCTTTATGATGATGCTGTCTGTGGGGCTAAGGTTATAAAACCCTTTTAGAAGTGAAGTAAGTATTTATATCTCTTTGGATATCACCTGGGTTGATGTCCCCAGCTCTCAAGAGTCAAGTGAGTAAATGTATGTAGTCTTTTATTAAAGCATTTGTATATGTATGCTAAATAAAATAATGACAGAATAGTTAATTCTGAGTTTTAGTAGGTTTCATTCTTGAAAGGTTTATTAGTAATGTATATAGATCTTTGAGAATACATATCCAGACTTTCTACGCTTTTTTAGTCGTCTTACGAGTTTATGGATGCTTGCTGTTAGATTTTTTCAGCTTAATAACACTGAATACAGCATATCTTTTTCCTTAAAAAAAATATTAGGATTACAGTCAGACAATGAAATTCTCAAGTCGGCTGTTGAACACCACAAAGCTCTCCTAGTAGAAAAGGATCGTGAATTAATACGTAAAGTACAAGCTGCCAAGGAAGAAGGTTATCAAAAACTTGTGGTATTACAAGATGAAAAGTAAGTACTTAATTACCTTATTTTGTATTCAATCTCCTTGCAAATGAAAATATTTTGCTGTCATATCATCCTCATTGTAGTTCTTGTAACATAATTATCATCTGTTGTTTTAGGATAGAACTTGAGAACAGATTAGCGGATTTAGAGAAAATGAAAGTGGAACATGATGTCTGGAGGCAATCTGAAAAGGATCAGTGTGAAGAGAAATTGCGGGCTTCACAGATGGCAGAAGAGTTGGCCAGAAGGGAACTTCAGAGTATTAGGTTATATATGCATGTATATATTTTAAACTTCATTTTGAAATAATTTCAGAGGTAACAAAACATTGTAAAATTCCCACATGGTCTTCACCGAGATCTTTATAAAGATTGACATCTTACATGACCATATTACAATAGTCAAAGCTAAGATACTAACATTAATATAATCAGGAAATAAATATTAGTGTTATCAAACCTATAGACTTTATTCAAATTTTACCAGTTGTCCTACTGATACCGTTTTTCTGGTCCAAGATCCAGTCCAGAATCATACATTGCCTTTCCTTGAAGAGTGCTGACCAGTTATTTTTGTAGCTTGTCCCTCAATTTGAGTTTGTCTTAAATTCTTTATGATTAAATTCAGGTTGTATATTTTTAGCAAAAATAATACCAGAGTCAAAGTCATGTGTCCTCAGTGCATTATATTAGGAGGTATATTATTTGTCCCCTTACTGGTGATGTTCACTTTGATCATTTGGTTAAGGTGGTGTTGGCCAGATTTTTCCGGTATAAAATGACTTTTTTTCTCTTTGTGATATATAATTATCTTATGGGGAAATACTTTGAGACTATGTAAATTTTCTCATCATACTTTCTCATCATACATTCTTCCACTACTCTTAGCACCCAGTGGCCAAATCTGAGACAATTTGAGCAAAGAAATAAGTTGTAATAAAAGGTTATAATCCATAGGATAAAATAAAAATCTGTGTGTCCAGATGGTATAATGTATAATATTTAGAGAGAAGGAAAGCTCTTTTCAGGAGAATTCCAACTAATAAACGTAGAAAGAATGATGGAAATAGGAAAAGATCATTTGGCAAACACTATAGTAGAAATGATAGGCATGATGTCAAAAATTTTCAAAGGTTTTCAGCATCTCTGGAGACAATCATAATTTTTCCTCTCTTATACTGTTAATATTGTGTGTTAATGGATTTCTTAATCTTGAACCAACTTAACTTCTGGAATAATTATCTGTTTATTTTATAGAAAACAATCTATTAAAGCTCTCTGTCTCTATTGGGATCAATTTTTATAATCTGTGTTTTCATATGAAATTATTTCATCTTGGTTTTCAAATTTGTCTGCATAGAGATCTGCAGAATAGTTTTTATTTTTCAATTTGTTCTGTTTCAATGCTTACTTTCCCTGGAGCCATTTCTTATTTGTATATGTGCTTTCTTCCTCTCTTTGTTAATCTAGTCAGCTAGTGCTTTGTTGATTTTATTCTTTTTATTGTGATAAAATATACATTACAGAATTCACTATTTTAATCATTTTAAGCGTACGTTTCAGTATTTTTTAAATTAGGGATTTGATTTATGGAGTCAATTGTTTTTCTATTTCCTACCTCATTAATTTCTACTCTCTTCTTTCTGTGTTTTTCTGCCATTAAAAAGTTTTTATAGTTTTATTAGTGTTTAGCATACATAAAATAAAATTCATCCATTTAAATAATGTGCAGCTCGATGCTTTTTGGTAATTGTATAAAGTTTTGTAATCATCACCACAGTAAAAGCATAGAACAGTTCTATTACCCTAGAAGTTTCCCCATGTCTATTTGCAATTGACCTCTCCTCTGATCCCCAGCCTTAGGCACCCCCAGATTTATCCATGTTGTTGCATATATCAGTAGTTCATTCCTTTCTATTGCTGATTAATATTCCATTGAATGGATGTAACATTTGTTTATTCATTTTCCTTTTGATGGACAGATATTTGGGTTATTAGTTTGGGGCTATTATGATTAATGTTGCTATGAACATTCATGTACAAGTCTTTGGGCATACATTTTTATTTCTCTTGGTTAAATGTCTAGGAATGACATTTCTTTGTTTTTAAAGATTTTATTTATTTATTTGAGAGAGAGAATGAGAGACAGCACAAGAGGGAAGAGGGTCAGAGGGAGAAGCAGACCCCCTGCTGAGCAGGGAGCCCGATGCGGGACTCGATCCCGGGACTCCAGGATCATGACCTGAGCCGAAGGCAGTCGCTTAACCAACTGAGCCACCCAGGCGCCCTAGGAATGACATTTCTGAGTGATGACATATAGCAATACTGTTTTATAACATACATAGCAAAACTGTTTTACAAAGTAGTTATGCTGTTTTGCATTCCTGTAGCAACGTATGAGAGTTCCCCATGACAATTCCATATGATTCACACATCTTAACTGATATTTGTTATTGTCCGTCTTTTTAACTTAACTCTAGAAGATGTGGAGTAATATATCATTGTGGTCTTAATTTGATTTTCCCCAATGGCTAATGTTGGTTAGCATCTTGTAATGTGATTTTTTGAAGTATTCATCCAAATATTTTGCCCATATTTAAAATTGGGAAATTATTTTCATATTGAGTTGTAACAGCTCTTTATTTTGCAACAAGCCCCTTGTCTGTGGATTGCTTTGTTTAATTGTGTCTATTGAAAGCAAAATTTATTTTGATGTCTGTTTTATCATTTTTTTTCTAGTTTGTTTTGTGTGTGGGGGGTTTTTTTTTTAATTTTTAAAAAACTTATTTAAGTGATCTTTATGCCCCACATGGGATTTGAACTCACGACCCTGAGGTCAAGTTGCATGCTCTATGGACTGAGCCCTCCAGCCACCCCTTTTGTGTGTTCTCTTTAAAAGAAAGCTTTGCCTAATCTTGTGTTACAAAGATTTCTATTTTGTTTTCTTCTAAAAGATTAATATTTTGTTTCTTACACTTAGGTTTTATGATCCAATTCATGTTAATTTCTGTGTAGTGTGAGGTGATGGTAGACATTCATTTTTTATTTCCATATAGGTATCCTGTTGTTCCAGCATCATTTGTTGAACACTCTCTTTTCCTCTATTGAATTATTTCGGTTCCTTTGTTGAAAATCAGTTGACCATTTAAGTGTTTCTGTTTCTGGACTCCGTCCTATTGCAGTGACCTGTTTGTCCGTCTTCACATGACTATCACACTGTCTTGACCACTGTGGCCTCATAGTAAGTTTGATGCAGGTAGTGCAAGTCCTCTCCACCTTGTTCTTTCTTATAAAGATTGTTTTGGCTTTTCTAGGTCCTTTACCTTTCCACATAAATTTTAAAATCAGACTGTCACCTTTTTCAAAAAGGCTTGTTAGCGTTTTGATTGGAATTGCAATGAATCTGTATTGTAGCTCAGTTTGAGAAGAGTTGTCATCTCAACAATATTGTGCCTATCCAATCCATGAATATGGCATGTCTCTTCATTTAATTAGGTCATATTTAATTTCTGTCATCAGAGTTTTATAGTTTTCATTGAATATGTCATGCATATCTTATGTTACATTTTATTCCTCAGCATTTTTATGTGATTATAAATGGGAGTGTTTTTTTAAAAATTACACTTTCTGTTTATTGCTGGCATGTGGAAATATAGTTAGTGGACTTTTATGTAATGACCTTGAATCCTGTGACCTAACTAAAGTCATGTATTTTCTACTAACTGCTTTGTAGATTTTGAGTTTTCTAAGATCATGTTGTATACCTTATGCTTAATTTCAGTTTACTTTGTTCATTTTTTTTGGTATATTTTGAGTTGGGAGTTTAACTCAACAAGTGTTCGTTGTTTCATTTTTATTGGTAAAGTTTCTAGTATGAGATTTTTCTTATCCCTGTTTTAAGTATATTAAGTATATTCTGTAGTGTTTTAATTATCATTATCTTTTAGGATTCTCTAATTTCAATTTATATTTTCCTTTTCACCCAAGAATTAATAGATGTATTAATAGAAGGTGTAGTTGTTTAGTAAGAGATGGAATTAATAGTTTGCTGGGACTGTCATAATAAAGTACCACAGTCAGGAGGGTTTAAACAATAGAAATTTATTTTCTGATAGTTCTGGACACTAGAAGTTTGAGATCTCAGGGTGGTGTCAGATTTGGTTTCTCCTGAGGTCTCTTTTGTCGTAGGCTCGTAGATGGTTACTTTCTTGCTCTGTTCCCATATGGTCTTTCCTCTGTGTGCCTGTGTCTCTAATAACTTTCCCTCTTCTTGTGAGGATACCAGTCATACGGATTAGGACTCACCCAGATAGCTTTATTTAACCTTAGGTACCTCTTTAAAGGTCCTGTCTCCAAATGCAATCCCTATCTAAAGTGCTGTGGTTGAGACTTCAACATACAAATTTTGGGGAGACATAGCTCAATCCATAACAGAAGGTTTTTGACTTTCCAGGTAGGAGGCCTTTTTGTTTTTTTATTTTGTTAATTTATAGTTTTAGTGCATTGTAATCAGAAAGTATTGTTTCTATTATTTCTATTTTATGGAATGCACTGATTTGTGTGTGTGTGTGTGTGTGTGTGTGTGTGTGTGTGACCTAATATATTAAGGCCAGGACTAGGGTTAAGCAACTGAGACACCCAGGGTAAAAAATTTAAGGAGACACTCTTGTATGTCAACACTGAACATGCTCTAAAGTGAGCTTTAAAGGAGCTCTAAAGTGAGTCTTTTTAAATTTTACATTTCGCTTTGCATCAGTTTTTGTTACTGCTACGTAAGCACTAGAATAGAAAGTGTTCAATTGTAGGCGTTAAGTCTATTATTATTATTAGCACGTTTCTCTCTGTGACTCCTTGCATTTCTTGTGGATTTCTTCAAAAAGATGATTGCTGTATTATTTGGCATATAGATGATTATAATAGTTACAATCTTAATTGTGAATTGTGGTTTTTAGCATTTTAAAAGTGCTTTTCTTTTATCATTTAATGTAATTTGCTTGAGTTCCACATTGATATCATTATTCCTGTTTTCTTATTGTTTCCATTTGCCTGGTATGCCTTTGTTCATCCCCTTATTTTTAGTCTTTCTGAATCATTTTGGTTTTTTTTAAATGTGTCTTGTATGTGTAGCATGTAGTTGGGTCTTGCTATGGAACCCCTTAGTGATCTTTTTATTTTAATGTATGAGTTAAGTTCATTTACATGGAGTGAGCCCATGCTCACTGCAAAGACTCTGGCAGGAGCATGAGTAGTAACTTGCTGGGATTTAGAATTATTTTCCTCTTTTTACTTAAAAATGCTTTGAAGTTTAGGCTTTTTTTGTCTTATGGAAAGAATGTGGTTTTGTGTGACTTTATTTGTTCTCTTTGCTTTTCTGTATTATTTTACAGGACATATGGATAGCACAGATTTAGACATCTGCTGTTGTCTTCAGCTACCTGGAAATCCCTATATCTGCTTTTAAGTTTCTAAAATCTTAAATGATTTCATAATTACATAGATTAAAGTTGAGAGGTTTTTTAAAATCATGTTCATTAAGGTATAGGTTATGTTTTGGGACAAGGTGTTTTTTAAATTAAAATTTAAATTATAGTTTAGTTAATGTACAGTGTTATATTAATCTCATTACTAAGGAAAAAATTACTTCAGGCAGAGATATATTATTTACTCATGTCAGGTTTTATGAATGATTAAATGTTGGCTGCTACAATTCTAGAATCACAAATCTGTAATGGATTTGGAGAGCCAATTTTGTCCTATTCTTTGCTTTTAGAGGAGTACTTTTTTTTTAACTGTTCCAGACAGGTAAAGCTTTTTTTTGTTTGTTTATTTTATTTCTCCTTGACAATATTTAGAAAGGAGAGAGATACTTTCCCCAGAAAAACCCCACTCTAAATGTTTTATCCCACTATGGTTCCACAGTTTAGCCAGTTAGGATCTTTTCTGTGAGAATTTAAGCCTGTTTCTCCTGGTTTGGCTTCTGTTGACATAGTGACAGATGTCAAGCAAACTGTTGTTACTTGGAGACAATAATGAATGTGGCCCTTGGGTTTTGTGGGGTTTTTTTTGCTATATAAAATAGCATTCATTTCTTTAGCCTTTCTTTAACAGAAATCATTTTCTGTTCCATTAGTCACTTCAATAATTTTTTTATTTCAGTTTCTCCAGATCATTTATAATGTATAATTGACCCGAACTTATTTTAAAATAAGGACCTAGTAACTAACACAAAATGTAGCAGAAGGAGTAATTTGCAAAATTTATATGACTTTTTTTTTCTAAAAAAAAAAAAATTTTATTTATTTGACAGAGCACAAGCAGGGGGAGTGGCAGGCAGAGGGAGAGGGAGAAGCAGGCTCCCCAAGGAATAGGAACCCTGAAGCAGGGCTTGATCTCAGGACCCTGGGATCATGACCTGAGCTGAAGGCAGTCGGTTAACCAACTGAACCACCCTGGCGTCCCTATATGACTTTTTAAAAAATGATCTACAATTTTGTTTTTCTCAAGGCAGGTCTGATTTTCTGATTTATAAGTCTAGCTACATAAACCAGATCTATTTTGGTCATTCATTAAAATAATCGTAATTGCAAGCTTGTCTTATTTAGAATTTATAATAGGTCAGCAAGAGACTACCTATAGAGAAAAAGGTCTTGCTTAAGGAGCTGAAAAGTCTAAGTCATATAAACCAGAAGTATTCATTTATTTACAAACAACAAATATCTGTGATAAGTAAGATTAATTACTGCTTTGGCAGATGCTTTAAATTATTAATTATATACCAGTCTCCTGTCCTCATTAAAGTGGTTTCTTCTTCACTAGACTAAATAACAAAAGTATTATTCTAACAGTATTCTGTATTTCAGGAGACTGTCCCACCCCACAATGAGTTTATAAAATTCATAGTTACCTGTAAATTAAAAACATGGAAAAATTATTTAAAATTTTAAAATATTTTTAAAAGGATTTTATTTATTTTTAAAGATTTTGTTTATTTGAGAGAGAACATGAGAGAGAGAGAGAAAGAGAAAGCACAAGCAGCAGGGAGGGCAGAGGCAGAAGGAGAAACAGGCTCTCCGATGCCGGGCTCTATCCCAGGCCCCTGGGATCACGACCCGAGCCGAAGGCAGATGCTTAATCAATTGAGCCACCCAGGCATCCCTTGAAAAGGATTTTAAATAAGAAAATATTTATTCAACTTTTGGTTATGACAGTAACACAACTCCAACTAAGTTAAGTGAAAAAAGGGTCTTTATTAGCAGACATAAATTGTGGAAAGAACAGGGATTGTGCTGGTCTCATGGACGCCTGAATCTAGAAACATTCTTCCCTCCTTTCATCTCACTCCTCTCTTCTAACTCTTATGTCTGTTTCTCTCTTACTGCTTTCTCTGTGAAGCCAAGACTTTATTTTTGAGATCAAAGAAGATAGGATTCTTACTTGATGATGTAAGTCAGAAAAATCTAGAAAAGAAGTTGGGCCTGGTTCACATGCCCATTCCTGGGTCCATCACTATGGCTAGGGGGATAGGGGCACTCTGATTCAGCCTAGGTTTATGCCTATTTCAGAGTGGTGGGGGGTGGGGGAAGTATATTTTGTTATCAGAAGTGAGGAGGAGCTTTGTTGGGGAAATAGCAGCAATTACCAGCTCAAGGAAAGGGAACTTGATCATTTAAGTTAATCCTGTAGTGAATCCCTTATTTTTTGCATTGCTTAAAGCCAGAGCTCTTATTTTCCATTTGTGGCTTTGTGATTTTTTCAGAAACATTGAAAAAAAGTATTTGCTACTTAATATATCTCCTTTCTATTTATATTTCATCTTTAGATGAATTATCTGTTGTGTATCATCTTAGTGGAGAGGAAGGGACTTATACTTGGCCAGTTGGGCAAGTTCTGTTCCAGAATTTGAACTGCAAAGTAAGTGATAGAAGAATATGTGGCAACATTTGGAGGACAGATGGTTCTTTGGTATGTCCTTGCTGGTGATTCTGGTCAATTATTTTAGCCTGGTTGTGGTGTTAATTCAGTGAGTCTCGTACCTTCCCGGGAAAGTCTCTTTTTGCTAATAATGGCCAGAATCAGAACTTGGGTGCCTGATACGGTATTACTAGTCACACAGAACTATTTAAATCTAATTTTAAATTAATAAAAATTTTAAAAAAATAAAAATTTAGTTCTTCAGTTGTACTATTTGAAATGTGCACTATTTGAAGTAGCTACATATAGCTAGCTAGTGGCTATCATATTGGGTGTTACAAATTATAGAACATTTCCATCATTAAAAAAACTTAATCACATAGTACCATTGGATTGTAAATTTCTTTTTTTTTTTTTTTAAGATTTTATTTATTCATTTATTTGAGAGAGTGAGAGAGAGAGAGAGCACATGAGAGGCGGGAAGGTCAGAGGGAGAAGCAGACTCCCCGCCGAGCAGGGAGCCCGATGCGGGACTCGATCCCGGGACTCCAGGATCATGACCTGAGCCGAAGGCAGTCGCTTAACTAACTGAGCCACCCAGGCGCCCATGGATTGTAAATTTCTTAAGGATAGGAATTCAGTTTTTGTTATTCTCTGGTATATCTGTAACACTTAGGACTAGGCTTAGCATTTGTAGGTAGTCAGTAAATATTTGTTAAATGATGAAATGACACACATGAGCTGCCTGCCACAGAAAACCTAGGCAATAATCATCATAATTAGCTACCTGTACTGTGAAGAGAACTTGGAATGACTCCATCTCACTGTTATTCCTATTGTTTCTGTTTAAACTTTTCTGTAGTTCCATTCTCTGTTGTACCTAGGCCCTCTGGTCTATCAACTATTTCTTCTTCCATTATTTCTGTAATTACTTCAAAAATATAAAGTACTTGATCTCATAGTTTCTCATTTGGCAACTTACTCATCCTTCACCTTTTGATTTCTCCTCGTGGCCAACCCATTAAACCTGTCTTTTCAACAGTATTTGCTGTATCTCTGAAATCTCTATTCCATTACCAATAATTTTTTTTGCAGTCTCCACTTTTAAAAAAATACACCCTCACTGAAACCTGACCTGGTCCTGGCAACCCTTTTAAGTGGAATTAGTCTTCCTTCCTCTTTCCTGCAACTAGGGACCAAGAAGGAAATCTGTGTTTATGAACCCCACTTTTGCTTCTAGACAATTGTTTGACTAACTTGGGTTAAAATGGTTTTGCTTTTGATACTCATTGCATCCATCTTACTCCTATTTTCTTCTCTGTCATTGACTAACCTACAAGATGTTCCCCAACAGTCGCTGAAGACCTTGACTTCTGGCTCAATTTGTTTTTATTTTCTATCCTTTGTCATTGTTCTTTGTGACTGCACCATTCATATTGTTGACCCATCTAACAACTTAGCCTTATAGTTTATCTTCTCTCTGGTACTCTTTTCTTTATTCCACTTTAACAGACCCTACACTTAGCCATTTCTTGGACTTTGTCATCCCTTAGAACTGATCATTTCAAAGACGTAAATTTTTTTCTCTTATCCCCTTCAATCTCACTGAAGACACTGCAGTTTGATATTCAAATTGATATTGAAACTAGTTCTTATACTTTCTTCTTCTAGTCTCAGCCTGGCTCCCTTGTTTCCCATTCAGCTTGGAATCTATTTGTCCACTATTCAGCTGTGCTCTCACTTATGTCTGAGCAAAAGCTCCTGGATGTAAATTCTCTTAACTTCTCACTGAGAATTTCTGTATCCTCATCCATTCTCCTCCCTTTCTATTTTAATGAAGATATCCATTCTCCCTTTACTTCTCAAGAGTTCTGAATCCCATCCCTTTTGTTTCTCTAGAGTCTTACTTCATTGATTATCTTCTTCATCTGTGTCTAATTTCTTTACCCCAGACTCTTATTTTGCCTTCAAGGTCCAGCTCAAATTGCATTTGTCTTATGTAGCCTTTACTGTACTGATAGCCTTTTTTTTTTTTTTTTTTTTTTTTTTTTTGAGACAGAGAGGAGTGGGGGAGAGGGAGAGAGAATCTTAAGCAGGCTCCACAGGGCTCAATCTCACAACCCTAAGATCATGACCTGAGCTGAAATCAAGAGTCGGAGGCTTAACCAACTGAACTACCCAGGTGCCCCTGCCTTTACTGATATCCTAATGAAAGTTAGTTAATTGCACTTTATTCTGTACTGTCTATTTTAAGACTTGCTTTCTTTTGATTTGTTGTGACATACCTTAAATATTCAAAACCTTCTCACCAAAAGAGATACTATACTTTATTCCTAAGTGCAGCATTGCCTTTTGAAATAATTTGTTCTGAACACTTTTGTTACTGAGATTAAGACCATTGAATTTATTCCTAAACCCTAATCAGCTCTATTAATTTTTATTTATGTTAAATTCCACTATCCTTATAAGCTTAGCTGTAATGATCTCAAATCATGGACTAATTTTCTTTTTAAAAAAACCATCATATCAGTTGTAGATTCTGACCCTGCACTGCTTTAGTGAAGTGAACTGAAGAAAACTTTGTATGTCCTCTTTTAATAGTCCTAACTCCTTTCATATTTTAATGAAAGTCAAATACTCTTTATCATTGGTTTCTTTGGCTTCAGTTTTTATTTGTAGGGCATTGTTTCCTTTCTTATCTATATAACTTATTTAGAAAACATTTAGGCACACTGCTTGCTTAACAGGATTTTGTTTCTAATTGATTTACCAGGTGTATCCAAAATCTTGACCAGAGTTAAGAATTACTTGGGGCCTAACTTTCTAACTCTGGAGCTCAGCTGGGACCCACAGTATTTTGTCCTCTGTTTGTATTGTCATGATTTTGTAGAAAGAAACCTTTATTAACTCCATAATCTAAAAGCACCAAGTTAATAACATCTATAAACATTTAAGGTTAAAATGCACAGAAAGTTTGAGAGAGTAATAATGTAGTTGGAATTATGAAGTAAGAGTATGACTGGTACTGTTAAAGGAGTGAAAGTAAGAGCAAGACGTCCCTTTTCCTTTAGATCCATTGTGTCTGGCATTTGTATGCAAATATTTTAGGAAGCATTGGGTCTTTGTTTTCTGCCATGTCATATTGTCCAGTCACCTTACACATTTAAATGTCTAACCCAGGATTTGGGTTGGGTCATTCAGTCCATCTACAAATATTTATTGAATACTTATTAGGGTTTAAAGCACAGCCCTAGGCTCTTGAGACTGTTGTCTTTCCAATAAGCAGTTCTAATTGGATTGATAAGTGCTAATAATGCCAAACTATATATACTAAATGCCAAATGACTTGTATTTCAGATAAGTGTTTAAGGAATTTTAAAAAGGGAGAGGTTAAGGGCATATCCTATCACATATTGGCATATCCTTTTAGCTTAAAGTCTTTCACATATGGTTAGTCATTTGGTTACCAGAGATACTCTACATTTCAAGGTTCTGGTTGAAAATGTATCATTCCTTTTGAAAAGGACACACATTATATAAACATTCATTTCAGGGATAAAAGCTTATATTTTTTAAAATATACTATGGTGTCTTATACTAGATAGTTTTCTTGTAAATTTTGAACTTAAAATCATTAAAATTGCTGCATAATGAAATGGGAGAGGAACACTTACTTGGGTTAGAAGACCCAAGTTGGTTGGTTGGTAACCAATATGATTTGGGCCTGAGCCTCAATCTCTTTATTTATAAAATTGAAATGACTCTGCTTACTTTCATAGAATTATTGTGAGAAATTACTATAGTTAAAAATGAGGGGCGCCTGGGTGGCTCAGTCATTAAGCGTCTGCCTTCGGCTCAGGTCATGATCCCAGGGTCCTGGGATCGAGCCCCGCATCGGGCTCCCTGCTCGGCGGGAGGCCTGCTTCTCCCTCTCCCACTCCCCCTGCTTGTGTTCCCTCTCTCGCTGTGTCTCTCTCTGTCAAAATAAATGAATAAAATCTTTAAAAAAAAAAAAATGACCTTGGGGCGACTGGGTGGCTCAGTTGGTTAAGCATCTGCCTTTAGCTCAGGTCATGATCTCGGGGTCCTTGGATCGAGCCCTGAGTCAGCTCCATGCTCAGCGGGGAGTCAGCTTCTTCCTCTCTCTCTGTGCTCTCTCTCTCTCTCGCTGCTCTCTCTCAAATAAATAAATAAAATTTTTAAAAAATGATCAGCCTTAATTAAATGCCTCTTCTACTATAGCTATATCAGAGTAGGCATTAAAGATACACTGAGGAGGGATGCCTGGGTGGCTCAGTCGGTTAAGCGTCTGCCTTCGGCTCAGGTCATGATCCCAGGGTCCTGGGATCGAGTCCCACATTGCGCTCTCTGCTCCACGGGGAGCCTGCTTCTCCCTCTGCCTCTGTCTCTGATGAATAAATAAATAAAATCTTAAAAAAAAAAAAAAAAAAGATACACTGAGGAGCTCCATAATCTTGTAGGGAGCAAGTGAGTAGCAGTGTGTCTGAAAGCTATGAAATATTGTATGGTGATAAAGATGGCTTCTCCCACACTGGACAACTTTCTGAGGCCTTAGCGACACATTGTTCACTCTTCCACCAAAGGCCATCTGTTCAGGTTGTTCTCTATGTTTATCAAAATCCTACTCATCAGATTTGTATGTCCATATAAACAGTCTCTCATCTTCTTAGACATACTTGATTTCTCATCTTCTCTATGCCAGTAGTTTGTAGATTTTTCCATAGCAAAAGCAGAAATTTGTTACATCTTAGTTATATGTGAACACACTTAACTGCCTGAAGTCAAAATATTTATTGTTTTATCTGCCACTTTGCAAGCACAATGTCTGGTGTCAGTATGGGTACCCTAATGTGATTATCTAATTCATTGAAATATGTGAACTATGGATTCTTAATAATATTTTTTTGTTGGGTTGTGATATTTAGGTTAAAACTTCAACAACAAATTGGGAATATTGAAAATGCAGAGAAAGAAAAAAATGAAAATTCTGACCTGAAACAGGTATGATCTTAGCAAACATTTTGCTTTTATTTCTTTAAGTGCTTCTTTAAATCTGTATTTTGAATGTGTTTTTGATTTTTTTTATTGAAGTCTAATTAACATACAGTGTTTTATATTAGATTGAGGTATACAATGTAATCATTCAATAATTCTATACATTACTCAGTGCTCATCATGATAAGTATACTCTTTTTTTTTTTTTCCCATCACGGTAACTATACTCTTAATCCCCTTTATCTGTTTCACCAGTTTGTTCTCTTTATTGAAGGATCTGGTTTTTTGTCTCTTTTTTTCTTTTGTTTTATTTCTTAAATTCCACATATGAGTGAAATCATATGGTATTTGTCTTTGTCTGTGTGACTTATTTCACTTAGCATTATACCCCCTAGATCCATCCATGTTTTTGCAAATGGCAAGATTTAATTCTTTTTTAGGGCTGAGTAATATTCTATTGTATGTATATACCACCTCTTCTGTATCAGTTAATCCGTGGATGGACACTTAGGTTGCTTGTGTGTGTGTGTGTGTGTGTGTGTTTTGAATCTATTCACATTTCACATTTTGAAAATATAATCATTACAATTGATAATGTATTGATGAGGTTGATAAAGATAAAATTTTTAAACCTCTTTAAGCTCTAGTTAGTAAGCTGCTTTTCCTAACTGCTGCTTTCCTTAAGGTCTTTATATGCTGTGACCCACATGAATTTTTTTAAATTGTAGTTTAAAGAACAGTATTTTAATATTCTGATTTAAAAAATTGATTAGAAAGATCATCTAGATTTTAAGTTCCATGTAGCATTGACTTGTAACTTTTTATTTCTTACTCCATGAGCTGCATCTTGTTATATCCCTATGAAATGTGAAATCTAAGGGTGGTATTTATGGAAAGAAATTTATATTTAAAGAGTTATTTGGGTTTAAGAAAAATTTATATGGGCAAAACATGGAAGAATGTTCTTTCCTTGATTCTATTTTCTTTTTTGTTTAAAGTTACGAGGTAGTGAAGATTCCATTTTTAGGATTTATGCTTGCAAACTAGCTGGAATTGCTTTGCATATGCAGTTGTGGTTTCTAAGTCTCAACTAGGAGGACATAATGTTTGATACTCGAGAGAAGTTATTTAGTACCATATGCATTGGGCTTTCTGTCATTTATTAGATAATGAGAGATACTAAGCTCCTTGAAAGTTGCTTGTTCAGTCAACTGTAATACAGATTTAATATTTACAACTCCAGTTAAAAATAAAGACTGACTCGTTCTTAAGGGGAAATTTATTCTGAAGTACAAATCTGAGACATACCATTTTACTTTATTATGACAATTGTCTTATTGGCTTCGCTGCCATCAGGAAATGCAGGAATTATTTTGCATTTATTCATTTTATTGAGTAAAGAATCTGGTTTCTTTTGACTCTTGAGTCTCATAATGGGTTCTTTTGGTCCTGTGTCTTCTTGATTCTCTCCTTCCACCTTTTCTCAGAGAATGGCTAAGAGGTAAGACAAGGTGAAAGAAAATGAGTATTTGCTGGGGCACTTGGGTGGCTCAATCCGTTAAGCATCTCTCTTCAGCTCAGGTTATGATCCCAGGTCCTAAGATTGAGCCCCACATTGGGCTCCTTCCTCGTCTGGGAGTCTGCTTCTGCTTCTCCCTCTCCCCCCCCCCCAACTGTGCGCTCTCTCTCTCTCTCAAATAAATGAATAAAATCTTTTAAAAAAATAGAAAATGAGTATTTGTTAATTAATTGGTAAAATGGCTTATGGAGGAAGTAGGTATAACTGTACTCCAAGTGAAGATTATTTGGATGTAACTTAAAAGCCTGTTAATTTGTAACTAGATAATTAGCTACTTTTCATGAGAAAAATCACTCCCAGATAAAGGTAAATTAGGATGGAGAAAAAACCTGAGTGACATTTCATGGTTTGATAAATAGCTGTACGGGCCAAGGAATCCTTGCCATTCTTTAAGTTTCTTAGAATATCTTTCTTCTGCCCAGTGCTGGATGTTTGGAATGCTTTGAAACTACTTAAAAACAATGTAAGAGCAATCCCTTCTGTGTTTATGATTCCTAACTACTTAGAAAGCAGAACTCCTGGAAGGGTTGCTGATCATAGGGTATATGGAAATGGGAGAATGGATTTCCTTAGCAGCTTTCCCAGCTGATGTGCTTTTAAAATCTCTTCTTTCCTAGGAGGCTATAGGAAGTTCAATGGAGAATCTCTCTAATGGTTGGATTCTCCTTTCTCTCTTCTCTCCTCTCCTTCTTATAACCCTTTTCCTACTCCCAATACCTCTTCCGACCTACTTATTTTGGGAAGAAGAGGAGAGGACTTAGTGGCAGACTAAGGAATCTGGTTCATGATAGTCTCTGGTTATTATTAGGAAATGATCCTATACTATTGGATCCTTATGATGCTGCTGTTTGTTATTTAATTTCAGAGTGTCCTCAAGGACACATCAGTTGGGTGGGGCATTTGTGAAGGAAGATGCTTACTATCCTCTTCCTTTCTCATATGGTATTACATATGCGGCCTTATGTTTCTCTTTCCTTTCTTTTAAGCAAATCAGTAGTTTGCAGAGCCAAGTGACCTCGCTTGCACAGTCAGAGAATGAGTTGCTGAATTCAAACCAAATGCTGAAGGAAATGGTGGAGAGGTTAAAACAAGAATGCCGAAATTTAAGAAGCCAAGCTGAAAAAGCACAACTAGAAGTTGAAAAGTAGAGTTTGCTCTTTTTTATATACAAACTACTTCTTCTTTCTGCTATATTATATGTAGTTCCTCTAGTGATGATTCCAGTATTGAATGTGTTCTGGGAACTAGTTACAAATACCCTTTGACAGTGTACAATGGTATTAGGTAATGTACTTTGTTTCTAGAGAATGAGCTTTATGGACTCTTGATTTTTTTTTTTTTTAAGGCATTTAGGGCAGAAGACTTTTTTAAAATTCTGCCTAACCACGATATTCTGCAAAACCTCAGAGAAACACTTCTTTAGTCATTGAGTAAACCAATACATTAATACATTTTTCACTTCAAGTATCTAAATTCTTCTTCTGAATGCCAGAGAACAGAAAAGAAATTCTGTGACTTGCAAAACTCCCTAAAATTGGAACTATAATCTCTTGGATTTTTCCTTTGAATAGTTCATTTATTTGTTTATTTTTTGGCCTTGAAATTTGTTAGTAGTAGACAGTGTATAGTAAACTGGCAAGGAGGTGATTTTGGTGATATTCAAGCTCTTATATTCTCTGGAAAATTTTGTTTAGATATGATAGAAAGCTGCTTTTTTGTATTTGCTTTGTCTTGATAACATGTTAGTATTTTTTTTTGTTTCTACAAAACATTCTTTTTGGATTTTCTCTTCTGAAGGTTACTTTGCCACATAAAACTTTTTTTTTTCCTTTAGTTTCTCATTATTTCATATTTTAAGGCTTTCCATAGTTTCACACATGCAAATTTTAAGAAAAGAAAGTAAGCAAGGTGTTTGTAGTACATTGTGACATTCCACAGGGTCCAAATTATTTTGCTTATATTTTGCAAAAAATAGAAATTTATATCTTGGAATCCCCAAGTGTTTGATTAAAATGCACTTAAGAATTGTAATGACAGTATGCCTAGCAAATTTAAATAATTTATCATTGGTTTCTGAATGTTACTCATAGGATTATGTAGTAGAAAATAGCTGGAGTAAGTGTTAATCAAATATGATTTTGGTCCCAGCTAAAATATTTAAAGTCTTGTATGACCTTAGACACAAAATCTGATATCTCATTTTATAAATCTCATTTGTACTGCCGTATTATATGTAGTAATGATACTAAAAATTATGCAAGGTGTGCAGAAGAACTTTAAATATATAAGTTGTTATAGTATCTTAAAATACCATTTATATGAATTTTATTCAGGAAACATCCTGTGTTGATTTTTCAATCCTGGGTTGATTTTTAGCCAGTTTTATTAGACCCAGTTGGTTTGGTTTTTTTTAATGTTTCAAGTTTTTATTTAAATTCTAGTTAGTTGGCATATAGTAGTTTTAGTTTCAGGAGTAGAGTTTAGTGATTTATCACTTAGATATAACACCCAGTGCTCATCACAAGTGCCCTTCTTAATACCCATCACCCATGCTAGATTCAGTTTTTATAGCTTGGTGGTTATCATGGTTCAAAGCTGGTTATCAAGTGTTTGTCCTGCTGTTAATTAGGTGTAAGTCTTAAGCAGACTCCTCGATGAGCAGAGAGCCCGACCTGGGGCTCTATCCCAGGACCCTGAGATCATGACCTGAGCCGTGGCCAGACGCTTAATCCACTAAGCCACTCAGGCGCCCCCTAGGTGTAAGTCTTTAAGCAAATTTGTTTATTTTCTAGGCTTCAGTTTCCTTATCTATAAAATGGAGATGATAGAAGTACCTAACTCAAGGGGTTATTGTGAAGAATAAATGGTGTAGTATACACACTGTTGTCAGCACAGTGCCTGGTTCACAAGAGGTATTCAGTAATGAGAGAATTAGCAAATACGTGACCATGTAAGAGAACCCGCAGTTGGATACTTAACAATGTAGTGAAGCAGGTAGTGAGTTTGATTATACTTGGAATAATATCTATTTAATCTTAAGAGTTAACTTCCCTGTTTTGCATACATTCTTTTGACAGGACTTTGGAAGAGAAACAGATACAGTGGTTAGAAGAAAAGCATAAGCTTCAGGAACGTATCACTGACAGAGAAGAAAAGTATAATCAAGCTAAAGAAAAACTGCAGCGAGCTGCAATTGCCCAGAAAAAGGCAAGTGGTTCTTATTAAAGTGATTGCTATAGAGTAAAATATAATTAACTATTCTGGGAGAATAAAATGTAATTAAAACTGAGATTTCATGTATGTTTAATTTGATATTTAAACGTGACATTTTGCTGTCAACCTTGCAGAGATAAATTGGGAAAATGCAAACTGCTCAACAGGTTTATTTCTAAATTTCTTGTTCCAAGTCGGTTTTTCAGAGCCGAAATGCAATTTCCCCATGGTGTTTTTTCATTGATAAAGTTTCTAGACCAGCCCATATAAGTCTTATTTAACTCATTCTGCACTTAATAAGATTACAGGGCGATTGGGTCCATTTTAGCTATGCTTAACTAATACTTGTTTGTAACATCCTTTTTGTGGTTAAAATGCTTTTTTTGTTTCCAACTCAGAAATGAAGGAGCAAGTATCTCCTTGCCCCAGGAGAAAGTTGCCCCCCCCCACCCCCGCCCCGGCTTCTGAAACAGCCGTTATAGTTACCACAGCTGTGATCTTTTTTAAGTTTCACTTTGCAAGCGTATTTGCTCCATAACCTAAAAACTTTGTTTTCTTGGAAATAGTTCAGAGCATCATGGAAATAATGTAATCAGATGATTCATCTAAGTCAGTGGTTTACAACTTCTTTTCTATTGCAGAAAACCCAAGGAATGTAGCATGGCCCCATCAATAACCATGACTCATGGTGCAGTGATTCAGCACTTATTTTCAACAAGATTTGGTGCATGTGTATGGAAGTGGGGGGTGGGGAGTAGCAGTAAAAAAATCCCATAAATGATGTAACATGCCCCCATTTGATAAGTTCCATTAGTAAGGGCATTTGTTTTGGGGAGGCAAGAAGGTCTGAGATGAGAGGAAGGCGCTTCTAGGCATAGGCACACCAGTATCTTTAATATTAGTCTGTATGTTTATTGGGAAGGTTAGCTCTTCATATTTGCATAAGAGAAGAGAACTGTATATCATTTACATATCCTGAATTCGGAAACCAAAGACACAGTTCCTAGTCACCCATTTATGGTAACTGGATCTAACTGCCAAATGCATCCTGATAGTTGGAGTGACAGTAGGAGAAGTCTACAAGTCATTGTTTCCCCACTTTCTTGATTTCTGAATATTGCTTCTCTCTTCCCATAATGCTGGAAGTAGTATAACATTGAGATTAGAAAACAGCATTTACTGTCTGGGACTCTCAGTGTTTTATACTCAGATACAAACACTGTCTTTGATTTTCCCCCCTGTGTCTATCATTTCTTTTTCTTTCTGTCCATATAAGTACTGAGTACTTATGGGTATTAAATGGGATTTCAGTGAAGTGTTTTATGGCTTGGGATGATCTTAGAAATTTTACTTCTGGTAACTTGTACTGTTTGAAGCCTAGAAGCATCTAAAGCCAGATTTTAGCCAAAAATCGGTAGAAATTATAAGAGCTGATTTTATCTTTCACAGAGAAACGTTTATGTTAAGGTTTTAGAGGTAAGTATTCTAGAGATCAGATTTTAATTACTACTGAGGTTAGTTTGGGTTGACTTCTTTTGGAGCAAAAGTGACATCCGGTGGTGAGAGAGATTACCAGCTAATCATAGGTATACTAGAAAGAGGGGAAGAGCTAATAATTTAAGAAACCTGGCAAAATAACCTTTCATCAATATTGTGACCTGGGGTGAACTTTTTTTTTCTACTGAAATACCTGCCAAATTATGGGTGTGAACATAGGAAATATCCATATCATTTTAAGAAATAAGATCTGTGAGTTATGATTTTAAGTCATAGGAAATTGTTAAGTTCAATTCAGTGAATAATTATGACCCAGAGCTTGTGGGACACTTCCTTAGAGGCTTACAGCTTTAAAGTGGGAAAATAGACAATATATGTTACATGGAAATACTATAAAAAGTCTGTGAGTACATATAATTTTAGGGCTGGGGGATTTTAACATTCAGATAGTTCTTATAGATTAGGCAACTGAAGTGGTAGGTAGCCAAGATAACTTGACTAGTAGGATTCGTTGCCATAACTAAAATTTATATTTTTCTGTTCTTAATCCTGTGTTCTTTCTGTGCTTTTACTCTTTTAATTTCCCAATTTCTTTGATTTCCAAATACTTAACTGCTTTTTTCTTCATTGTACCCATATGGGTCTTATTTCTTGTGGTAGAATAATCACTATAAAGTTAATTTCTTTAATTCAAACTCTTTCCCATTCAAGTTAAAGATAATGCTTCTAAATGAAAATTTTGGCTGTAAGATTACACAAATAATTCTTAAGAGTGCAATAGACTTTTTAAGTTCTTTACATGACAAAAATCATAACTTTGTTATGCAGTAAGACTTAAAACAAGTCAGAAAATATTAACTGTAGGGCAGAAATCATAATCCTTTAGTGTGTGATTCTTATAACTGGGGAGTAACAGCTTTATTTTTCCCCTGAGGCTAGAAAAGATGGCTTACTGCCATCTGAGTATATTTGTTTATGCACAAAGCTTATGTCATTTCTGATAAGTGTTTTTGGGTAAGATCTTTGTGTAATGATATTTTGCTGTGTTGATTTGTTTGGAAAAACTTGACCAGGTATCTTGAGTTGGAATGCCTTTCTGTGACTGTTGGCTTCTGGGTATATTTTTCTCTATACATTGTTGAAGTGTGAGTATGAAGAGAGATCTCTTGGTTTGAGCACAATGGGTTGTACTTTTCCTTTTGAGGCACTTGAGATGACAACTTGTTATTTATATTCTAAGGTATATTTCTCTGAAATTATTCTTGATTAGATTATTGTTATGAATGTTTTTTGGGGAAAAAAATGAACTGTAGTCTTGAAGTTGTAAAATATCGTTGAATATGTTGTGTGGCCTAGCATTATATTCTACACGTAGGGGAAAATAGAAGCCATGATTAATTCCTGCTTTTGATGACCATATAATCTAGTTGGAGAAATAAGATACATGCAATACCTAAAGAATACTAATAGTCACTCTCAGGTGATCTGTTTGGACACTAAAGTTTGAGACCAGGTTCAGGGAGAAGAAAGCCTGAAGACAGGAAGACCAGTTAGGAAGCTATTTTAATACAATGAGGTAAGAAGTGTGGAATTTGGGCTTGTGATATAGGAATGAAGGTAAAAGGTGACATTTTAGAATTATTTTAAAAGTTATAGCATATGGTGCTAAATAAGAAGGAAGAAAAAATATGAAGTGTTTTAGTTGTGAGAGGATATAAATGGAGTTGTCATGATGGAGTAGAGAGAGAACACATGTCAACTGGAGTAGAAAGAGAAGATAAGTTCCACCAAACACATGTCAGAACTGAAGTGAAGGTGGCACATCCCACCTAACTAGGATGTAAGTAACTAGAAATAATGGAATGTAAAGCATGGAGATCAGTAATTCAGATTAAAGATAAAGAATTAGACCCTTGAGATTTTGGAGATGACTGAAGAATAAAAGGACTAAGAATTAAGTTGACTTAGAAAGAGGAACTAGATTTAGTAGAGGAATGGTCATAGAGGTAGAAGCTATGGTATGGTGTTGTAAAAGTCACAGGAAAAGAAAGGTATCAAAGATAAATGGTCATTTAGCATGATTACTGAAAAGAGTTCATTGAATTTGGCAATAAGGTGGTAAAAGAGGAATCCCAGGTTTGGTTCTTGTATTAGTGTTCTTTTGATTTTTCTATTGCTCCTTTGTGTTGTAATAATACTTGTAACACTAAGGCATCCACTTGACAATCCTGTGATTGTATTGGACCACTAAAATCAAAATTAAAATCATTCCTTACAGCCAATTTCCCCTCTGAACTTTCATTTCTTTCAGTAGAATGTCATTCTTCCTATCACTTATGCTTCAAACCTTTGATTGACCCCTCCCCCACATCTAGTCACTGTATTGGTTTCCAAGGGCTGCTGTAACAAATACTGCAAACTGTGTGGCTTAAAACATCAGAACGGTATTACTTCATAGTCTTGGAGGTCAGAAGTCCAAAATCAAGATGCCTGTAGGGCCATGCTCCCTCCAAAGGCTGGATCTGTTCCACACTTCTCTCCTAGCTTCTGGTGGTTGCTAGCAATCCCTGAGTTTTCCTTGGCTTGTAGGCATATCATTTCATTCTGTCCCTCTGTCCTCATCTGGTGTTCTCCCTGTGTGTCATGTGGAGTTTACAATAGTTGTAGAGCATGAAAGATGTAAATCAAAGATGACAACTATCCATTGTTAGTCTATGAATAACAAAAGACACTCCTGTCACTCAGGAAATTCCAAGGATTTTAGGAACTCTGTGCTAGAAACGCAGGACAAAGACCAAATAAATTTCTTTCTATATGATGGTCACATTCTGAGGTTCTCGGTGGACATGAATATTTGGGAGACACCACTCAACCCAGTACAGTCACTCAGGCCTATGAATTCTTCCTTTATAATGTGTCTTGCATTTTTTCCCCTCACCTCATTTCCTTTTATTCCTGTTGCTAACATCCTAACTCAGGCTCTCTCCACTACCAGGTTTCTCTGTATTCATTTAGCCAATTTATTCAAGAAATTTATTGAATACCTACTTCTGTATCCATCCGGTAGTTTCGTTCACTGGAATAGAGAAATAAAGATTGTGCTGAGGAGTTTACATTGCAGTGGGTGGATGACAGAGTAAAGAAACAAGTATTTGTCAGGTGGAGATGTGTGCTAACAGGAAAACTAAGGGGGATAGAGGGTGCTTTTTTAAATAGGTAGTCAGGGAAGGCTTTTTTGATAAGGTAACATTTGAGCAGAGACCTGAAGGGAAGATGCCGTGTTCTATATGTAGGGGAACAGTATTCCAGACAGAATAGCAAGTAAAAAGAGAGTGGCAGGAGTCTGCTTTGTATGTTGAAGGAATGCAAAGAAGGAGAGCTAGGTAGCTGGAATGGAGAGAAGTAGTAGACCAGGTGATGTTTTTATTCTTTGGTTTTTATTCTAAATGTGGTAGGAACACAATGGAGAGTTCTAAATTGAAAAATAATAAAATCTGAATTATATATTAGAAGAATCTGTGGCTGTTGTGTAGAGGGACAAATAGTGGAGTGGTAGTCAGATTCTGTCTATATTTTAAAGGTGGAGTTTACAATAGTTATAGAGCATGAAAGATGTAAATCAAAGATGACCTAAGATGCTGGGCTTGAGCACTTTGTTAAAATAGAGTTGCTATTTACTGACATGGGAAAGACTTTAGAAGGAATGGGTTTGGCAGTAAAATAAAGATGCTTCTTTTGGACATGTTAGCTCTTTGAGGTACCCATTAGACTTCCACGTGGAGATGTTCACTAGTCTGGTGGATACATGAATTGGGAATTCAGGAAGGAAGACTAGACTAGAGATAAAGACTTGGGAGTTCTCATCAGATAAGTGGTATTGAAAGCAAAGGGGTTGAATGAAGTCAACTAGAAAGTAAAGGAAGACTAAGAAGAGAATGGGTCTGAGGATTGAGCTTTGAGGAATGCCGAAGTTTAGAAGTTGAGAAGAAAAGGAATAAGAAAAGAAAAGTAGAACCAAGAAGCTACTGGATGCCAAGTGAAGAAAAGTGCTTCAAGAAAGATCAACTATATCAAATGACGTTGCGAGTAAGATGATAAAATAGCACTATGAAGACCAGGGGTTCGTTTGGCTTTGCAGTGATTGTTGGTGGCCTTGTCAAGAGTTGTTGCCAGATTGAAGTGGAAGATAGTTTGTCTAAGGAATTTCATCGTAAAAAGTAGAGAACTGGGGTGGTAGCTAGGGAGGGTTGTGAGTTCAAAGACTTCTTTTAAGGGAGGGGTGAATTACAGAATGATTCAGTAGCAAGGGGAAAATCAGTGATGCAGGAGAAAGGGGACAATTGCACAAATGATATTCTTTAGCAGCAATTGAGAGGTGGAAGGCGTAGAAACACAGTGTATCTATTATAACTGGGAAAAAGGCAAAATATATGATTATAAATTTCTGGTAAATTGATAGATGTGTGGAAATTTTCTCCTGATGGCTACAGTTTTCTTAGTGCAAAAAAGAATCCACGTCTTTAGCTCAGACTGTGAAGAATGCAGGTGTTAGATATCTGAGGAGAGACAAGAAGTTGTAAAAGAATATGAGAGTTTGGGAGAGTGATTGGATTAGGGAAATTAGGGAGGAGTGTCAGGTAGCACAGTGCATAATTGTATGTGTGTTTGCCAACTATGTTCAGTTGTGTAGGTCCAGACACGCAGTCAGTAGAGAGTTGTATTTAATGAAAGTCCAAGTTTTTCCAGGTGAGTTTGAAGAAGAGGGAGACTTGGGTCAAGGTACTGAGGGTGTCTGCAAAGAAATGATTATAGTGAGGGGGTCTAAGGCATTCACTGGGTCTTTTAGTTAACTAACCAACCAGTGCTTTTATTGCATTCTAGCTCATTTCCTGGCACCTAGTAAGTGCTCAGTAAATGGTTGGTTGTTTTACAGTGATCAGGATGAAGACACCATTGTCCTGAACTCGGACTTGAAGCTTTATCTCCAGATTTGCCTCTTAAGAGGCAAACTTCAGAGTCTATCTCATATACTGATGCCATATCAAACTTCTCAAAACAATATCTTTTACTTATCAGTCCCTTGCTGGAGAACCTTCAGGCAAATCCACATCCCCATAGTATTACAGATTCTCCCTAATTAATTTCTTATCCTTTCCAGAAAGCCCTTTCTCATGATTTGGTACTTATAGACTGGAATTCCCTTCAGAAATCCCTATATTTTGTATTGCCCATAGTTAATATAGGGCCTAGTTAATGTGTACTCTGTGTGTGTGTGTATACTTAAGATTTGATGATAAATTTTGTATTACAGTTTAAATGAGCAATAAAAACGGAGAAATATAACTATTTGGAGATATAATGGAGAAGTTTTAAGATTGCAGGTTTATAACAATCATATAGTAATGAAATATTAAGCATTTCCATCTTTAAAATGTCTGCTACTAGTTGGACTAAAATTCCTAAAAGGAGCATATGCTTTTGATAATGACAGACTAGGAAATAATGTGGATCAGCTCTCCACATGAAAACTAGAAGAATCGGACAAAGTATTTAAAAAAATATCTCCACAGAGGGCAGCGAAGAATTGGGAGGCCAAGATCCTGGAGAGGTAGGAAACAGAGGTGAGCATGGCCATGTGAGGTTGCTTTTCCCTTAGAGGAAACTGCTGTTTCTAGAAGAGACAGCTGAGAGGCTGAGAAGTGAAGCAAAGCTTTTGACAACTTCACAGGGCTTGGGGAACAAAAATTGGAGTTCAGAATTTGCCAGAGAGAAGATCTCAGGTCTAAGTATGCTAGTACTTTGGGTTGGGACCCCGAAGGGGAAGGATATACCCTTGGACTAAGAATGAACTGGAAATAGCCTAGCCCTTGCAAGTATTGAAACATAGATTCAGATAATGTCAGTCCTTATAATTAGATTAAATTTATCCAAATTGTTAGTGTTTCTAGCTGCCTGTAAGAAACAAATGTAAATCTACTTTGGGGGAAAATAACATTATAAACTTCAAATTGTTTCCATAGTTTTAAAATATATAATAAATAAAAAATTAAAAAGCATAAATAAAATATAAATAATAAACACAAATACCACTGCATACCTATTAGAATGGCTAAAATCTGAAACATCGACTGTACTAAACAATGACGAAGATAGGGAACAAATAGAAACTCTCATTCACTGTGTGGAATTGGAACAGGGTACAGCCATTTTGGAATACACTTTGGTAGTTTCTTACAAAGTTAGACATGGTCAAACCAGACCATCCGGCAATCATGCTCCTAGATATTTATTCAAATGCATTGAAAACTTATGTTCACACACAAAAAAACACATAAACGTTTATAGCAGCTTTATTCATTATTTGTCAAAACTTGGAAGTAAGCAAGATGTCCTTCAATAGCTAAATGGATTAAAAAAAAAGAACTGTTCTATGTCCATACAGTGGATATTTTTATTTAGCAATAAAAACAAATGAGCTGTCAACCCATGCAAAGATGTGGAGGAACCTTAAGTTCATGTTGCTTGGTGTGAAGGAAACCAGTCTGAAAAGACTATATACTGAATGATTTCAACTGTGTGACATTCTGGAAAAGGCAAAACTATGGAGACAGAAAAAAACTCCAGTGGTTGCCAGGGGTGGAGGGGGTAGGGGTAAGGGTGAATAGGTAGAGCAAGGGAATTTTGTAGGGCTGTGAAACTATTCCGTATAATACCATAATAGTGGATACATGATATCATGCCTTTGTCAAAACCTATAGAACTGTACAACACAAAGATTGAAACTTAATGTCACCTATGGACTTTAGTTAATATTATTTCAGTATTGATTCATTAGTAAACGTACCACATCCATGTAAGATGTTAATAATAGGGGAAACTGAAGGGGATAGTATATGGGAACTCTCTACTGTTACATTTTTCTGTGCAAACCCAAAACTACCTTAACTGTTAATAAAGAATAATTGTCATCATCATCATCATCATCCCAACCACATGAGGAAATAACACTGAAAAGCAAGAGAAATGATAACCAATAAAAACAGACTCCCCAGTAGAGGATCCAGGTAATGAAATTATCAGATATAGAATTTAAAACTAACATATTGTTATAGGCTTAGAAAATAAAAGCTTGAGAATGGCTCTAGAAAACAAAACCATTAAAATAAATAGCAAGTTTAGAACTAAAATACACAATAACTGAATTATGAACTTAGTGGATAGATTTAACTGCAGACACCATCATCATTCTCAAGATATGACCAGAAATCAATGAAACAAAATATACGCTAGAGAAATTTTTAAATACCAAGGGCTAATTTTTTTTTTAAATCAGCTTTTAAAAGATTAATAAAATTGATAAAGCCTTAGACTCATTTTTTCCTAACTCCCCACAAAATAGGTAGGAAGTAAACACAGATGAACAATATCATGAATGAAAAAGGGGTATCACTATATTTCTTTCTTTCTTTTTTTTCCCAAGATTCTAAGTAATCTCTACACCCAACATGGGGCTCAAATTACAACTCTGAGATCAAGAGTTGCTTGCTCTACCGACCAAGCCAGTCAGGTGGCCCTATTATAGATATTAAAACAGTAAGAATATTATATAAACAACTGTGGTAATTATGCAGTTTAGATGAAATGAACAAATTCTTTGAGGAACATCTTAACAAAACTAATACAGGAAGAATTAGGTAATCTGAATAGTCCTGTATCTGTTAAGTAAATGGAATCCATAATTTAAAACCTTCCATAGAGAAAATGCCTGGCTCATTTGGCTTCACTGATAAATTCTACCAAATACTTAAGAAATAATACCATTCTTAACACAGACTTTCTCAGGAAATAGAAAAGAAAGGAAAACATCCCCACTGCTTATATAAGGTTAGAACCCAACATTGTTGGGTTTATGACATCATAAACAGATGTAAAAGTCTTAAATACTAGTAAACTGAATCTGGTGATATATAAAAATAATATACCATGAACATGTAGGGTTTATTCTAGGAATATAAAGTAGCTTAACATTCAAAACTGATTAGTATAATTCAACACTGTAACAGAACAAAGAAGAAAAACTATTGTGATCATCTTAATAGACATAAAAATCTGACAAAATTTAACATCCTTTCACAGTAAACTCATTAAAATAGGAATAGAAGGGATTTTGTAACTACAGAAATCCTACATCTAACATCATACTTACTGATTAAATATTGAATGTGTCCCTCTACCCACCCAAGTCCAGGAACAAGACAAGTATGTGAACTATCACCATTTTGTTTAACATTTCATTGGAGGTCCTAGCTAGTATAATAAGAAAAAGAAATAAAAGATTTATAAAGAGTGGAAAGGAGGAAGTAAAATTGTCATTCACACATGACATGATTGTATATGAATAAAAATGCAAACATCAAGCTGTTATGTACAATTTAAAATTGCTGGAAAAAGGTCAAGTAACAAATGGATTTTTTTGTTATCCTGTTTTACTATTTCTATTTATTATTCTATGAATAATAACTAAATTTAAGTACTCATATGAATCATTTTGTTGTGTTTGCCTTCTTAGGCTATTACAGAGTTCAACAGTTTTTTTTTTGAGAGATAATTGACATTAACATGTCAGTTTCAGGTAGACAACATAATGATTTGATATTTTTATATATTGTGAAATGATCACAATAAATGAGTCTAGTTAATATCCATCACCATACATAAATAAAAAAATTTTTTTCTTCTGATGAGAACTTTTACGGTTTACTCTTATAGCAACTTCCAAATATGTGATACAGTATAGTTATCATGCTGTATTACGTCCCTGGGACTTACTTTATAACATAAGATTTGTATCTTTTGACTCCCTTCACCCATTTTGCCCATCCCTCACCGCCTGCCTCTGGCAACCACCAATTTGTTGTTTGTATCTGTGCGCTTGTTTCATTTGTTTAGATTCTCCAGATAAGTGAGGTTATACAGTATTTTTTCTTTCTTTGCCTGCCATAACGCCCTCAGGGTCCATCCATGTTGCCACAAATGACAAGATTTCCTTCTTTTTTATGACCGAATCATATTCCATTGTGTATGTAATTGCTGGATTATATGGTAGTTCCATTTTTAATTTTTTTAGGAACCAGCGTACTGTTTTCCATAGTGGCTGCGCTCACAGATTGCTGGTGAGCATGTAATTAATGGAACCACTTTAGAAAACTGGTGGTATTTATTAAAGCTGTGACTCACTCCTGAGTATATACTCAAGAGAAATGAGTGCATATATCAACCAAAAACATGTTAAGGAATGTTCATAGAAACTGTATTCATAATAACCTCAACATTGAAACAGTTCTGGTTTTCATTATGAGAATGGGTAAGATGTATATTTATAAAATGGATGACAACATAACAATGGAAAAGAACTGCCATACAGTAACATGGCTTAGTCATATGGACAACATATTTAACAACAACAAAAAACCCCAGAGACTGAAGAGTATATAGTGTATGATTATTTAAATTCGGGTAGATTGGTAGATAGAGTTCTAAATTACCTGTAAACATATAAATATATACTTATGGTGATTAAGGACAGAAGAATGGTTCCTTTGCCAGGGTAGAGGGGAGGAGGCACAAGGCAACCTTTTGGGGTGCTGGAGGATGGGAAGTGATGGGAAGCATGAGAAAGAATGCCCAAAGCAGTGTTATTTCCCAATTGGAAATAACCAAAGATGACCCCCAGTGGTGGACCAGGTAGATACATTAAACTATGTGATATTCGTAAGTACAGGACAACATGTGGTAAGGTACTATTCCTGTAAGCAAGAACACGAATACATCTCATAATCTTGAGTGAAAAAAGCCATTTGTAAAAGAATTTCTAATAGACTATGATTCTGGTCATATGAAAATCAGCAAAACTGTGCTCTGGCTTTGGAAGTAAATTAGTTGGTTGCCTTTTCAGAGAACAGAAGGGGGTAGAGACTGAAAAGAGGAGGGGTCGGGGCACTTCTGGTATGGCAGTGCTCTTGACCCATGAGGTAAGAGGGTCAGCATTTGCTTTGTGCTTTTACATTTTGCTTTACATTTACATTTTGTGCATTTTTCTATAAGCCTGATACACTTTAGTAAAAGAGTTACAAAACAAATACCTGAAAGGTCTGTAGCTACTAAATCAATTGCAACATTTATATATATTTTTCTATCAAAAAACAAAACCTCATATAAAAATGAAAAACTAATTACCTTTGTTTATATACCACTTTTGCATTATACGCTGATTTTTCCATATTGGAAAATTTTCCCTTTGTAAAGTTTAAATTTTTTCTTTTTAATATTTAGAAAGGCATACTTTCAAACTGAGATGCATCCATAATCTGTCTTAGCTTTCTGATCCTTTATTGCTTTGGTAACAATTTATCAATTGTAAGCATGCTTTTAATTTTAAAGTTTTAGTTCTTTCATAAAACATGTATCTTTTGGGAAAATAGCTTGTGATTCCTTATCAGGTGACAGGTAAACTCATTAGTAAAATTTGACTCCTTCCTTTAAGTATTTTACTTGCAGCAATTTAGTTATTGATACCCATTTTCTGGTTTGGCATTCATAATAGTTATTTGTCACAATGAGGATATGAGGTACATTTGTGGCTTATTATCTTTGCAGTTTTCAATAAGAATCATATCTACTAATCTTTCCTAGTATTCACTGAAAATACTTACCTCTAAGTAAAATTTCTCTTGTTGAGTAAAATATTCTCTCTCTATTTTGTTCAAAGAGGAGATTTTGTATTAATGTATCTGCTCACATTGTTTTTTTTCTAGAGAAAATCTCTTCATGAAAACAAATTGAAGAGACTGCAGGAGAAAGTAGAAGTCTTAGAGGCAAAGAGAGAAGAATTAGAAACAGAAAATCAGGTGTTAAATAGGTAATTGTATAAATACATCTCCCACATAGTGACATTATAGAACTTTGATACTGAGTATAATGCACTTTGTTTTCTTTTAAAATGTACTTTTTCATTGTTTCCTCTATAATGCACTTGTTTTCTTTTATGTTTAAAAGAATTCTAAAACTGTTGTACTCCTAATTCATTATCCTTATTTTTTTTTTTCTGGCTGAATGTTTCTTCAAACCAGAAGGTCTTTAACACATGCCAGGCATTTGTGTTATGGTTGGGACTGACAGGAAAGGTCACTGGCTTTGGTAGCCAGGAGTGGTGTGAGTTCTTGCTACTGAGACAAGAGAGTTGTAGCATTGCATAGTTCCAAAAATGTGTCTGGAATTTTGAATCAAGATTTTTGATTTCTTGTTGTGGAAAAATATTATTGGCCCAAAGCTTCTGGTTTTTCATTTACATACAAACATAGCTAATCTGCATGATGAGCATGTTTGAGCAGAGATGATTTGCCATATTAACTTAGTGGTAGTGGAATTGTATGACCTATTTGATTCTAGTTAATACAGACTTTTTAAATTCAGCTAATTTCAGTGGTAGCCTTCAGCATGAGAGAGTGTCAGACTTTTCTGAAATTGCCTATAATACCAAGCAGTGATGTTTTATTTAGAATGTGCACCTGTCTTCCTTGGATGTGATTGTTACCAAAATGTGAAAGTTGTTTTTCTGGAACACCTGAAGTTTATAGACTATGGAATTCATGCCCTTTCTTTTCTTTTTTCTTTTCTTTCTTTCCTTTCCTTTCCTTTCCTTTCCGAACGGGAGAGTCGGGGGGAGAGCAGAGGGAGAGAGAAAATCTTAAGCAGATGGGGCTCAGTCTCACAGCCCTGAGATTGTGACCTGAGTCAAAATCAAGAGTCAGATGCTTAACTGACTGAGCTATCCAGGGGTCCCAAATTCATGCCAGCTTTATAATACTCTGTTCCAAAGTAAGAAGCCACCAAATTTCTTTTAAATCAAAATTCAATTTCCTACCTCTTCTATAACCATTAATTTTGAAATATTATCAATATTATCAAGAATGGGCAGCCATGGCACTGATCATCTAGAACTTTGAGTGGTTTTGAAAACTGTATTTAATTAGTGGTGTGGTTGATGGTCAGGAAATTCATGTCCAAAAAGGTGATGGTATGTAAAGGCCTGAAAATTTTCCCCTAAAGTTGGTGGGTAGCTTCACCTTTGTCATTAGTTACATTTCTTTTTTAAGAATTATTTGAGAGAGAGAGACAGGGAGTGAGTGTGTGTGCGTGTGGGTGGGTTGGGGCGGGGAGAGGGAGAAAGAAACTTTAGCAGGCTTCTGCTCAGCTCAGAGTCCCATGTGGGCTTGATCTCCCAACCCTGAGATTATGACCTGAGCCGAAACCAAGAGTTGGCTTAAGTGCCACCTAGGCACCCCCATTAGCTACATTTTTAATAATTAGGTTGAACAACATGTAATTCCCTGTATTGGACTATATTTTACCTATAAAAATGATAATTTCATAAGACTCAACCTACTATTTTCTCTATTTTCTACTTGATTCTTTCTATAAAATAAGGCACCCTTTTGGTTTAAGGAGTCTTTAGTTTCAGGATTCATGCGTTGGTAGAGTGGAATGGAAATAAAAGTATTGAAAGATTTTTAGTCTTTGATTAATCGGCAAATAAAACTTTAAAATGAGTTGATAGTTGGGCTGCCTGGGTGGCTCAGTTGGTGAAGCATCCACCTCTTGATTTTGGCTCAGGTCATGATCTCAGGGTCATGAGATCAAGGCCCTGAGTTGTGCTTCCCGCTTATTGGGGTCTGCCGGAGATTCTCTCTCCCTCTCTCCCTCCCCCTCCCTGCATGCGTGCACGCGCATGCATGCGCTCTCTCACCCTCTCTCTCTCAAATAAGTCTTTTTTTTTTTTTAAAGATTTGATTTAATTTATTTGAGGGAGAGGGAGCACGAGCAGGGGGAGGGGCAGAGGGAGAAGCAGACTCTGAGCAGGGAGCCCCTGGGATCATGACCTGAGCCAAAGGCAGACGTTTAACAGACTGAGCCACCCAGGCACCCTAAAATAAATAAATCTTTAAAAAAAAAATAAAAATGAGTTGAAAGCTTGCAGTGCTAACGGTAATATGATTAAGATGTCATATTTCTGTTTATTTTTCTAGATAGAGTTTTATGTATATATCATATACAGATAAATCTTACAATTTTGAAGTCCGTTTTCTTCCAGTTTGGAATTCTGTGAATCATACTGTTCTACAAAACAGTATAACTATTAAAGAATAGAAACACTTTTTTTCTTTTTTAAGACAAAACGTTCCATTTGAAGAATATACAAGGCTTCAAAAAAGACTAAAGGACATACAGAGAAGACATAATGAATTTCGAAGTTTAATTTTGGTTCCTAACATACCTCCAACAGCATCTGTCAATCCTGTTAGCTTTCAGTCATCAGCCATGGTTCCAGGCATGGACCTATCCTTTCCTCCTCATATGCAGGTATGAGCATTTATGTTTAAAAAAAAAAAAAAGGCACATTTCTGTAAGTTTTTACCTGTTTAAATTCAGAGTTAAAAACTCAAATCTTTCTTTACCATAGAAATTTGCTGGTGGAAGCAAAGTGGATTTGAATCTATTCTTTCCCTTAGTGATGGTGCTAGGAGTGAAATCTCCTGGGCAATTGAAAAGAAGAAACTTGATTGATGAGTCTTTGAGTAACCTAGAGTTTACAGCTCACTCGATTACTAACTACTACTGAGCATTTACTAATGCTCTGCATTATGCATTTTCCATACAATATTTAATCCTAATGGAAAATACTTTGAGGGAAGGTGTTATTCCAATTTACAGATGAGGAAGCTGAGTCAGAGGTGGAGTGACTTGCCTAAGGTCATAGTTAATAAGTGACAGAACTGAGTGTCAAACCTAAATCTGATTCCAAATCCTGGGCTCGTTCTACTGTATTGTATTAGTTCCCTGAGATGTTGAAGGAATCAAATTGATGGGATGATTTTCCAAAAGATGAACTCTTAATAAGTAATTACATTTTATAATGTTATAAGCACCAAAGATTTTAGTCACTGAATTGAATCTGACCAAGTGCTTTGTTTATATTAAACTGCTATTAAACTCCAGCCTTGTTAGAACGTTGGCCTGTAAGCATTAGTATTTTCTGATTCACTCCCTGGTGAGTTTTATACCTAGATAGAACAGACTTTGGGATTTGCTGAAGGCTAGTGCCTGAGGCAGGAGAGAAGCGAGGACTAGTTAGTAGCTGGCCTGCACTGCTGTCTTCTCACTGCTAAAATGGTCATCCTTTCCTTGCCGGATGTTGCAGGCCCGAGTGAAAGAGCCGCTCAGGCTGTATTTTTCCAGCCATTTTTCTGAGTTTATTTTATTTTATTCTTTTTATTTTTATTTTATTCTTTTTCTGTGCTTTTAAGGAGGAACAGCATCAAAGGGAACTCTCTCTACTTCGCAAAAGACTAGAAGAACTAGAAACAACACAAAGGAAACAGCTAGAGGAACTTGGATCTCCTGGGGAATGATGTTCTTGGAGAAAAAGCAGATCAAAAGGGATGAAATCATTGTGACTCAATAAAGCTTGAAGTTTTAACATATGTGGCATTTAGATATTGTATTACCGTTTGCCAGGACATTTGTGCCTCAAGTAAAGGTACTGGCTACATGCTATATATTGCATCAGTGTCAGGATTTTAGGGTTATGCTAATGACAAGTGAAGCATTAAAACAGCTCCAGAGATATTTAGAATATTTATTGACAACCCTTTGAGAATGTTAAAAAAAAAAAAAAAAAAAAAAAGGATGAGTGAATTAGGGAATCAAGTTTTTAAATTATTTTCACTTTGAAATTTTTTGGCTTTTTTTTTTTTTGGCATTTTGCCTGAAATATGCCTATGTTGAATTCGTTCTGCCTCTTTGAGATAGTTGGCAGTAATCGGGTCAGTAAACATTTTCCGGTTTATTATATACAAGAGTTCTCTAGTTCTTGAAAAAAGATGACTTAAAAGCATTAAAAAACAAAACTTGAAGATATATAAATATTATCAAATGCTACCGTTCTAAAAGCTGTGTGCAGAGCGCCTGGGTGGCACAGATGGTTAAGCATCTGCCTTCGGCTCAGGTCATGATCCCAGGGTCCTAGGATCGAGTCCCGCATCAGGCTCCCTGCTCAGTGCGGAGCCTGCTTCTCCCTCTCCCTCTGCCATTCCCTCTGCTTGTGCTCTTCTGTCTATCTCTCTGTCAAATAAAATCTTTAAAAGCTGTGTGCACGTAATTAAAGAGCTTAATAAATATTTTTATTGTCTTAATCTTGACCATACATTGTGTATTTAGCAATGTCACAGTCTCATTGTTATTTTCTATTCTAACCCAAAACCACAAGTACAAATAAACCCGTGACCGTATAAAACAAGGGCCATTCGTTGTAAAACTTGAACCCCATGGGGTCCCTTAGAAATATTGTTGGTATTTAATGTTGCCTCCCACTGTTTTGGATCTAACCAAATTATTATAAATGTTTTATTTCTGTGTATCCCTAACCTCTTTTAAAGGAATTCTGCTGGAATAACTTCACGTCAACAAGGCACAGCTCAAGTCTGCCAAACTAAGTGGAATGTTCATTATCCAGAAGTCTTCAGGATCAAAAAGTCCAGGTAGATAGTGGAGGCCAGGGATGTAAATGAGCATTCCTTAGCATCATTTAGAAGAAACTAGATGTACTTACTACATACAGAGCTGCTTACTCACATTCGCGTTGGCACCTAGATAATTTCCGTGGAGCTACTTAGAATAAAAAATCTATTATAACTAGAACATTTGAAGGAAAAAAAAAGACAGTCCACATTTACATCAAAATGTTTATTTTTGGATATAGACATTTAAAACATTCATCTCCAAGTACAACTTCAATCAGGTATACAATAAGAAATAGACTTTAAATCCCTAATACGGAAAAGGTAACAGAATTAATTTTTAAATGCTGCTGTAGACACTAGTGTTAGAAAAAAAAGTTTATAAATGGTTTGCACCAAAAAAATATGCAAAGAAACTTGAAAATAGAAATTGTTTGCCATTTATTTCTCTGGTTGCAGTTTAATATAGACCCAGTGACTGATTGTCTTCAGCACACATCTAATTTGGCCATTACTGCATTTGGCTAATGTGATCCAAAATGTGATCTAGATAGTGCTTTTCACTGGAGGATTGACAAACACGCTACATACATTAGTGAATCTTCACACCACCTCAATGAGGTAGGTTAGAAATATTAGAAATTGAGGCACAAAGAGGTAAGTGACTTGCCCAAAGTTCCCAGCAGCATCGTCCCTGCAAGAGGAGGTAAGGCTCCACATGGGACTCATGTGCCAGAGAGCTGGACAGGGACACCCTCATGTAGCATTTACTGAATACTTAAAGCTGTAGCTGATCCTTTTCTTAGCATTTCTGTACCCTAAAGAAGGGGAAGTTTTTTGGGCAACTCTCCTACCCTTGGCTCTCAACTGTCCTCCTGTTACTCTCTCATGAATGCCTTCACATCAAGACTGTAGCAGCCTTAGATGGGGACCAGACCTCTCACCTTTATACTTGTAAGTAACCTATTTGGTAGTATTTTTGAGGTGTGTCCATTGGACAGACAGTGGTCAAAAGTGACAGGATTGGGAAGGTGCCTATCAGGGTAATAACTGCTTATTTGATCATTTTGTTGAGGTATCACCTCTTACTCTTTGCCAGATACTGAGGAGCAAAAAGAATTTCATTTTCGAAGACAAATTCACATTTAAATCCTGATATCCCATACAACGTTGGTAAAAAGATTTTAAGGAATATATGATCAATGTTTTATTTGCTACTTGAAAAAATGTCTTTCCTTAATCTGGGATTTGGAACACCAAGGGTAAAAGGTGCCACAAGGAAGGTTGCCAATTACATTTTTTACTTTTGATTTAATAGAAGGAAAACACAGTGGTATTAAAATTGGTCATGAGCAGCAAAAATTCAGGAATAAAAAAATCAATAAAAAGACTACAGTTACAATATAACTGGATAGGGAATTCTTTAAAAAGAAAGGTATGAATAAAATGGGTATTTTGAATTCTTTCTCTTGTGAGGAATACTTTCAAAAAGTACATAGTAAGACTAAGATACCAAGTTGTATACTAATATTTTTCAGGCCTTGGGCCTCAAATATATATATTCATATATAGTACTCCAGTGTGAACAGCAATTTCATGAAATGTAAAATGTATTTTTTTTTTTTTTTAAATCACACACAAGTATTTATAACCACAGGGTTCACCAGAAATCTAAAGCAAGGAGACACCAAGTATAGAAATGTAGGATTAGGGGAGGGAGTTACTCTTCTACAGATAGTTCTGATCAAAGTTTTTAGACAGAAATAAACTAATGATGTTTTGTTTTGTTTTACAATAGCCAACATGTCCACTATCAAATACATTTAGTATGAAAAAATGAAAAAAAGGAACACATCAGGACAAAGTGGGTAAAATGCTGTTGCATTTAAATAAAGCCTCCTCACTCTCCTTGCTTTAGAGCTCCTTCGTGAGATGGAGGTGAGTTGATGGAGTGCAGTTGGCGACCACTGAAAAACACGAGCCCTTTCAACAATGTTGCAACACTGTCAGTTTTTGGTTTAAAAACACACACACACACACACTCACGAATGCTAAGTGTACACACTACCAAATTCTGTGGTCAGCTTTTCCAAGAACTACTGGGGAAAGTTTCAATGCTGCAAATCCTCGAGGTTGCCCTAACACTCCCACCTTGTTTCCAAATGACTCATTTCACATTTTCTTGTGATCACTGGCAGTGTCCCTTTTCTGCAGAGGTGCAGTGTAGTCACAAGTGCTACATAACTGTAGTTGTCAGACACAAAACCACTGCTGTCATTGTGCTTAAGTGAAGACTGTAGTTAACGGACACTTGCTTACTGGCCCTGTATTCTCTGTAAACAAGGAGGCTGTTTGCAACAACCACTTCGACTCTATTTACAGAAAGGTTCCCACAGTATATGCACAGGCACAGTGGTTGGTATGCTTTCTAAAAGCTGTGCATGTGCCTTGGTCTCTAAAAGACAGTGCTCAAAGTGGAACCTATGTGCAAACTTTAAAAATTAACGACACAGAGTAGCTCAAGCAGCCATTTTGCTCCCAAGTTGTCTGAAGAATTTTGCCAGATTAAGCCAGTCCCCAGAGTGCTTACATCCACTTGCATTTCTTCTTTTCATCAAATAAGACTTTTACATGCAAGAGTTGTTTCTGAGCTTCTTCCAGCCCTCGTTCTCTTTCTAGTTTATTTAGAATCTGTTGACAATTAGAACAGTTATTTTAGATATTGTGGTTTTAGCATTACAATTCTGGGGGTTTTTTTGCATTCCTGATGCTGTGAGTGGTAAAATCTGTATGAAACAGATGCCAACGTTTTCTTCAATCATTTACATACTCACTTTGCAAGTTGTTTTGCTAAGTCATTATCACAGGATCAACAACACTTTGGCTTAAAATAGAAGCTAGCAAGAAATACCAACTATTTGCTTACAAATATGGGGCCAGACTTCCAAGGCCCTATTTTATGCATTATGTCACAGCCATTCCAAGCACAGCAAGCATTCTGAGCAGCCAACATGCAGGCAAGTATTTCTTCTTAAATGCAGCAGGCAGGGGCATCCTGGTCAGAGTTGAATATTGCCCTCCCCTCCCCTCCTGGGCAGTGTAGTGCCTCCTCTCCCCTCCCCGGCCCTCCCCAGTGTTTCCCTTCTAACCCCTGGCCCCTGGAAAGAGGGATGCTTATCATGTTTAAGGAACTCATTGCCTCTACCCTACCTTAGCGCTTCACTTGATCTTCAAGTAGCAAATGGAATTGGTGAGCTATTCTCACCATTGACATGGATAGCCTGTCCCAGCATGACTGAGTGGGGGGGAATCAGGGAAGGGGAATTAACATATATTTGGAAACAGCGCATCTGATGACTGAGTCTGTGTGAATTCCCAAAGAAAAAAATCCAGATTAAGGAGAATTAATCATAAAGGAGAATGGTTTATTGAAATAGTTGCTTAAGTTAGAAATAATGTTATACTTTCATATACCTATCGAATACAGAATCTAGGCAATTTAACAAGCTTAGCTTTCATTTTAGCAGATTACAATCAAGCATAAGCTGGCCCTATTTAATAGGACCACTACTTATTCATCAAAGTTATCCTGAGTCAGTGTGGCTACAGACCCCATTAACACCAATGTAAATTCAGGCTGGTCCAAAGGTGGGCAGCATGATAAAACTAGAAGAGGGGCAGCCACAGGCAGGGTCTGGCTTGGTGCCAGGATCCCCCATCTCAGACAGGCTTCCTGGCTTCCCTTTCTGGCCATTAGGGATGCCAGAGCTGTCCTGAGACCTATAGAACGCTTGACAACCAAATCCTGGTGACTGACTCATATCAATTTTTTAAAATGTTATTTAAAATCTTACCTCATCAAAATATTTTACGATGTATTTGTAGATTTCTGTCAAGGCCACTTCTTCATTAAATTCATTTTCATGTTTCTTAAAGAAAGAGAGTCTTGTTTAGAGATTCTGAAATGACTTTTTAAAAAAGAAGTAACCAAATATTATCTTATTTCTACTTTTTTTTTTTTTTTTTTTTTAAGAGAGGGAGAGAATCTTAAGCAGGCTCCACATCCAGCGCGGAGTCTGATCCCAGGACCCTGAGATCATGACCCGAGCCAAAATCAAGAGTCAAAAGCTGGGGGCGCCTGGGTGGCTCAGTCGGTTAAGTGTCTGCTTTCAGCTCAGGTCATGATCCCAGGGCCCTGGGATCGAGCCCCGCATCGGGCTCACTGCACAGCAGGAAGCCTGCTTCTCCCTCTCCCTCTGCCTGCCACTCTATCTGTGCTATCTCTCTGTCAAATAAATAAATAAAATCTTTTAAAAAAAAAAAAGTCAAAAGCTGAACCAACTGAGCCACCCAGGCACCCCTCTTATTTCTACTTTCTAACAATACCTTAGATTCCTGAGTTAAGAATTCTTCCATTTCTGAAGATGACAATGGAGGCAAATCCCTGATTGCTTTGTAATACGATTTTACTTCCTCTTTGTAGGTTGGGATATCCTTGGCATAGAGAAGTTTATTAGTTGGTGCTTCCTGAAAAATAGAACAGCCATGGGGCATTTATAACAGTACTAGTGTAGCTGAACCTCCATTATTACCTCCTAGTAACAAAGCTTTTTCATGCAGTGGGCCTTCATAAATGTTGTTGACTGAATGACTGACTGCTATATAGATAGTTCTGGTGAGTCACTATTCTTTTCAGGCGGATTAAATGCTAATACATTCTGCCTTCCTCATAAAAGAACTAAAATTATTATTTTTGCATGATTTTGAGTTACTGTAACAATGGAACTTACTTCAATCATAGTTCATTACTAATGGTTGTAAAAAGCCTGAATTAAAACATTTGCTCTCATCCTCACCCACCAGTGAATTTTGGCATTTATGAAAGACTTGATTGTAGGTCTGATTGAGCCCTTTATATAACCATGAAAGTGGTAAGGAATTGGCAGTGGTGGATTTTTCTGCTTGTCCCTTTTATTAGATTATAAAGATCTTCTACTGTTCTCAAGGAAGTACATGGTCATTAGTATTGGGGGCTCTAATGTCTGATTTCACAAAAGTTCCCTGTCAGCTTGAATGTTTTTATGTAATTATAATAGTGATAATACTAAAAATTAAGATTTTATTTTTAAAAACCATTTTTCACAAAATTTTTGGAATTCCTAATCAGGGAAAATGGGTGAGTTAATGATAGGGCTAATGTCCCAGTACATTTTTCAATGTATTGAGGACACGAATAGCCATATCAGTGGCTGCATCATTCTGAAGGATGCCTACATGGAGATATTACTGAGATTCTTTGTCAAGTTTAAGTAGAATCCACAAATCATGTGATCATGCATTAATAAAATTTATTTAGCTTGGCAGTGTGGCAGACATTGAATGTAAAAAGGTAAAGACCAGTACCTGCCTTTGAGAAGCTTATAATCTAGTTCAGAAGACAAACTTACATAGTGGTTACTATGACACCAATAATTAGTAGCAGGGTGTAAAGAAAAGCACCGTGGAATTGGACAAATCAGGGATCCTAACAACTTTGAGGGATCTTAACCAAGACTTGTAACTTCTCAGAAAATCAATTTCTTCATCTATAAAATGAAGGTAATAATAACTACCTTATGTGGTTCTTGTGATGATTAAGTGAAATATACCAAGAACACACAGTAATGAGTTAACAGTAATTTTTTTACTGTGAATAAGGAAGCATTTTAGTGTTTCATTGCATGGGTCAAATGAAGAACCGGTGTGGGCAATGTATAGGGAAAAAGTTCACGGAGTAGGTATATTTAGACTGATCATAGCCTCCTACAGTTTCTGGTACACATTAGGAAGTTGTGTTTGTGGAGTGAATGAATGAATGGTTTTACAAGACAGAGGGGTTATGAGACAGGAAAGGGATATGAAAACAAGTTCATGGTAAATTTGGGAAAAGTAAAAGCTGTAGCATAGAAGGTATATGGACTTTGCCAGAAAAGAGACTTGACACCCAATCAGGAAGGGCCACGTGGCACTGTGAAGATTTTACCTGGTAGGTAATGGGAAGTATTTACAATATTTAAACAGGAGACTGAAAAGATCAGATTTTTGTTTTAGAATGACAACATGAGACACAGTGAAAAGGAAAAGGTAGGGGAGAGGGGATGAGGGGATAGGATAGAATGAGAAAAAAAAAGACATTTTGGAGATGGCAATGAGTACTAACCAATTAGGGTAAGGGAGGAAGAAGAAGGAGTCAAAGATAACCCAAAGGATTTTACCTTGAGAGACAAGGTGATGCTAGGAAGACAAAAGTAAAGACAGGTTTGTTTTGCAGAAATAGTGGTGATATTAATAGATTCAGACTAGGATGCTGAGGCATCTATGAAACATCAACCACATTTCATTCCATGCACTCTCTCAATCCTTACACCAAAGGGACACTACTCAGTATTAAAAGATTTTTTGAAATCCATTAGGTACAGCTACTGCTCAGTTTAATACATTTTGGAGTGCTTGAATAAGACCAAAACATCCCTTTCAAAGTCTGCTCTGTATTTTTATCTTTCTTTGATTTCCTGGGGCTTTTGCTCAGCAAAGAAAGCCAAAAGAAAAACAATATCGATGTTTTGATTATGAATTGATAAACTGGTGGTGATAGAAATCTCAGGCAAGATTTTCTTCCCCATGAGCAACTTGTTATATTCAGATAGACTCTTAGGTGTACAGTTGACCCTTGAACAACATGTTTTTGAACTATGTGGGTCTGTTTTACTCTTTGTGGAGTTTTTTCGACATAGTACTGTAAATACATTTTCTCTTATGATTTCCTTGATGTTTTCTCTAGCTTTAAGAATACAGTGTATAATATATATAACATATATAAAGTATGTATTAATGGACTATTTATACTAACAGCAAAGCTTCCAGTCAGCAGTAGGCTATTAATAGTTAAGTGTTGGGAAAGCCAAAAGTTACAGGGTAATTTCGACTACATGAAGGATTGGTGCCCATCATCCCCCATTATTCAAGGGTCAACTATATTCAGATGGGATTAATTTGCTAAGCAAATTTCAGTAGTTTCATAGTTTAGTACTGCCTGCAGAATGTTTTTCTAGGAAACAAAATTTATACTTTTTGTGGTAAAGGTATCACAGGCAGAGTTCTGCAGTAGGATGGGGAGAATAATTTTTTTAACTAGATGAAAAATAAATGAGAGCTTTTAAAGAAAAGCAAATTTTCAGTTACTACCACTGACTATTTCTTTTTAGCTGCTATGGTTTTTTGTTTGGATGTTTACAAGAAAGAATGCTTCAGACTCACAGGAGTACATAGAAGAAATACTAAAGCTAGGCCTTACCTTCCCGAGTTGCTGCTCTGTGAGAGAAAATGCGTCCATGAATGCCTGGGCAATCACAGATAAACAGCCGTCTATGTGTGGTGTCTTCTTAATGTCAAAGACAAACTGAGGGTTCTTCAGGATGTTTACCCAGAAGCGAAGAGGAAGGCTGTTGAAGAGAAATCTCTTTTCAGATACAGCCCTTCGTAGGAGGCAGATGCTCTCTTTATCACAGTTTGTAAATGGGTGTTTTTGCCCTTGTTATTGAAGTATGCAAGTCTGCTTTGCCAAATATACCAAGTGACAGATGGCAGCATCACTCAGAACAAGAAAGGGTTAAACAGACAAGCGCTGCTGGATGGGAGGACTAGAAGAGGAGAAACGCGAAAGTGACCACTGACGAGAATTTTCTCCACATAGTTTTCAATTGTGTTAGATGATGGCTACCCATGAAAACATTTCATCATGTCTCCAGACCTTCACCTCTTCTCACCCCCTCTAAGTGCTACATCCTGGCGTAAGGCACCGTCGCCTCTCACCTGGGTTATTAGCTCCCTAGGTCCCCACAGTTAATTCTCCCACAACTACCAGCAATCTTCTTAACCTGGAGTTAGATCATGTCTCTCCTCTACTCAAAACCCTCTGTGTTCTCCCTCCGCCTGGGGATAAAGCCACTGCATGGTCTGGGCCCAGGCCCCCATCTGCTACTTTTCCCCTTATTCCTTCTAACTCCACCATTGGCCTCTTCACTGTTCATGCATACCAGGCAAGTGTGTGCCTCAGAGGACTTTTGATTTTGTTGTCCATCTTCCAGACATTATCTTCAACCAGACAGTCTCATGGTTTATGCCCTCACCTCTTTCAAGACCTGACTTGAATATCCTCTCCGTGAGGCCTCCTCTGACCACTCTGCCCTATTACTCTCTATCCTCCTTTCCCACCTTGTCTGCTGTACTAACCTAATATCCTATAAATCACCTATTTATGATCTCTTCCACCCATTAGAATGCAAGCTCTGTGTGAACATGGATTTTTGTCTATTCAGTTCATTGCTATATTTCCACTACCTAACAGTGCTTGGCACAGAGTAGGTACTCAAATATTTGAATATGAACTTGGGAATCATTCAGAGCCCTTCCATTATTATCTCTTTCTCAGCTCTGGCCTAGCAAACTACCTGCATCATAAAGCCGTTGGGCCTCTCCATAGCTCTACTCTCCTGACTACTGCCCCTGGTCAGATGCCACAATCTTCCCAGTGAAATGGGTGCTTGCAGCACCCAAGCTTGGTGTGGGAGTAGCAGGACCAGGGAATCAGAGCCTAGAGCACAGGATGGCAGTGAGGCCTGTGTAGATAGTTGGGACAGACCTGGATTAAATGGGAGAAGATGAGACCTAGAGCTCTGGAACTTCAGCTTTTAATATTTATTTAAATTGGTCTGCCCACCCTCAGTGCTCAGGAGGGCTTGAGATTGCATTGGAAACTTCTATTACACCTTAACACCGAGTCTTATTCACAGCTCACGCACAAAGTATTTCAAATAGAGGTAATGAGCCATGTTTCTTTACTGAGAAGAAGTTGAGAAGAGACCCAGATGCCTTGCCTTAGCTTTAGATAAAATGTTAGGAAACAAAACACAGTCCTTTGGCAAATTCTCATGGTATCTAAACACTGCACTTGATCACATAAAAACAGAAATGTCCATGCAGAATCAGAGTATAGACAGCTTGGTAACTGCAAAATGATTAAGTACTCTGTAATGGAAAACTGTATAATAAAACCACAAAATACTGATTTCTTTTGCTGGTCAAGCTAAATTTAACATTCCACATAAGGTATTTTTCACGCATTAAAGATAATAAAGTTTGTTTATTTTATCCTAAAGAATAGGATCTCAGCATAGGAAGGGTTTGTTTCTTATTTAAAAATAGTAACAGAGGAAGAATCTGCTCTGACCTGATAGCTTACCACGCCAAAAGATTCTGATCTAGGGATAATGAATCCTGTGACTATCCATGCCCTCCTTTCAGTTAAGATTCTGTCCCAGATTCTGAAAATAGTAATCACCTACTGTTTGTTCCTACCTGTTTGTTTTCCAAATATGTACGACATCAGGATCTGTGATTTTTTTGTTTTCAGCTTGGGCATCCAAAAAGTCAAAAAAGTATTTTATAGCAAATGGGGCTTTGCTGTTGGGTAAACTCCAAATGCTTCTAAAAAGTTTCTCAAGCACAGAATGAATTGCCACCTGAAAGAGAACATCAGACTTGGGAGATTTAAAAAAAAAATTTTTTTTTTTTAATACAATGGAAAATGAAATCCCAGTTCAGAGAAAATGATGTATATAAGAGAAAATATGTCAAATTATCAAATGAGGCCAACACTCACAGTATGGGACAAGGGCCCTGAAAATCTATGCCCAGGTTTACATTTGGTTCATCAGCTTCTTGCTGATAACAAGACTGTTTAGTCAACAGAGAGGATATCTTAGAAAAATCTCTAGCAGTTGAAATGTCAATTGTAGGGCTGTATACAGAAACCAAGATGCCACGGATGTTTAGCTTTTATTGGTTATGTTCAGCATGGAAAAACTCAACGTTGCTCAGTTCCCTGAATTTTTTCGTTGCATGTATTTCCATTATAGGTTTTTATTATGTACTTTCCAAAATATTTGAGTCTTTTACAAAAGCCAAATAGTCAGAGCTCTCTGGGACAGAGGAGAAAATCAAGAGCTCTGGCTGGCCCCTGTACACTAAACAAATCTACTGAGCTCTAAGCATACCCTCTGCTATAATCTGAAGATGCATGCCCATCAGGAGACCAGGGCCAGGTGTAGATAATAGCATTTATATTGCTAGTCATTTCAGGAAAAAAAAAAGTATCACCACAGACTTCTGTTAATCCCACTACAAGCCAGATAAAGTAAAATTTGCTTCTGATTTGGTATTCCATCGGCTTTTACATCTGACATTTTTACAGATGAACAGCATCCTTAACTTTAAAATGGGGAAAAAAAAAAGATTTACTAGGTTTATAGTCACTGACCCCACCCTTCATTTATTTGCAATTCAGAGGGAGTTTTATTGCTCATCTATAATAACAAGTAAACTAAAAGAAGTAATTATGCCATCAACCTAAAAAATAACAATAGTGAAATGGTAGGTAAAGGGATTGGGAACAATATTAAATCCCTGATTGAAGACACAACAGTCAAAATTTGTAAAGTACTGTTATCTTCGTCATTTATAAAAAGAGGGTAGGAAGTGTTTACAATTTAAACTTTCATTTTGCTTTGCTAGAAGGCACAAGGGATTTGTAACATTTTCACACTTCAGTGGAAATTAAGTCAAACACATCATACACCCCCAAGGTAGCCATAAAAGCACTCTCAGAACAGTAAGTGTACCTTGGTCGACAGCAGCTTTGTCAGATACATTTCTTTTACTTTGAACTTGTGTTTTCCTCGATGTCTTTTTCCTTGCACATCTTGGAATGCTTCGGAATCTGGTAAAATCTAACGGGAAGACAGTAGAAGCGTTACCCACGGAGACCGTTCGGGCTACAGAAGGCATCCAATTCAGGGGCAAGCACAAGAAAGCCTGAACTCACCAAATGGCAGTGGTCTTCTGAGTATTCCACATCTGAACACCAGAGAAAGGGAGAGAAAACAGTCTATTAAAAAAACAACCACGGGCTAATTGGCCTTCTCATAAAATGCCCCATTTGTGCTATGAACAGAAGAGGTTACTCGAGCTCTTCCACTTGAGCTCTTCATAGCTACATTTTTTTTTCACCCTGCTGCGTGTTAAGATCTTAACAACGTGAAGACAGAATGGGCCAGGGCCTGGAGTAGGAAGCAGGTTCCCAACAGGCTGAGTGGCCCCTTGCTGGGGGTGGGGTAGGAGAGGTTCAAGCCTTATTAACAAATGCACCCGGGGCACCTATTGAGTGCCAGGGGCTCCCAGGCAAAAGGTAGTGATAAGACAGACCTAGTTCCCTTCAATGGCGTTTACATCCTAGCCGATGAGAAACTTTCTATGACTAATTATACAGTTATTTACCTGGAATTGTGATAAGGCTTATGAAGAAGTATATGCTAAGAAAGTAACTAACGAGGGTCCAACCTACTCTGGGAGGTTTCTCAGAGGAAGGGATGTTGGAGCTGAACTTAATGACTGGAGTTAGCCAGGCAAATGGAGGAGACCCTAAGGCGGGAAGAACTGACGCCCTCCTGGGATCCAAAAGAAGGGCAATGAGTTGGGAGCTCCCAGAGCAAGTGCGAGAGTAGCACAGAGTGAGGACAGCCCTGAAAGCAATGTGGCAGTAAATGGGAGGAAAAGAGGGATTAAGGCACTAGGTTTTTTGTACTGAAGATGAGGGAGACTAGAACACCTTGAAACACTAAGGAAAAAACTGCAGTAGGCAGGGAGCTATAGAAAGTTTAGGGGAGAGAAGATTATCTGTGGTGTAAGAATGTGTGGAAGGTTGGAAAGAATGAGAGACTGGCCTTGGACATGAGGAAGGAAAACCCTGGAATGCCAGGGGAGCCACAGAGGAAGAAATGGGCAGACACAGGTGGGGTGGGAGGTTTGGTGCTGGACGTTGAGGGAGTTGTGACTCCTGTTTTCTCTGTGAGGTGCAGGATCAAATCAGCTGCTGATAGAGCTGTGTGGGTCAGAGAGCTCTGAGGAGAGAAGGTAGAATTCTGGAGAACACAGAGTGAGTTACCTAGAGAAATAGTGGGTGTAGGCTGCATTGAGGGTCCCCCGTCATGTGGGCACCATGAATTTATAATAACTCCAGTCGTACTTTCCTCCAGTGGCTGCCTGGGTATAGTTCAGAAAAGGCCAGTAGTTGGGTTCATCTAGGGCTGGGGTTGTGACTGAGACAGTAGTGAAAGGGAACAGGGGCAGGAGGTTTGAAGGGTTAGCAGGGGAGTGATCAAAATGATGGTTCTCAGCTGAACTGGACAGGGAAGAAGCAGAGGCATTGACTGCCCTAAGGTCCCATGAAGAAATCCAAATGCAAGATCCCCAAAGAGCAAGCTCTGCCAAAGGCCTGATCTTTGAAGCTTAAAATACAAAGCTCTTCCACTTTTTATAACACAAGGACACCAATTCCCCTATGCCAGAATGACCATCACCCTCTGCAAGATGCCTTCTCTCACTATAGCCAGATGTAATGATGGACTGGGGGGGTCCCCAAAAGGGTGTCCTACAACCTACCAAATTATCCTTTCCATTTAACTGGAGTCCCTGCATTCCCTGTTTGCACTGACTAGGTCTTGGGACCTACCAGGCTGCCCTTAGTATTGAATCCAGGAATCAGGAAGCCTTCCCTCTGGTTGTGTGTGTGAGAAGTCCTGTCGGTGAGGCCCAGAACCCTTCTAAGGGCTGAGGACTGATTGTCTTGGCTGGGGTATGATTTCTCTGGAGACCAACCTGAACCAGGATCTAGGGTTTTTCTCAAGGCACCATCACAATGTTTTCTTGTCCTGAGGCTATCAGGGAGGTGGTAGAGAGTTTAGAGACTAGTTTATAGACTTTCCCATAAAAGCTCCCCATTTGGTTTGTCTCGATCACTTTCTGGGAATTTTGCAGATGCTATCAAAGGAGATTTGGATTTCTAAGTAGATTATCTTGTTTGTTCAGCACTTGCAGGGCTGTGTGACTATCTACAAACTTTCCTCTTAGTTTGCCAGAGGGGTCTCCTCTATTAGCCCCCATTCTACTGAGGAGTTGTCACAGAGCGAGGAAGGCTGAGATTCTGTCCTGAGTTTAGGGCTGTCAAGAGGCAGCAACTTCCTTAGTACTGGGCAGTCCCGGCCAACTGCTCTTTACTGTTTCCTGTCCGCCTCCTTGCAAGGCTTACATTTTTAGGAACAGAAACAGATCAAATGGCTTTTCTCCGATTTCAGAGAATTACATAGCAACAACTCAGTCTCACCTTTGTGACAATACACCTGAGAGAGGCAAAAAGCGATACTTTAGAAAGGTGGGTGAGATCAAAAGGTTAACATTATATTGGTTACCTGAAGGAAAATTTGCTATCTTCTTAAAGACCTTTATAGTGGATCCATTTGATATCTGAAAGCAAAGATAAAAAATATATGAGTTTTCAAAATTTAATGTATTTCTCAACTTCATCCAGGAATTAGATCGCTGGATGGATCTTACATTCTCTCACTTATTAAATATTTATCAAGAAATTCTGTGTTCTGGGCATGTGCTGGAGGCTGGGGCTGTAATGATGACCAAGACACTATCTCCACCCTCAAGGAGCTCACAGTCCTGTGGAGGAGATGGACAAGGCAGTGAGGTGTAGTGAGGCTGGGAGAGGGAGGCCAGGGTCTTGGGGCCAATGGGAGGTGGGCCAGCCCTGGAGGAGGGGAAGATGAGGCTGGGCTAGGATGTACCCCAGCCTCTCAGAGGTCAAGAGAGGCTTGGGCCACTAACTTTTTGAGGTTCCTACTATATTAAGAAATGCTGAAACAGGTGTTCAAAAACTGTTATCTAGAGCAGGTGTCTAATCCTATGACAGAGCAATTTCACATCTAGATATATGCCCAACAGAAAGAAGTACATATCCTGATAGTTAACTATTTGTAATTGCCCCATATTGGAAACAACCAAATATCATCAATGAATAAATAACTGGGAGTATGTCCATACCACAGAATATAGAACAATGGAAGTGAGCAAATTATTTCTACACACTACATGGGTAAACCTCATAATGATAATACCGAGCAAAAGAAGCCACACAAAGGAATGTATACTGTGTGATTCCATTCACATAAAGCTAAAAAAAACCTAAATGAACACAAAAACAGTCAAACTACAATGTTAGATATTTGCAGGAGAGAGAGGGGTTAGGGACCAGGAGGGGACTTCTAAAGTACCCATAACGTTCTACTTCTTGACCTGAGTGGTAGTTAACAGGACGTGCTCACTTTGTGATCATTCATCCAGCGGTACACTTATGATTTCTTCTCTTTTCTGCAGCTATATCATATTTTTAAAAAGGAGCTTTTGAAATAATAAGAATTGCATATACTTTTAAATAAAAACTTTAAAATTTAAGTATAACTTACAGGAAGGCACTTAATGTTCACTAATATTAAGTGTGCAGCTCAATGTTCATTTAAATAAATACCTATATAAGCACTACCCACATCAAGATATAAAATATTTCAAGGTCCCAAGAAGTACCCCGTTATCTCCTCCCAGTCAGTAACCACTGCATCCTCAGCCAGAGGTAATCACTGGTCTGACTTCCATCTGTTCTTGAACTTCATTTATAAATGGAATCATATAATACAGCTGACACTTGAACAACATGGGGGGTAGGCGGTACCCCCCCCCCCCCCGCACATTTGAAACTCTACATAGAACTTTTGATTCCCCTAAAACTTAACTGCTAATAGCCTGATAGGAAGCCTTACCAAGAACAGTTAACACATATTTTGTATGTTTGTGTATTATATACTGTATTCTTGCAATAAAGCTAGAGAAAAAATATTAAAATCATAAGATACATTTATAGTATCTTATGTATTTTATTTATTGAAAAAAATCTGCATGTAAGTGGACCTGCACAGTTCAAACCCGCATTGTTCAAGGGTCAAACTGTATAAATATATTCTTATGTCTGGCTTCTTAGGGTCAACATAAGGTCTGTGATGTTTATCCATATTGTTGCAGCTACCAGTAGTTCTTTCTTTTAAAATTACTTTGTATCATTGCATTGTATGAATATACTACAAAAAAACTGCCATACAGTAAAAAGGAAGTATTGATACATGCTACAACAGGAACCTCAAAAACAATATGCTAAGTGAAAGAAGCCAGTCACAAAAGACCACATATTGTACGATCCTGTTTATATAAAATGTCCAGAATAGACAGATTTATACATACAGAAAGATTACTAGTTGCCTAAAGCAGGGGTCGGAAGAATGAGGAGTGACTGCTAATGAGTTCAAGTTTCTCTTTGGGGTGATGAAAATGTTCTAAAATTAGATTGTGGTGATGATTGCACAACTCTGTAAATGCACCGAAAACCATTGAATTGTACATTTTAAAAGGTGACCTTTATGGTATATAAATTATATCTCAATAGAGCTGCTAAAAAAAATTGCCACAGATTTTAAATTCACACATTTGACAAATAAATGCTTTTACCACACTGACACACTATTGCAATGCCCATGCATACCCTCTTTTGTCAATAAAGTCAAGAGTTCTCACCTGAGGCCTTTTGGAAAGACTGTGGAACCCAGTGCCAAATGGCCCTCCAGTGCAGCCCTCCCCTACAACCAACCAGGAGAAGAAGCACCCTTCAGGCCAAGGGGACTAGATGCTAAGATGCAGAGGGCAGCCCTCACTGTTCTGAGGGGCTAAGTCCACAAAAATTTAAGACAAAGCGGCCTTGAGGAAGAGGCAGGTCAGGGATACACAAATCCTTGCCTTCATTCTGGGATTGTGGAGGGAGGATTAACGCCTTCGCTTTAGAACACTGTCAGCTCAGTGCTTTTCCCCTCCATTCTCAAGTTCTAATACTACTTTGGACCCAGCCTTCCCCAGCTGGGAAAAAAGTAGAAACCTAGAGTTTCTCCTCTGGCCTGCTGCACATTTTGTTATCAGAATGTACAAACCTGCCTAGCAAGCACCAAAGGATTAAAGCCGAATCTCCTTCAGGTTGCACCCACAGAGGAAGGAACACAGAGGAGAGCCAACCCTGCAGAGACGCCCCGAGCGAAGCGGTCCAGCCAGCTGTGTCTAGCCACCTGCTACCTTGAGGCCAGAGGCCCCCAACCGCTGGGGTTCATGACATCTCTGAGGGAGCGGGAGTACTGGGGGGGGGCTGGCTGGGCCATCAGGCCTCCGACAAGTGTCTCCAGCGTGGATTCTGAACTCTCACTGAATTCTGTTCTGCTGTGATTGCCAAACATCCTTTCCTTTCCCCTTGAGCCATTCGTTGTTTTCTGGTTGATTTTTCCATTCTCCTCCATATTGAATGCAAGTAAACACTCAGCACAGGCACTCCCTTAGCAACATTCAGACACCAAGTTTATGAGAATGTTTGAACAGCGTTACGAAGTCCCTCCCCATGAAGAGCTGGATATGCTCGGTTTCTAAGCCAATAAGTATCTTTTTATAAAAGGAAGCTGGTGATTCATTCTGGGTAATTGTCAAAGAATGAATCCCAAATGGATCCTGTTGAGTGTTGAGCCAATACTCCACTACTGTCAGATGCTTTGTTTTGCTAAACGTGCTCACCCTTACTCTATAATCACAACCACCACGGATGGGCCTTCCCGATAAGGAGTGCTGCCAAAAGTTCAAATGTCTTTTCAAGAGCTGGCAACGACTCACTGCTGGCGCTGAGCTCAGGCACTGGGAGAGCGCAGACGCAGCTTGTACCAAGGAAATTCTACTCTGAAATTATCTCCCAAGAGCAAGTGCAAAAGCATTTTATTAGTGGGTGAGCTGTGTGTGTGTCTGAGCCTGTGTGTGAAGTGTATTTCTAACTTTCACAGCTGCTCTCCGGCTGGAACACCCACCCCCCGCCACGTGACACTAACTCCGTTGTAAGACAGAAACTAGTTTATTTACAGATGTTGGGGACAGGGTGGGGGGGAAGGTTTCCATTTTCTATTTTGCATAAGTCAGCTCCTGCCCAGTTAAGGACAGAAATGCCTTTTTGAAAAGTGCCACAGAACCTAAAGTGTTAAAAGTATGATGCTGTTTGTTCCATCTGAGGAGCTCTAAATGCTTTCCTAAGAGGGACTCATTAATCCTCCTGTACTCCTGTGAGGCAGGGAGCATCCTCTGGACCCCTACTTTAGGAATGAAAACCAAATTAAATCAAAGAAAGATTAATGTCACTAGATGGATCTGCGGCAGGAATGTTTCTCCAGCCAGAGCAGAACTGGTAACACAGGGCAATTTCAAATTAAATTCCTTCCAGTCTCACAGTGCTCCACGATTCAAGGAGACAAGAAGGCTATACCCCTTCAATGATGACTGGCCCATGTTGGAACAGGGTGGAGAAAACTGTAGACTCCTCCATTACCAGCATTAGGAACTGTGACCACACAGGGCGAAAAGGACTCATGTCAACAATGTAAATCACTCCTGAAATAAACAGAAGGTACATATCCTCCAATGTGCAAGTGAAGGTGGGATTTCTGTGGCATAGGTTGAAGAAAATTCCATAAAAATAGATTTTCTACATATATAAGATGGAACTTCTATTTAACCTTACAAAACTGCCATTTTTGTATATTAAAATGGTCTAATATTGGTAATTTCATATTGTTTAGCCTAAGAGAAAAGCTGGAATTTGAGCCTAAGAATTCTATGGAAAATTATGAAATACTGTGATACTTTTTTTCTCAAAAAAAAGGAAAACAGAGTAACCAATACAAATCACCATGTGGAAACCCTTACCAGTATCTCTCATTCCTAAAACGTATTATATGAAAACAGAAATTTAGGGCGCCTGGGTGGCTCAGTCGGTTAAGCGTCTGCCTTCGGCTCAGGTCATGATCCCAGGGTCCTGGGATCGAGCCCCGCATCGGGCTCCCTGCTCGGCGGGAAGCCTGCTTCTCCCTCTCCCACTCGCCCTGCTTGTGTTCCCTCTCTTGCTGTGTCTCTCTCTGTCAAATAAATAAATAAAATCTTTAAAAAAAAAAAAGATTCGGGTGCCTGGGTGGCTCAGTCATTGAGCGTCTTGCCTTCGGCTCAGGTCATGATCCCAGGGTCCTGGGATCGAGCCCCGCATCGGGCTCCCTGCTCCGCGGGGAGCCTGCTTCTCCCTCTGCCTGCCGCTCTCCCTGCTTGTGCTCTCTCTCTCTGACAAATAAATAAAATCTTAAAAAAAAAAAAACAGAACTTTATTCAACTAGCGTTGTCCCTGCGACCACTCAGCAATTCTGCTCTCCCCGCCTATCCCCTTAGCTCTTCTCACTGACACGCCAAAGCTGGAGGCAAATGAAAAAGAATCTTATTTCGCCGGGCCAGAGGGATACCCTTGCTCAGTCCATTAGCAAAGGAGGCTCAGGGCTCATCAGAGCGTTTGGAAGGGACCCATCAGAACATTCTCAACACACAAATCACACGTGCGGTTTTTGACACCCAAGACAGAACCCCAAAGGACTCTTGAAACTAGTTAAAATGCCAGTAGGGCTCCTGCTGCTTCTTTGGGTACTTGGAATTAAGCCTGGGCCAGTAGCAGACTCCCTCTGAGGACCATTAGAGAGAACCCTAACCTTGTCCCCTGGGAGCGAGTCTGGCCTCCAGGAGTATGCCTGAAATTGGGAACCTAAGCGCTCCCCTGCTTTTTCTTGGGCTCTTGGATGCTGAAAGAGGCCTCCTATCTGACAAGGGCAACCACCGTCGTGTTCAAGGAATACTGGATGTCAATGACGTTAAAGCAGAATTGGAAGGAAGGAAGCATTTTGATAAACTCACAGACATGAGGTTCATCAGAAGATTTTAAGAGACATTACCTTTTCGAATTGGACCTCAGAGAATGTAACCACCAGGGTTTCTCACGACATGGTCCGGTTCCCTAGCCAAGGCTGCCTTTGAGGCCGGGGCCGTGGGCTCCAGGCCGGGCTCCAAGCAACGAGCGGGGCCACTGTCTCTAGCACGATTCCTTTTGCATCTGCTTCGAGCCTTGGAGCCTCAGTGAGAAGAGCCACGTGGACTCGGGCAAGTTTCCCAGCCTCCCTGCGCCCTAGAATGGGAATAATGACAGGCTCTACCTTGCCGGGCTGTAGCGAGGACTAAAGCGGTGGCTGTTTGTAAGAGCCCCTGGAACAGTGCCCAGTGGACAAGAAGCACTCCCTGCGTGTTAAATAAATCACCCACGCTGTGAGAGACCTTTAGAGATAGTCAAATCCCTTCACTGTAGTGTCACAGATGACACACCTGATTGGAAGGACCCCTGACTTCACCTAGCAGACACTTTGGAACATTCTTATGAGCTTTAAATGTCATCTGAATGACAGCTTTGGCATTAGCGGGGACCACTGTGGCATTAGCCCAGGCCTGTTACGAGAATATTCTTCAACACCACAGTGGTTAGCCGTCTTTTCTGCCCCTCAGACTCTCGCAGCTCAGAAGGAGAGGTGCAATCTGCAGAGGACATTTCCTGCCGGACACAACACCTGTTCCGCCCACCCGATGCCACTCTCTAGCAAGGTGTGAGGGCGGTAACACCATCCAGCGAAGGGTCACACGGGGGTGCAGGGGAGGAGAAGAGAGCCTGGACCCAGAGACACCCCCCCTCCCGCCCCATCCAACACACACACACACACAACTGATCTCATCAGCTCCAGAACACACTGCAGTTTCCTTCATAGTAAATGACACACAGCGACGGTCAGTTAAGGAAGCGTTTGGGGAGGATGTAATCATAGGGGAGAAAGATGCCTCTGGCCTAATGTGTTTGTAGAGACGCTGATTTTACCCCTTGTTTGCATGGGACAGGAGACTGTAGCAGAAATTTACCCTCCTCTGCACTCATCTGATGGAAAAGGAAGGCAAGAAGAGCACCTTCATAAGATCGTTGTGAATGTGAACTGCGCTTATGCACACGAACGGCGCTGTGGTCATGGTAGAAAGCAGTCTTGCCCATGCCCAGGTTTGGCGAGGATGCCATCCCATAGAGGACAGAGCATGGCCAGCAACTGGGGGCTATGGAGGTTGCATCTGGCCCATGAGATTCTATATTTTTGCTGTGCCTTCAGATCCCCTCTAGAAACCTGTTCTTCAAATATTTGGACAGTAAATCATTCAGAGGAGACCAGCTACACTCTATTTGCCCTAAGGACAGAACAGGCAAGAAGAAAGAGCCTCCCACTCCAGCAACAGGACTTTGTTTAGATAGTAGGAGGAACTGGCCGTCACTAAAGATTAACTTTAAAACCTAACTAATTTGGGCTAATTGGAGGGAGATGAGTCTAAATCACTTAAAATTCTGAGTTAGACCCTATTTTTAAATGAAATATAGTTTTTTGCTTTCAAGCACTTACAGTGACTCAAACTAGCATGCTTTAGTAAATGAATAAGAGTGGTAATTAGCATCTTGTCTCTTTGGAGAGAAACGCAAGCTCCAGGAGAAAATTTTTTAACGAAAGGGCAAAAGTAAGCTTCAGCCTACCCCTGTCAAATTACTCCAGATTTTAAATCTGCGGGGGATCTACTAAACTGAGTATAGATTTAGGTGGCTGAGGGTGCTGGTGGATACTTTTTTCTGAGCAGTCTTTGAAAAACAGGGCATTTGAGATGGTCCAGGCATAGAGAGCACACGGCCGGTGACCTCCCCAGTTTCCTTCAAGCTCTCTGAGTTTATTTGCCTCACGGCTTAGCTTTTTAAACATAAGGAGAATCCTTTAAGCCCTTGTGTCCTAGTCTTGTCATTTATTACCACCATGTGGCAATGCTAGGGTATGAAGCCAATAAATCATTTGGATGGGAAGTGACTCCAGGCCGGATTAATTTCATTATCATCCTTAAGCAGATAGGTGTCTAGCACGGCCGATGTCTCCAGTGAGGACTGATGTTCTCTGTCCTGACAGCCTTCCCCTGGCCTCGCGGACAGCTACGGTGGTTCTTCCCTTTCCCTGCTGGAGGGGCCTGTCCTGCCTTTTCCTGTGAAGGGCAGTGCGTGGACACACCCCCTTCCTTTGTGGCCCACCTCGCGCCCCGCGGTTGCTGGGGGACTCCAAGAAGCCTGACCAGGGTGGCCCCGCCGTCTCCGCACAGCCGAGCAAGGCAAGCACGTCAGTCAAGAGCACCCAAGAAGGGCGTCTGTGGTGGTGTTCCTTCCAGACTTGCTGAGACAAACTCGCTCCCCAGACGCAGGGGGGGAAGGAGATGGCTGCCAGGTAGCAACCCTGAACTTCAAACTGAAGCCACGCTAAGCCCCCCCTCTAAGGACCTACACACGCAGGGCAGCATCCCCGACCCTAACCCTCCTCCCCTCCATTAAATTCCCTCTACGGCAGTGTGGCTCATCTCGGAGTGTGGCGCACAAACAGCAAGGTCCCCCGAGGAGTTTTACAAACTCCAACAGCTCTTGGCGAGATGACTCCAGGGCTGCAAAGTCTGCGCTGCAGGAGGGTGAGCACGGAGGCGAGTCCTTTCTCCGTAGCTTTCTCTGCTGGCTGCTCTCCAGCAAGGGCTCCAGGGACGCACCCAGCCAGGTGTCACCCGAAGCAGCTGTGCCCAAACTGGCTCGGGGAACCGCTCAGCCAAAGAACCCAAGGAAGAGGCGTCCCCTGTCCTCTGTTCCTCAAGGATAGTCTCTGCTTTGAGGGGAGAGCCTGCAGGGTCCGAAGGCCTTCTTGTGCAAACACATTTTCCTGGGACTCCACAGGCGTGAAAGACAGGCGGCGCCGACTTTCCAGGTGGCCTGGGCAGCTGCTCCTGCGGCTCCACTACCCGGAAGGGCACCCGCATCTGTGCATCTGCGCCCCATCCCCGAGCGCCATCTTGACCCTCCTTCACCCAGAAACTCTCCCATCGGCGTGGCTTGCGGCGCCCAACTCCTGCCCGTCCCTGAGTCCCTCTGCTCGTCTCCGTCTCAAGAGCCACGACGTCATTTCTGGCCAACATCGGGCCTCACCTGAACTGCTTCTAGTGACAGCTTCCAAGGGCCCCCCTATTACCAGGTTTGCTCCTCTTCCATCCATGGTCCATACCCACCATGGGCATTTCTGAGACACAAATCCCTCAAGATCCTCCAATGGCTTCTTGGGCCTATTGTGGGGACCAAAGTCAAACTCCCAACGAAGCTGACAGCGCTGCCCAATGTGTGCCTCCCCTTCTTGCCTCCCTCCCCGCTTCTCTGCCGTCCTCCCTGACAGGCCGTGGGGGATGCTGGTTAGGCCACAGACCCTGGGGCCCAACTGTCTGGGTCCAGATCTTGGCTCTGCCGCTGGCTAGCTGCTAGTACACCTCCCCGCGCCTCAGTGTACCCATCTATAAAGAGGGTTAATAACGGCGCCTACCTCAGAGGTCTGCTGTATAAAGAATGGAATAAGCCCAAAGAGGGCGCAGTGCCGAGGACAGCGTCTGGCAGGGTGAGGCCTCCATCACGTTGGCTGTTGTTGGATTGCTGGCCCTCACTGCCACGCCCGCGCCTCTCGAGTTTTAGCCGGCTGACAAGTCTTTCTGTGCAAGAACATGTGGGGTGTGCCGGCGCCCCATCCCGGCCCGGTTAAGTTCTCCTCGCTCTTCAGGTCTCCGCTTAGTCCCAGCGTCCTCCAGGAAGCTTCTCGGCTGCTCTGAGCCACAGCACTGCTATGCCGTAGGTGCTGCCTCCGTCCTCGTCTCCCCTGCCCTCCCCCCCCTTCCTGAGGCGGTAGGCTCCCTGAAGGCAGGAGCTAGGTCTCTCTTGCTCTTGCATGCAACCCCAGCACTCGGCACAGAGCAGATATTCAACAAAGATTTGGACAATGTTGCTGAATGACTCCCACGATCCCAGCATGTTCAGGAACCTTCCCTGCCTCCTTTCTCCTGTTCTGTGCAGGCTTCTCCAGCACACAGATCTCGGACACGGGCGCCCTGTACCCACCTCGGCACTCAGCCAGCATGTGGGTCAGGGGCCACAGGAGGTATGACTGAATACCGTAAACAAACAGGAAATGTAGAACTTCTTCAGAAAAAAAAAAAAAAAAGGACCCTACACAAAGGCTACGTGGTTCTGTGAACACCGTGGAGAGCCGTGAGGTGACGTTTCCCACCCAAACTGCAGGACGGAGAGCAATCAGTCGCATGAAAACAAAGGCCTCGCAGAGGAGGACCCAGGGGGACCACACACCACGACAGACAGGGATTCCTGGGCTCTTCCAAATGAGCAACTGAGAAAGCAATCTGCCAACTATGCCAGAAAACGGTGGGAGTTGTGTAATTTTTTTAAAAGAATTGTCCTGGTTTACCCGGAGATGATCTAATTGAGTCAGGATGGGGCTCGGGGAAGAAGACGTCGAGGGCTCAGCCCCACTCTTACCTCGTAATGGCCGATGGTATTTAGCTTAGTTATTCCATCTTCGAGAATCACAGATGAACTGTCAATATCCAGCAGTTCTTTTTGTCGTGTCCCCACTTGCAGCTCTGGGAAGGAAAAAAAAAAAAGAGAGAGAGAGAGTGTATTTTGTTCTCCTCTGACATTATAGTGAGAAAGTTTAAATGCTACTCTGTAATAACAGTAGCAATTATTATTTAGGGATACAGCTTAAATAAAGTGGTTAATATTTGTTTGAAGATTTGGAGATATCTCAGCCAGACAGGTAGCCTGAGTTTTGTTTTGTTTTTGTTTTGTGTTTAGGGCTTTGACTTTTAAGACTATGTTTCCCTGAAGCTTATACTCTGAGGCTAAGCCTGGAAGTAAAGCCAATGAGAACAAAATAATGTATCCTTAGAGGGACGAAGCTCTGCAGAAAATTCCAACAACAAATTTGTATGTTCCCAAGCAGGTGCACTGTGAACGGTCTCCTGTAGGTCCCTGTGTGGGAGTGCGCTGGTGGGCTCATATTCCAAACCACATGCCTCAAGCTCTTTTATGGAGGTTGCCAACTTGTGCCCTAGGGCCAGAATGTGGCCCACCAATGTGTATTTTTTGTGTGTGTGTGTGTGAACCTTCACAGTGTTTTGCTTATTACTAATGTCAATTCAGCACCAACAGTCAAAGATCAGAAAAATTCAGACTGAGTTCTCTTCTAAAAAATGGGATCATCCGATATCACTGACCCCAGTGGCCTGCATGCAACCATTGGCTGAAGCTACGGGGCACTACCCCGTTAGATGAGGTGTCCTGCCCCAGTGAAGTTGGGCCCCACCATTTCCTGGTGTCCTAGGTGGGCCAGCACCCCTTATTTTTGACAGTCGCTGCCCCTCCGGGCCTCCAAGTTCGTGAGCCTCTGCTAGAGGAGGTCTCCCACAGCGGCTCTGGGATAGGATTTCAATACGACCTAAGGCTGGCTTCGAGGGTTTGCCTTGGTTTTCCGAGGCCAGCCTTGGAGATCGTTTGCAAGATGATCACGGCAGCAGAAGCCTGACAGGCTGGGATGCTCTGCTCCCATTTCCCATCAGACTACAACGTGAAGCCTCTAGGAGACTTGTTCTGCTGCCTGCCTTCCCCTATCACGAGGAACTGATGGGCTCAAGCTCAGGAATGGCAAGAGGATGCTCCTGCTTACTCCGCCTGGCAGGACGGAGGCCCCCGGGCTGTGGGCCCCCTGTGCCCAGCTCCTGGCAGCCAGAGCCACACTGGCGGGAGGCAGCCTCACGGCAAGGAAGGTGACGGTTCTGGGTCAGGTGACAACGGCCTCCCGTCTGGGGCTGCCTCTGCGACCCCGCCTCTAACCGAGTCAGCTACCTCGGCCTTCAAGCGTCCGACAGTCCACCCAACAGAAGGAAACAGAAGAGAGGCCGAGGAGAGGGGCCTGGCGGCCCTTTCTTTGAAGCCCAGTCACATAGTTTGCGGCACCTCTGCCTGGCTTCCCGCAGCTGCCAGGCCCTGCCCCCAGGCTTCTCTAAATGGCCGTTTAGCGGGAGCTTTGGCCTTGGAGGGCCAGGTGGGAGGATTTTAATTGCCTGCTCAGTCGGGCCGCAAGTCTACATTGAGGGGAGATGAGCCTTGTTACGCTTGTCTGTCACTGCTGTGATTTTACTCTTCTTTCCTGTCCCATTATCTGCTATAAAATCCCACGACAGTCTCTGGGGAGGGCTGCAGGGAGCTCAACTTTAAAACAGTGATGAACATTTGAGTGGAGTGGAACTCCGTTAGCTCGCTCAGGCATATGCTCTCCTTTGCAGATACCAACAATGCCCGAGAACGAATTCAGAGCAGATGCTGCTTTGGGGTGGGAGGAAGGATGGAGACCATACTTAATGCAGGATGCGATTAGCAGCGAGGAAGATGACCTTTCTAGTGTGCTGGAGTTAACACCCAGAGTCTGAGCCACCCGCTAATGACACACTCCGTATCACAACAAACAAATCAAATGCCAACGCGAAATGCAACACACAGAGAGGGCACGGGGTTTACGCCTTTTTGTACTTCGTGATGCAAGGTGAATCCATTCAGTCTCAGGGTGAGCAATCTCATGAATCTGATTTACAAACATAATATTTAAAAAAAAAAAAAACCAGTGTCTTTGAAGGATAATGCTTCCTAGGAAGAATCATGCTGCTCGTGGGAGAGCCGTGCAGGCTCTGGGCCCCCAGACGTGCCCCCTGGGAGCTTCAACAAGCAGAGACTTACATGCCGTGGGCAGGGAGAAAGGGAGAGATGGTGGGAGAGACATTCACCGGGGACTGGGATGAAATAGCTCCTTCATTGCCTTACCGAGACCAATTTCATTCAGCTGAAGTCCATAAGGAGAGCCATTTTTGCTTAGGAAAGCCTGGAAAATCTTTTCTTTCGCTTGGCCTATGGTGTCACAATCAAGAACATTGACTGAAATGTTCCGACAGACATCTGCACTCTCATTTTCCGGGATCTTTTCAAAGATGACGTTTAATACCTGAAAGAATACAAACAGGTTTCCAAGTCTATTAGATAATTGCGATCTGAAAGGCATTCATAAAAGACACAAACCTTGGCGAGTCCTACTAATACCTGACAGCACATTAGCAAACACTGTGTCGCATTATACTACTTTAATCTTTTCTCGATAATCCATTCTTTTCAGGGATAATGGAAAGGAAAACAGAAAAGTGAAAACTCTCATTACAGAGCAAGCACTGAATAAATATATGAGAGTAAAACATATATACACATAAATATTCTAGAAGTGGTGACTTCTAATTTCATCCTCAAAAAAAAAAAAAAATTGGAAAAGCTTCCACAGCAGATGAGGGCAGGCTGGTGATTATCTGTTTTATTAACAGGACCACAGTGTCCCAGAAGTGAAGTTCCAGGTGACAAGAAAGGTCAGGGGGTCCCTGTATTGATCCTGCTGAAGGAGGTCACTTTTTATTGTGCAGTATTAATGATGAGAACATTTATCTCCCCCCTCCACTTCGACATCCTCAGACAGCTTCCCAAGCCCTCATTAAGACCCCGAGGTCCCCACCCTGTACTATTATTCTTGCATGAATTACTTTACATTTCAGCGCTGTTATTTAATGTTTCATCAGTTAACACTCTCCCAGTGCAGCAAACCCTCAGAATCGGATGGATGGGGGAAGGAAGGAAGGCTTTCGTGAATGTGTGAAAAGACAGAACAAGGGAGTATTTCAGAACAAACTGAAAAGCCATTTCAGGTTTACTCTGAGAACGTGCGCGCGCACACGGGCACACACACACCCTAACACAACAAAGTTTACCTACTACAGCTCCTCCGGGGAACCGACTCAGGGAAAGGCTAAGAGTATTCTGTAATTAGCATAGCACACAGTTTGGATGTGAAGGCACCGCGGTGATCGCAGAATCAAGGGTCTGGTGTGAAATGCACAGTGAACCTGGCTACCATGAGGGGATGTAAAATGATTACTGGAAATGTTTTTTAAAAATGGAAACACAATTAAGGGGAGATTGGGGATCCTTAGGATTCATTCAACTTTCAAATGGGTATAGTAACAGTACGTGCCTTCTAGTGTTGTTACAGAGATTAAATGAGATGATGCACATCACAGGCTTGGCACGGGGCTGGACTGCTGGGAAGGGCTCGATGCTGATGATGAGGATGGTGATGATCAAAGTGGTAAGTGACGGTTTCCTGTAACTTTTCAGAATCCTTACTGTGGCTAGTGTTGTGTGCCTTCCTTAGGAGACTGCAAGAGCCTGCCGAAACTGAGCAGCCAGGGCTCAGACTCCACGCCCTGTACCCAGCGGGGCGAGCAGCCGTTCTGGGGGCCAACCCCTCAGTTTCCTCTGCCGCACAGTGGGAGTCACAATGGCAACTGCCCCTGGGCTCCGGTGCTGATGAACTGAATTAACCTCAGGGTGCGGAGCACAGGGTCCAGCTGGCGAGCCCTCAGGAGATAGGATGACAGAAGGACTAGGGACATGGGAGAGGGGATTGCAAACTCTGGGAGGGTCTCAGAGGCATGTCTTCTTGTCATGGCCTTTACACCTTGCTCCCGCACTCCTGCTTACAATTACATGCAGTAAACTTTGGTCCAGTCCCAATTAAACGATTAACACTCTGAGGCCGTGGAGTCTGAACTCTGGGGTTAAGCGGGGATCTCAGCCCCGCAGTTCCCTTCTTCCTGAGAGGGTCCCTCCCTCGCCTGCAGTCTGGGCACACTGCGGATCGGGGCCAGTCACAGCCAGGAAGGGAGGCCGAGGGCCCCTCCGTGCACAAACCCAGACACACAGGACGGGACAGAAGGCCGGGAGTGTTGGCAGGAGGGCATGCGCTGGGCGGACCGTCTAGAAGGAACCAGAGTCCTCTCCCTCTACCTTCCTGGTTCAGCACATTTATCGACACCCTGCCAACTTCACTTCCAGGCACACCTATTTTAACCTTCCCAACATCCTGGCTTGGGGGCTGTGCTCTTATTATCCCCCCCCCCTTTTTTTTTAAAGTAGGCTCCAAGCCCATCGCGGGGCTTGAACTCGCGACCCTGAGATCAAGACCTGAACTGAGATCAAGAGTCAGACGCTTAACTAACTGAGCCACCAGGCACCCCCTACTTTATTAAGTAGTATTATCCCCATTTTTGAGTGAGGAAATGGAGGCACAGAGGGGCCAAATAACCTGCACCGGGGAGGCCAGTGGGCACCGCAAACCACTCAGTGACGGGGTTCTCCCCCCCACTCCTGCTCCCACCCACAGCCCAGGAACCCTGGGCCTCCAGGAGCCCTGTTTTAGGTCAGGCTGCAAGCCAAGTCCTGAGCGAGACTCCCGGCACAAACGGGGGTTCTGGAGGCGTAAACGCGGGCCCTGCCCTCACAGTCTGTGTAGACCTGCCCGTGTCTTCCCACATATGTCTGCGAGCTGGTGCCGCACAGGGGGGATGGGGGTGGTTACGCTATTTCACGGGGCGTCCAAAGATAAAGACAACTGGAAAGCACCTTTTAATCGGAGCTCCAGTGATCCCAGCTTGTTTAATAGCTTGATAGGTATTTGTGAAATCGCACTCTGTGACTACCTATAGGGCACCACTGTCTTTAACAAAAACACCTCTTTATAGGCAATAAATGTTCTACTTAAAAACATAACCAAAAGGAGAAAAAAAAAACCTTAACTGGATGTAAAATAATGTAAATCTGCCACTGCCACCACAGCTAGATGGGTGGAAACAGTAAAATGGTGTTTGATAGAGGCCACAGGGGATTCTGAGAGTCAATCCAGACACCAATTGATTCTGTATGCTGCTAACGCTTAGTGCTCCACCAGCAATTTCCTAAAGTGTAAGTGGGGTCAGGGGCTCCCAGAGTGGGCCCTAGCTCTTCACCCCACCCCAGGCTCCGAGAGCACACACTGGGCTTCGTCCGCCACTGGGGAAGATCCCCCATGGAAGCGCCGTCTCTCCCCTTACAAACCCATTTAGCCAGAATCTTCCCTGTGACCTACTCAGTGTTAGGGGCTGGGGTATAGGGTAGACCTTAAGACATAGTCGTTGTTGGGCGCCTGGGTGGCTCAGTTGGTTGAGCGACTGCCTTCGGCTCAGGTCATGATCCTGGAGTCCCGGGATCGAGTCCCGGGATCGAGTCCCGCATTGGGCTCCCTGCTCGGCAGGGAGTCTGCTCCTCCCTCTGACCCTCCTCCTCTTGTGCTCTTTCTCTCTCTCACTCTCTCTCTCAAATAAATAAATAAAATCTTAAAAAAAAAAAAAAGACATAGTCGTTGTTTTTGGATAATTCACAATACGTTTGACACACTAAAGCATCGTCTTTGAAACAGTATTTAGCCCCCAGGTGCAACAGCATCCCCCTCAGTCAGTGTTGACAGAAAATTCAAGAAGGAAGGACGGGAGAGCTGAGAGCTCTGAGCACAGGCATCAGACCATCTGGATCATCCCCTTCTGGTACTTAGCTGTGAGAGTGTGGGTAAGTTATCTCATTTCTCTGAGCCTTAACACTTCCTTTCCTTCCCCTTGCCCTCCCCTTTCCCCTCTCCCATCCCCCTTCCCCTCCCCCATCCCCCTCCCCCCCCCCCCCCCCCCCCTCCCCTCCCCCTTCCCCTCCCCCTTCCCTCCCTTCCCTTCCCTTCCTTTCCTTTTTCTTATAAACTCTACACCCAATGTGGGGCTCAAATTCACAACCCTAAGATTGAGTCACATGCTCTACCGACTGAGCCAGCCAGGCACTCCTACACTCTGTTTCTATTTAAAAGGAGTGACAAGGTTACTGAATAATGACATAATAATAGCAAATTAAGGAGTGCTTCCTGTGTGCCAAGCACTATTGTAAAGTATGTCTGTGTATTTGTATGTAAGAATCTCAGAAACCTTATCTCATAGATTCTATTATTCCCATTTTACAGATGACAAACTGAGGCACAGAGAAGTTATAGAAATTGCACAAGATCACCCAGCAAGAAAATGGTAGAAGTGGCACTCTAGCTCCATGTTCTTAAACCTTTGGTGATCCTGCCTTTTAAAATATGAAAATGTTTTGTAAACTAAGCACGTCCAAATCTATAGGATGGCAATTAGTCTTCAATACCCACAAAAGGCTAAAGTGCTCAAAAATCTATACTGATCTTTTCTCCAGAAATCTGTCCCTGAATAACTCTGGCTTTCCCTATTTCTTTGGCATAAATGTATCAACAAAGCTGGGACAACAGATATGGTTAGTGGTATATGGCCATGTAACCCAGTTCTGGCCAATGAGATAGAAAGGGAAAGGGTTTCTACTCTAACAGAAGGGAAGTGTAGTGCTAGGAGCTGTGGCAGCTATTTTGTGACTAGGTGGGAGGCTGAAGAAGAGCACAACGATGGTGACCCAGATGAGCAGATGGACCAGCCTTGGGCTGCTCACCTCCCAACTTTCTGCTCTAGAATGCAATTCCATGTTCTTACTATTTCAAGCACCATCATTCTGGTTTTTCTCTTACTTACAGCTGAATGTACCCAACCTGACAGAGCTCACTTTGTTGATGCTAAGGTAGCTAAATTCACTCAGTGATACCCATCTACTTTGCACCTGTTGTGAACAGGGCATTGTAGAATATACAAAGTAGAAAGCTAGCCCGGATTCTGACTGGGAAGTATTTGAAGACTGATAGAACAACTGTGGGATGTATACAAAGAATTCTAATACCAGGTAGAAAATAGTAGGTTAGGTAGAATGCTTTAGGGGTTCAGAGAGAGATTACTTCTAGCTTAGAGGAAGTTTTTCAAAGCGAGAGAAATCAGAGAAGGCTGCATGGAGGAAGGGACATTTGAATTGGGTCTGGAAAGGAGCTGCATGAGCAGCAATACATGAGGAGGCCTCTGGACCATGACATACTTGGCTTCAATTCTAACTGGTGAATAACAAGCTTAATCTTTTATTCAGGCTACTAGGTCAAGAAGTCTAGATAAAAAGAATCCCACTTCCTTTGGGTAGAATGGAGGTTGGAGGACTTGAAGAACCATGCTTGCCCTTCCAAAATCACCATCTGCCGTCTGAGGGTTTCCATTACTATTTATGGAAACAAAAACTGAAGACGAGAACACTGTTTTAGGTTTCTAATACTCATAGTCAGCTCTCACATACAGCATGTTGAACACTTACCATTTACTAGGAGTTGTCTTACATGCTGTGCTAATTCATTTAATCTTGCTCTGTGCATTTAATAACTGCTCAGTGAAGTGGACACTATTATTAGCCTCACTTAACAGATGAAGAAACTGAGACAGAAGGAGGTTCAGAAATGTGTCTGAGATCACAGAACTGCTGAGGGTCATCACTAGGATGTGTCCATACTTTTAGCAAACCCAAAAGGCCAATCAAGGTGATAAACATCCAACGGCAGTCCCAGTCTGCCTGAGATTCTTGATAAATGCTCTTAGAGCAGACAGGGTGGATGCAGACAGCCTCGAAGAGGAGGCTGAACCTCCCTGGCTTGGCTTGGCACGGAACCCCGTGGAACGCACTCAGTCTGGAGGACCCCGTGGGCTGGTGCAAGTACCACCCACTGGCATTTTTATGGAGCTCACATTCACCCAGAGGAAAGAGGACCTTTCCCAGCCTCTACCACAGCCTGCTGTGGCCACGTGACTACACTCTGGCCAATGAGATTAAGCAGAAGTGTTCTGTGGCAGCCTCTGGGAAACTTCCTCAAAAGACAGCTGGTGACCATCTGTCCCATTTCCTACAGCCCTACTGATGTCCTGCTGGCTGGAATGTGGAAGAAGGCTGCGTGAGGGGTGAGAAAACACTTTAGACCATGAGGTGGCCTGAGGACAAGAGACTGGGGGCCTGGGTCTGTGAGGATGTCCCAGAGCAGAGGCACCCACCAGCAGCAGACTGCCCACCGCAGAACTTCATGTGGGACAGAAATCAACTTGCCTGTTGCTTGAGCCCCAGGTAGCTTGCGTCTGTTTCCTGCAGCAAAACTGAATCCTAATGGATTCAGTAATGTGCCTATTACCCAGAAGGGTTCTTGGAAGGGTATTTGGAAGATGCATGGCCCAGAACCCAGAGAAAGGACCAGATGGGAAGGACCTGGTTCTTCTGTAAGCAGGTCACAAACCAGCCCTTTAGGTAGGTCGTTGCTCAGATTTATCACTGTGGTCTTCTGTTCACATCTGTCTGGTGGGATGCTGTGTGCAGATTGTAAACACACAGATGGAGGGATTATGGGTAACATTTCTAATAGTAACATGAGCTTTTAATGACACTGGATTCAGCTAATCAACTCCCCGTATCACCCATCGTCAGTGAATCACCAACCAGGAAGAATGGTGACAGGACACTGTGCTTAGTAGATCTTACAGTTGATGACAAAAACTGCTCAGACAAGAAAAACGATTATAAATAAATGATGAGAACTTCTCTAGCCATCTGACACAGATTATTTTCTGACCTCATAACAAGCATACAAGTTTAGGTTTTATGATCACCTGTTTCTAGATGAAGAAACAGGTTTAGAGAGGCTTGGTGACTTGCCCAAGGTCACTAACAGCCCATTAGTAAAGGGGTTGAGCTCGGATTCACACCCACGACTGTCTGACTCTAACCCCACACCTCTCGTGCACTAAGCTACACAGTAGCTAGACGTACAAGACGTACAAGTATGCAGATTCACTAGCGGCTTTGCCCACCACTCCTTCACACAGCTTGGTGGTTTAAGGTATCAAGGAGATAGAAAAAAATAAGGCCGTGGGCGGGGGAGTGGGGAGCTGGCAAGGTGACTCAAAGGCAGGGGAAGAGGCATTTCCCCATACGTTTTGCACACTTTGGTGGGGAGAGGCTGATCCAGCTACCTTATTAACTCCTCAACCACCTTCTTGGCTTGTAAGGGCAGAGATGTTGCTGCATCCTTTCTGTGGTGTCTTATAATACCTAGAAAGTAATTTTAAAAGAATGTATTACAAGCCAGCCACTTTATCACAAAAGGTCTTAGGCCAATAATTGCTTTCATTATATAAAACCTATAAAATATATTTTTCTAATTTCATATTAGAGCCAAATGAAGGTCAAGAGAAAAGTCTGGGGGAACCTGGGTGGCTCCTTCAGTGAAGCGTCTGCCTTCAGCTCAGGCCATGATCCCAGGGTCCTACTCAGTAGAGAGCCTGTGTCCCCCTCTCCCTCTGCCTCTCTGAGACCTCCTCACCCCCCCGCGCTGGCTTGTGCTCTCTTGCTCTCTGTCAAATAAATAAAATTTTTTAAAAAAAGAGAGAGAGAGAGAAAAAATCTGGTTCTTATACCCAAGTGGATTTAGAGGGGGTTTGGAGTAAGAGAGAAGAACACTGCTTCCAGAGGTTCGTAGAAGCAGCCTGAGCCCAGAGCTGCAAGTGCAAGGCTCAGAAGCTTCTGAGCTGAGGTTTTCCTTAAGCTGGAGTTGGCAGCCCTGGGACGGCTACCGGATGCCCCCTGCAATGCTGCTCTTGGCTGCCCTACATCCCCTCTCCCCTCCTTTTCCTTCCCGCAAAGACAGAGAGCCCAAAGATTCCTGGATCAAGGAATTTTGCTTGCCCCCCAGCAGAATAATGAGGAAGGAAGGCCTTTTCCATCTTGAAGAAGAAAATTAAGTTAATGGAGAGAATTTCCTCAAATGTAAGTTTCTGTCATAAAATTTCTATACTTGCTAGCATTTGCTAACATTTGTTCATGATAGAGTCAAGTAAGAATCTGTCTTATTTAGCCCAAAATGACTGGTTTCAGTACTTTCGGCTTAATATGAATATGTCACAGTTTGTTTTTTGGCAAAGCACGCCCATAAGTTTCAGACTGATGTAGAGTGATGAGGCATTTCCACTGGTGTGTCTCCAGAAAAAGAGGAAAGAGGGCCAAGGCTTTTGGGGTTTTAGGGTTTAGGGGGAGGGCAGATTCTAGTTCTTTTTCTTATTATGTCAGGCTCTAGATTAAGAGCTGGCAAACTTTCTGTAAAAAGCCAGATAGTAACTATTTAAGACTCTGCAGCCTATACGGTCTCTGTTACCTCTACTCGACTCTGCAGTTGTAGCAGGAAAACAGCCATAGACAACAGTCAATGAATGTGCATGGCTGCATTTCAATAAAGCTTTATTTATAACAATAGACCGCATGGCCACATTTGGCCCACAGGTTCTTGTTTGGTGATCCCTGCTCTAGACAATGGTGACTTCAAATGGAATGCTGACTTTGACAATGTCAAAAAAAAAAAAAAAAAAAAGGGAAAAAATGCCTTTTATCTCCACCACGATTTGCTATACAAGTTACCATTCTCTGAGGAGTAGAAGTATAAATAAGGATCCTTAACAATGAAATAATAAAGTCACATTTGAGCTATAAAGAAGGAAATTAAATACCTTTGTATTTAGGTAACTAAATTATTTTCTAATCCCAAGATTATGGGTATGAGAAGAAAGGGTATGAAGAGGAAAGTCATTTCAAGCACTCATTTAATGTTAATTTTTCATTTTCCACTGCTTGCCATCAACTAGGGAATGACTTACCTAAATGATTATAAAAAAATGGTTTCACTTCTTTGATCAGGAAGCTCAGAACAGTAACTATGAAGTTAGTAATGGTTTCGGTATTATTGCAAGTCATAATGGAAATGATTTGCACTATGGTAGAGAGAAAAAGAAAAAAAAAAATCCTAAGAATTGTTAATTAACTTCACTGTTTCTCCACAAATGCTAGGAGTATTAAAAACAAGGTTGCTGAAGTGCAAACATCAGGATTTAATGAACAATGGGATGTAATTGAAGTAACAGAGAATGACTTAATCGGGACAGTGGGTTGTTTAATTATGGGGATAATGGATCTTCTGAAAGGGACAAACTAAATGGAACAGAAGGAGCTGGGGAGTGGTGGGGAGAGCCGCTGTGTTCGAGGAAGCGTGGAGACGTGAAACTCTCATGAGAGGTAGTGAGCACTCTGTTACCGAGGAAATATTAAACAACAGGACTGTCCCCGAAATGTAACGACTGGGTGCAAAAAGACCCAGTGGGGCAGGCTGGCAGAAATCGTCAACAGACCATAGTGCAGGCGTAAAGATTTCTACAGGCATGTATCTGCGCTTTTTCTAAGAATTTCTAATAATCTTAAAGACTTTCTTATAGATATGAGAAGGAGGGCAATAATATGTTTGTCAGAACACTGTTTCCCAGGGTGCCAAGATGCTATCTCTCAGATACAGCAGATTGGCAGGCTCATTTCCTGGGTTTAAGAGTTCAAAAAACCATTTCTCGCTTAACTTTGATTATAAGTCAACCTTCTCTTGCTAATTCAGCACACTTGCTACGAGTTATTGGGTTTTCTCATCTCCTCTTGAAAGTGAAGCCCATGTCCCTTCTCCCGTCCCTTCTAGCGTGTGGTGTACTTTCCTGGAACTGAAATGCTCATGCCTTCCTTAGCTCTCCCAAAGTTTCAGGCCATCTGCTCTGAAATCACCCTCGCAACACAAGACAGGGTGCACATGAGGCCGGCCCGAGATTCTCCAGCAATGAAATCGAACATTGCCTAAAATGCTGCAAAGGGAGAAAAACCACGGAGCAATCAGGCTTATTCCTGGGCCAGCTGTCAAATCTAAATCCCCTGATGTTGGAGGAAGGCAGAGTCCTGCGTGTGCGTAGGCCCTCCCTTATGCGGGCATTCAGGGGGTTGATCACGTCAGGGCAGGCTCTTCACTGACCGCCAGCCTGCAGCGCCGTGATGGAGGAGGGTTCTTGCCATAGTAGAGCAAGTGTGACTGTATGGAGCTTTGCTCAGATTTGAGGAAAGACAGAGGAATTTTCCCCCCAGGAGGCACGGAAGGGTTACTTCTCCAAGCCCATTTGTCAGTATAATGATTTCATGTATAAGGAATTGTACATTCCTTACATGTTCTTCATGTCTTCATGTTCTAGAAAACACCCCATACCTCAGGGAGAACATATCCTAATCTTAGAGGTGTGAAACCTAACTTTCAGGCTGTTATGTGAGGTGCTATGTTTCTGAGAACCGAGCCACACAGGAGTTTGGGGCCTCTTTTAAATGTGTCCCTGTCATGGCACCAGGGTCTGGCATTTCAAGTTACTAAATGTGGCTGCTCTTGATTTTTTTTCTTTCCTTGAAAGAATTTACACACACACACACACACACAGAATTGAGTTTGTTCAGCATACCTTGGTTTTCAATTACATAAACCACCTCAGGCAAACTTAGAAAATCAGGATAGTAAACCACTGGGTATACATGACTGGGGTGGGGGGTTTGGAGGGAGGTAAGAGAGAAAGAGGGAGGAGAGAGGGGGAGAGGGAGGAGAAAGGGGGAGGGGGAGGAGAAAGGGGGAGAGGGAGGAGGGAGGAGAAAGGGGCAGGGGGAAGAGGGAGGAGAAAGGGGGGAGGGGAGGAGGGAGGAGAAGGGGAGGGGAGGGAGAGGTGAAGGGGAGGAAGGAGAGGGAGAAGCAGGGAGGAAAGGAGGAGGGAGAGGAAAGGAGGAGGGAGAGGAAAGGGGGAGGAGAGAGGAGGAGGAGGGAGGAGGGAGAAAGGGGGAGAGGGAAGGGGGGAGGAAGGAAGCAAATTGTAATATGATGGTTAAGACTGGGGGAACTTGCCTGAAAGGAAATGAAAAACCTTAAATTTTTTATATTGACCTTCTGCTAACATTTTGTCACACAAGCATGGCCCAGATCATGTGCCTCCTCTGGAGCTTCTAATATAACCATCTACCATGAAACAGGTTGGGACAGGTACAATAAAAGGCATTAAAAATCATTTTTAAAGCAAGGCCCCTAGAAACCAGTGGCCCACCCCTTTTCTAGTCTCTGTCTACTGGCAAATCTGCATTTGAAAAGCAAGATTTATCTGGATTTCTAAAATCATAATTTCCCGTTAGCCTTTTCCCCAGGGGCTATGAAGGAAAAAAGACGCCAAGAGTCAACATGAATTCCTTCAACATCAAGAAACATTTTGATGACAGTTGAGAGTTAACAAATCTGAAACACATGGTCTTAATTGACTGTGAAATAATGTTTCAAAATGAAAGGCGGAAAAAGTGTTGCCATGTAAAGCATTAAAAAGGACTCAAACCTCAAAAGCGGCTTCAGGCATTTGACTTCTTGCCCCACTCCCAGTCTGGTCCTCTCCTTTCCTCTCCTTCCTGTCGGGGTTCACATTTTCATGAATGTGATTCCCCCAACCTACAGACACTCGCCAACGTCTCTCTTTGGGAATCTGTGGGGCTTCCAAAATGTTTCAAAGTAAAAGCATACACATCTTTGGAGTGGGACCAAGGCCCTGCATTTGTCCTCCAACAATCGTAGGGAAAGGTATCAACAGGCCCTGATGCAAAGTTTGTCTTTCACTCTCCAAGATACCCAGGGGCCCTCTCCACACATGCTGTACATCCTCGGTACTACCTGGGGTGTTTAAGAAATGTCTGTCTATGCCTGGCCTTCGTCCCCAGCAGTTCTGATTTCATCAGTCCCGACGGAAGACCCAGGCATTGGTTTGTCTGGATCTGCATTTCTTTTTCCTTTTTTTAAAAGATTTATTTCTTTGAGAGAGAGAAAAAGAGAGCGAGAGACAGCATGTGCGGGCATGAGAGCAGGGGGAGGGGCAGAGGCAGAGAGAGAGAGAGAAAATCCCAAGCAGGTTCCATGCCCAGCATGGAGCCCGATGCAGGACTCGATCCCACAACCCTGAGATCATGACCTGAGCCAAAACGAGGACAGGCAGAGGGAGAGGGAGAAGCAGACTCTCCACTGAGCAGGGAGCCCGATGTGGGGCTCAATCCCAGGCCCCTGGGATCATGACCCGAGCCGAAGGCAGACATTTAACGACTGAGCCACCCAGGCGCCCGGCAGTCAATGCTCTTAACCGCTGTGAGGCCGCCATGAAACCCGCACAGTGATCATCCTCCCCATTTTACAGGCGAGGAGCCTGAGGCACAGGGAGGTTTGGAAACTTGCCCCATGTCACACAGATGGGCAGGGGTGGATTGCAAGTGTGCCCGGCCAGAGTCTGTGCTCTTCACCGCTGCATGCTAGTTTGAGAACCACTGCTCCTCACCAGCTCGGCCATAGACAGTTATATACACAGAAATCAGAACATAAGAAATGTTAACTTTCTACTCAGGCTCCTGGCTCGTGGATGGCCGCTGAGCAGGGTACTGTCTTCAGCGGAGGGTAAACTACATCTGGCAGTGACCTAGAACTGGAAACAGCTGCTGTGGACTATTCTCCCACCAGAGCACATAACCATAACACAGCCCACAGCGACATGGTGCCTTCTCCAATTAGGGAATGAATTCCTCTAGGATGATACCACGGGTTTCGCCGTCCAGAGCTAAGCCACAGGAGACTCAGCCCCCTTACTGAGTAATCCCAAAACCCCACTGTCTTTTTTCCCTCCTCCTCCACTAACAAGATTGTGAAGAAGCCCCAAGTCTCCATAAGGCTAAGGATCAAACCAAATGACAGCGATCTTTTTCCCCAGTCTCTATGAACGGAAAAGCACAGAAAATGCCTAAGTAATTTTGGAGACACTTGTCACGCTTGGCCCTCTCTCTACAATTCGTGAATGTGCAAGAAATTGGTCTCTCTTCCTTTAGGAAGGGAAGGGGGTGGGGGTGGGATGGGGATGGCTGAAAAGAAGTTCTCGAATGGGTGAAACCCTCCGGCAGCCAGGCAATCATCTTCCTGTAGTGATTTACAGCGTTCCTCTAAAAATATCTATGAGATCACAGAACATTAAGTGCGTGACACCAAACATTTGTAACTAATCCATGAAAATAAAGTAAGGGTGTCATATTGCACGGGGAACACAGTGGAATTTGTCTTGTGTTATCGTTCTAAAATAAGACGGCCTCAATTTGGTTGAAATATATCTTCACACATTGTCTTCCAAAGCAGAGCCGTTTGAGAAATTCTGATTGCAATTATAAGTGCTGAATAGGGAGTGCTTTGCATTTCCTTTGACGATGCTGAAAAGCTATAAGCTATCCTGATATTAAAATCTTTGGAAATTGATGAGCACCCCAGGCATCATTACAATGCTCTCCCCCCAACCAAGTAATTAAAATCTATTATGTGAACACGTGTTAATATTTTATCAACTACTGTTTTTAATTAACTCATCGTCTGAGGCCTCCCGCAGTAGGAATGACATCGCTTTGTTTCAAGTGACCCCCCTGCCCCCACCCCGCCACCGAGCTCCCAGCCAGGCTTCTTTCCGGGGCTGGGGGGAGGCTTCATCGCGCACATACCACAGTACTGAACTCTGGAACCTGCCACAGCAGCCAGTCTTCGTTCAGGGTGTACAGGGCTTTGCAGGTGATTACATCCACGGGACCCTTGTTTATTTTCTGGTTCAAAGTCGTCACCAGCAAATAGAACGGCTCTCCAACAGTTTCCTTGGAAGAGACACAAAAGGGAAAGTCAGCTGTCTGCGGAAGCCACTGTACTTTCCGAAGAGTTAAAGTTTCAGTTTATGGCAGTGCGACAGGAGGCAGGAGGCAATGTTTTCTAACAATCAACATGAGACTCCCAAGAAAACACACACTGCTCCGCTCAGGATCGGGCGCAAAACTCAGGAGACGTGGCCTCTCCCGCCAGCTGCGCAGGCGCGCGCCCGCGCACACGCGCGCGCGCACACATGCACGCGCGCCCGTGCCCGCGCATAGACTCCCAGCATTTACAGTCCACAGCGACAAGAAATCCTCAGCGGATGGTTCTTTTATGTTTCAGCTTCTATATGGCAGACTGATGCTCATCAGCTGGCTAATGCCTAGAGTAGATGCGGAGGTTTAACCTTCGTTTGTATTCCTATTTAATTGCCTTTTTGAGCAAACCAAAAATAAATGGCATTTAAAAAAATACACAACAATTAGCCTTGGTAACCAGAATAAATGTCAGAACATTTTGTAGACTTGCCAAGGAGGATGCTTTTTGGTGTTAAGAGGTTCTAATGAAGGAAGTGGCCTTTAGTGACCACAACCTGCAGCCATCCCGGCCAGCTCGCTGTGGTTTGCAGAGCTGGGCGTGCCCAGACACCCCTGGGCACCTCGTCTGTGCACCTTGGCTGGTACGCGGCCACTGATGCACTTGAACTCCCTTCCCTGGACCAGAGCCAAGTCCACTGCTTGAAGGCTTGTCCCCAGGATCCGGCCCATCCCGATGGCGTCTGTCTCCAAACTTCTGCCGTGGGCACTTACTCCTCGACCGGGGCTCGCCCGCTCATGGTTCATGAGATGCCTCAAACCTGTAGCCACACTGCACTTGCGTGGACTCTGAGCGGCTCCCGGGGGAGGCTTGGGTGTTCTGCTGCCATGGAAGCCGCCCAGAGCATGCAGCCCTGGGTCGGCCACAGCACACGTGCCAGGTAATCCGTGTCTACAATCAACGGACATTAACCAAATATGTGGAAGAGGGAGAGCTAGGGCCAGAAGCCAAACCCTCCGTGATGAAGAGGCCAGCCAAGCGACTGAGGCTGGAAGCACCGTTTCCAGCCAAGCTTCACGGCCTAGCTTGCAAAGGAGGGTTCCGTTAGCTCTCTCCCCTGCTTTGCCCTGACCAAGTAAATGGAGACCTCATGTAAGACTCCTGGCATCCCCCCTCCCCACCGCCTGTCCCATCCCCTCCCTGCAGGAACATGTGCTCTCCCCAGTCCCAGGGCTCCCTTCGGCCCCCTTCTGCCACCCCACTCTCCACTGGCTTCCCGTCACTTTTCCCATTACCTTTTCTCATTGAATCCTCTCATTTAATCCTGTGAGGTAAGTATCGTTATGACCATTTTGCACAGAGGGGGAGCTGGGGCACACGGAATAGCTGTGATTTTCCCCTGATCCCACAGCTGGCGTGGGATAGTCACCACTTTTCTCTTCCCTGCTGACATATCCTTGAGTCTCTTCCTTAGTGTAGGACAGAGGTGGAATGTTCGAAAATTTCCCAGGTGGGGAGAGCGTTGGGACCAGCACCTGACATTTTAATTCTTATGGGAAATATCCTTTATTTAGTGGTTCACAACCACACTGCTCTCTTCTCTTTCCCTCTGCCCTCTGGGGTAATGTCCCGACTGCAAACCCAGAACTTCTACTTCTCCTTTTCCCTCCAGCACACATCAGAGACAGGGGTGAGTGTCCTCGTGAGCCTTGTGGGCTGGATGGGCCACCAAGGGTGCAGTTGGGGGCCAGGTGGGCTCTGCCGGGCTGTGTGGAAGGGCAGCTACAGACTCACTGGCTCTGTAGTCAGGAATTCCCCAGAATTCTCCAGAGTGCAGCCAGACTGAGAGAAGTGATATTTTGTCTTATACTGTTACCCGCACCCACGGTTCTAACCCTGGGTGATCATTACCAGAATTCCCTGGGGCTCCCATAAAAAATTCAGATGCCTGGACCCTCCATTAGACCCACAGAGCCGGAACGTCTGGAACCGAGGCCTGGGCATCTGTGGTTTGAACACCTTCCCAGGGGATTCTGATATGGGGCCAGCTTCGAAAACCATGAAGTTTCTCTGTCACTATGGAACACGAGTCCTCAGTCATACCTGCTGGGGGCTTAGGTGTCTTACAGAGCAGGGAACACTCAGCTCCTCGGGTGGCTGGCTGTGGCCAAGTGCACCTGACCGGACCACGCCTACCCTCCCTCTCCTGGGATGGGAACTAAGCTCGGCCCCTTCACCTTCCTTTCCTTTGTGAGACCAGACTCTGGCCCTGGCTCAGCCAGAGGCCTTCATGCCTGTGATCTCGATCCATCCCTAAATCCTCCCTAAGCCCATAAGAAGGTGCCTGCCTCACTGGGGAGGTAGTAGCTAGGAGCTCTCAAACCCTGGTGCCATCCCATGCCCGCTGTGGGATCTGGCGGAAGGCACATCCATTCTGCGTGCTCCCAATCCCCCCAGTGCAAAATGGTCATAACGATCCTTACCTCACAGGATCAAATGAGAGGATTCAGTGAGAAAAGTAAGCAAAACTCTTCACATAATATCTGGCATGCTCAGTAAAGACAGTTGGTATTATTACTTCACTCACAGAGCCCTGGAAGCTCTGAGGAGGAGGTTACCTGGGGGTCACAGAGCTAGTGGCATCTAGGCAAATGTCTGTGGGACAGGGCAGGAGGACCAAGGCTGTCCGAGTCCCACATCTCCTTGGGCACCCGGTGTGGGAAGTCAGACCCCCTGCACCAGAGGGGATTTTTCCACAGAAACTGAAAGCATCTCTGGCCGGCTCACAGTCACTTCCTCCTGGTAAGCGTGCCACCCCTCACCATCTCAAGTGCTCAAGATACTCTTGAATCAGCACTGCAAAAGCTTGACCCAGAATCCTCTGCTTGAGGAGCCGTTTGGGCTCAGGGCCCAGATTTTTGGAACATCTCACCCATTTAAGGCTCAAGGGCAGCAAGGGCAAGTCTCCAACCACAAGATCCCCCAAGAAAGAGCTGGGAAGAAATTTAAAACCGGTGACTAGGCTCTTCATTCCATGAGTAGATAACAGTTGCCCAGAGGAAAAGGGCCAGAGACACACAGCTAACTGGGGCTGAGATGACTTTAGAGCCTGAACCTGCTGCTTCTAACCAACACTCCTAGTCCAGTGCTCTTTCTACTACCCCAGGATTCTCAAATGTAAGGCACATACAATTACCCGGAGGAGCTTGGCAAACGTGCATTTTCGGGCCCCACGGCCCGGGCTTCTGATTCAGTGGCATTGGTAGGGCAGGAATCTGACTTCCAAGACTAAGACCCAGAACTGGGTGTGGGTCCTGCCGCTTCTGTTTAGATGCAGTTGTGGCTGAAGCAAGGATGGTGGGAAGCGAAAATATTCGCCCCAGAAATAACTGCTCAACACCTCCCCAAAGCGTATGATGATTTATACCAAGTAAACAGAAAATAAGGCAGATTTCATTAATCTTAATAAATGGGTAGTGCCTTGGGAGAGGAAGGTGTTGGTAAAAAAAAAAAAAAATGTTGTGCATCTACTTGTAAGATTGCATTAAACATTAAACTAAGCACAGTCTATTTAAAGTGCTGCTCTTGGATCTAAACTTAAGTAGCACTGTTACAACCTGTGGCATATAGCAGTGTATCTTATTCAAAGCTTAATTAGATTTTGGAACTAGCTACAAACACACAATTAGGCAGTTTTGCTGGAATCTGGATGGCTGGTGAAATTAAAGAAGGATAAGAACCTTCTGTACCAGGGGCCTCAGAGGGGCTGAACGAAGATCGGGTTCAACAGAACACTCTTCTTGTCCTATTAATATTTTAGAACAGTACCGGTCAACATTTATGGAGTGTTTACTTGGTGCTAAGCCACTGCCTCCATTTTCTCCTCTAGGCTTCAGAGCGGCCCTAAGATAGTCTTCTTCCAGTGCTCCAGGCTATAAACCCAAGGCTCAGATAGGTGCGGAAGCCTCCTCTAGTGAGTGACGGGGTCCAGATGCAGACCAGGCCGTGGACTCCAAGACCCACTTCCTTACCCGCTGGACCCACGCCAAGTTGGCATTCAAAAATAATTTTAAGATTCAATCAGACTACAACCACATTCATGCAATAACCGCAACAAAGGAAACTCGAGGGATGGGTGGCTCTTTGGGGACTTGCTAAACAAACGGAATAATGTGGAATGACTAGTTAGAACTGAGTTTAATTAGCTTCCAGTATTAGTAGGTAAATGGGTATTTCCAAGATGCTTCAGAGACCCTGCAAGCATTGCGTTCTCTTCAATATCTGAAATACCCCTTCCACTCAGCACATTTCCTGGGCTCTGGTTGTCAATTAATGATGTCAAGGTGGGCTCAAAAGTCAATGGTATAAAATTTCAGTTATGCAAGATAAATAAGTTCTAGAAATCTGTTGTACAACATTGTGCCTACAGATAACAACGCTGTTTTGCACCCTTTAAAAATCTGGTAAGAGGGGAGGTTTCATGTTAATTGTTCTTGTTTTGTTTGCAATAAAGTTGTTTAAAAGAGAAAAACATCTAAATGAACTGCATTTGCATAGGCCAGTTACAGCAAAAACAATTTTATTTTCCCCTCCACGTGCTCCTAGGAAGGACCATGTCTAAAAGAGGTTAAATGCTGACACCATGGAGTGCTCAGGACTTATCCTGGCAAAGACATCAGCATCTGCTAAAAATAACCACCTATTGTCTTACCTCTGACACTACCAAGGGAGGTGACACTTACCCGCAGAAAACCAGAAAGGCAGACAGACATCCAGTTTGTGAGGAGTTTTTCTACCACAGACTCCGTGCGTCTTAGCATGAGTTTAGGCTGCATGTTACTGGACTGTTCCATCAAGTCCCTGGTCAGCACCTCCAGGATGCTGGTCAGGTAGACCAGCTTGGTTTGCAGTGCAATGGTCAAGAAGGAGGCGAACAGACACCTGTTGAAAAATAGAGCCTTGGTTACAATAGTCAAGACATCAAAACAACCCAACTGTCCATTAGCAGATGGCCAGATAAAGAAAATGTGGTATATGTGTGTACACACACACACACACACACACACACACACACCAGAATACTGTTCCGCCACACAAGAGAATGAAATCTTGCCATTTGTGACAACATGGATGGATCTTGCAGGCAGTATGTTAAATTAAGTCAGAGAAAGACAAATACCGTATGATCTCACTTATATGTGGAATCTAAAAAAAAAAAGAAAAAAGAAAAATAACCAAACTCATGGAAAAAAGAGATCAGATCTGTGGTTACCAGAGGTGGAGAATGGAGGGGGAGTTGGAGGAAGGTGGACAAAATACAAAAACTTCCAATTAAAAGAGAAGTAAATGCTAGGGATATAATGTATAACATGGTGACTACAGTTAACACTGCTGCATAATTTGAAAGTTCCAAGAGAGTAAATCTTAAAAGTTCATTTTTTTCCTTTTTTTTTTTTTGTAGCTGTATGAGATGATGGATGCTAACTAAACTCATTATGGTCATCATTTTGCACTAGGTGTAAGGAAGATCATTATGCCGTACACCTTAAACTTCTACAGTGCTATATGCCAATTCCATCTCAATAAAACGGAGAGAGAGGAAAAAAAAGAAGATATACAGATGACAAAGAAGCACATAAAAAAAGACCCTCGGTTAATGAGGTTAACTATCAGCCATGGCTAAGTTGATGCTGATGGGAGTTTCCACGGAAACTGAGGGGCAGTGGGGTGCTCTCCTGTGGGCATGTGTGTTTTTTTAATGTCTTAGGTCAACCACCTTTGTCCTCAATTCATAAAAACCATGCACCAGTGTTCACCCCAGGACATTTTATGTGTTTTCAGCTCTTAGACTTTAAACTAGAGTGGTAAACAAGAAGTGAATGTCTTTCCCAAATTTTTAGGTGTTTTAAAGACAGAAAATAGCACTTCTGCTTTTTTGATTCAGGACTCATGTTTTTTCTTGGTGTTGGGGTTTTTCAGGGCTTTTTTTGTGGGGGAGGAGGGTATGTGTGTGTCTTCAAAACAGAATATGTGTTGGGGTCGTGTGATCCGAAGTAGAGTTATCGTGGCCTCATGACCCCGACCAGACGGCCTCTGGATAAATCCACGTTTTCAAGGGATGTAGATACCAGGTTCAGGTTGCAGTTTGGAAATAAGGAGCACACGTTTTTATTTTCTCTATTTAAAGACTTTCAAAATATAAATAAATTGACTAATACCTGTCCTTCACTGAAAAGTTCTTCTGCTTCTCAAGGGTGTGGATGACAGTAACAAGGAAACTTTTATTACAAATCAGGGCATCCAAAGCTGTGAGACTTTCATTCTTGTCAGTGGCATCTCTGTTCTGGAAAAAAAAAATGAATATGATATGATACGATATGACATGATATAATATTAGAAACTTAAAGTTAGGAGGTAGATCCACAATGGGTTTTCCAAGACAATGATTTAATACTGAATCCATGATTCCAAAAAAACTCACAAAAATTCAATAATGAAGATGATGATGACAATGAGGACACTATGAAAGTCAGGCAGTCATGGGCTAAAAATGAAAACTTATAGACTTACATGCATATCTTCAGTGAAGATGTGTGTGAAGCCACCTGACTGAGAGGAAGGAGACACTTTTATTATTCATAACATCCAAAGGAAATGAATAGTGTATTTTTGTTACAATACCCAAGTCCGTTTTAATAAAGTAGAGACACTGTTTGCTAATCTGAAGGGCCCCTGGGCTTATGTTCATTTTATATCCTCTAATACATAATAAATAATTATTCAGCTCTCAAGAAGCACCGGTGAATTCTGAAAGCCTCTAAGAAGAATCATTATCATCACTGCATCAGTCCCATTTTTAGTGGAGGAAGGCATCTCACACTTTCAAAGAACAGACTCAAAAGTGAAAGAAGTGGTAAAGAAGATCATGCGAATGTGCAGACCCCTCCTTAAGCAGTTTGCCCTCTCGGGATAAATACTGAGTTGTGTCCGTAAGTTTTTACAAGCCTTAGCTTAGTAGTATCCACTGTCTCAAGAGACAATGTTATGGAGACGGGGTGAGCTGGGTGGTTAAAAGTTAGAAATCTGGAGCCAAATTACTTGGGTTTCACTCTTGGTTTTAGCACCTACTGGTCACATGACTTTGGGCAAGTTATGTAACCTCTCTGTGCCTGACATTGCTCATCCTCAAAATGAGGACACCACCGACTCCCATCTCCTAAGCTTGGTGTGAAAAGAAAATGCACACGTGCACAGTAAGTTCTATCTCAGCTATGTTTATTGCTTTTATCACTAACTTATGGCAAACTAGATCACAAAGTTATTGTCCTGCTGGCTTCTACAATTATTTTTATGTGCTATGCTATGTTGCTCCTGGATATAGACTTTTCAATTCGAGTTTCCCTTTTTAATGTATCATAAGTCTTCTTGGAATTAAAGGATTAAATTTTAAAAGCATGAGTAACACTTTAAATGAGTCAACAGAATGAAAATAAAAACTTGAACATTCAGGTTTTTCTCTTCCTCTTTTTTGGGGGTAATATTTGAAACTTTAGGCTATTTTTATACCTCGTTAAAGTAAATTTCTTCTGCAGAGAATTTTTGCTTTATAGTTTCAAATCTGTTAGCCTAAGCAGAAGACCTCAAACTATTTTGGTCATACTCTCCCTTAGTAATATGCAGAAAAATCATACCCTGGGTTTGCATTTTCTAGTTCCTAACATTTTTCTGCTGAACCAACTTGATATGGACAGACCGTTTAAACAGATTGAGTCCTGACCTTACATAGAGAAAGGCCACCATGGCTCCCTGTTTTCTGAAGCTCCTTCCTCCTTTCATTTAAATTTCCCTCTTCTAGGAGATAGGATGCCTTGCTCACCCTTATTTCTCCTCCTATTTTCAGCAAAACAATGCAGTCAATACAATGAAAAGGCAGGCTTTGGAGAACCAAAAACTGGTACAGAGCCAGGAATTGGGAATATCTTGGCCTCTGTGAACCTACAATTTCCTCTGGTTCTGTCTACTGCTATCCGGTAGGTGTTGACTGCTCAAGTTCTCGGTCTACCAGCCGACCTCCAGGCCTAGAGGATGTGGCTCCTGATCCATCAGTAAAGGGCCTAATTGACACAAGGACGGATCTGCAGCCTAGAAAGGATTTCAGCTGGTGCTGTCATCACAGACTATGCTCCTCCGTCCTCTATATCTTGCATTATAAATTCGAATTTAACTTAGGTCTTGCTAGGGTTCTGATAGTTACGCCTGTTTTTCCACTCCTCTTGTTTACTGACTTCAGTTTTCCTGGCTTTCTCAGTTGCTGTTCAAGATTATTCATAACCCTGAGTTAAGTCTGTTTGGCTTGAACAATGCGGCGGTGGGGTGGGGGGGGAGGTGAGGGACGCTGACCCTCCGTGCGGTCGAAAATTGGCATGTAACTTTTCCCCAAAACTTAACTACTAATATATTGCCTACTGCTGACCAGAAGCCTTACCAATGAACACATCTTTTGTATGTCAACTAACACATATTTTATAAGTTTTCTGTATTATATACTGTACTCTTACAATAGAGTAAGCTGGAGAAAAGAAAATGTTATTAATAAAATCATAGGGAAGAGGACATACATTTATAGGATGGTACTGTTTTATTGAAAAAAAAAATCCGTGTGTAAGTGGACCCATGCAGTTCAAACCTGTGTTGTTCAAGGGTCAACTATATCTCTCTTCTAAAATAATACAGCATTTTTCCTGGGATTTTTTTTTTTTCCCTCAAAACACTCAACTTGCAATAGTGTCTTTTGCATTCATCACTTATCTTGCTCTTGATTACTGAATTTAGAATATAGGACAATTTCTTTTTCAGGCCACAGATTACTCTCTTCAGCACTCAAGGGCAATCATTAACTGTAAAAGCCCACACAAGCCTCATGTTGATGGTAGAAATCTCTGTTGTTTTATTGCTATTAAATTCTTAATGGGGATCTCAGATAGCTGAGAAATAGACTCATGATGTCCTGCATAGTCATCCTGATTCAGGGAATTGACCTCCCTCCCTAGGTAGTGTTCTGCTGTAGAAATGGATAGATGAGGTGGCAAATACAAGTCTTGCTGCCTGGTACTCTTGGAGGAGAAGTTTAAAAAAGTATATTGTACAAGCACAAAAAACTGAAGTCTTATTTATAGCCTTCTTGATTTACAACAGTAAGGCTTGGACCAATAAATAAATAAATAAATAAATAAATAAATATATGTATATATATGGCGGGTGTTTTATGGAGGTATCCCAACCTCCAGACACAGCATCACATATCATGGTGTCTGCTTCTAGAATTATAGAGAACCTGGAAATTGCTTACTGCATGTGTCTGTGTTTCTGAACTCTAGGCTTCTGGCCAAATGTAGCTGAGAAGCTTCTGGTAAGGTGATACCAGCTCTGTTTTGACCTGGCTTTGCTTAGAAGTCTAGACTGAAATATGATCATCTGTGTTGATGTTCCAGAGGTTGGGCCCCTCTGTGGTCACCAGTTCTGGACAAAAAAGGGCAGCATGGTGAAGTGGGGGCATCAGGATGTGGAGGTGATGACAGGCAGATGAGTGCCCTTTGCTCAAGACTTGGGAGTGTAAAGGAGGAAGGTTGAGTGGGTAGGGGAGAAGATGGAGGTGTCAGAACAGAGCGAGACCGAAAACCCAAAGGGTTAAAGGAGACTGCTCCTCGGAGTCCCAGGATGGCTTAATCAATCATTTCGTGCAGCTATTTCTGCTAAATGAGGATGATATGGACTGATCAGCAGAAGAACAACTGCTGCAGAGAACCATTAAGAACACAACATTGCTAAAGATGCCTGCTATCAACTCAAAGTCTATACATGTCTCCCTCCCTCCCTCTCGGCCCATAGTACTTTTCATTTCCAACTGAGAAATAATAGTGAATAATCTAGTAGCTGCAATGGAAGTCATGCAGATAAACACAACAAATTGGCCAGCCCACAATTTATTGATTTTTAAATGAACTAGCTCGCTTCCCAACTACAAATTCAGCTCTAAACAGGTAGTAAAACAAAACAAAAATCATCACTCTGAACTTCTGTCCCTCCTAGGTTTTTGTTACTGGACAAAGAATAATCGTCAGTGACCCATCACTGCTTTATACCCTAATCAATCCAATTAATAATTACCCTTCTCCCAGCTCTGCTCAGACGTAAGCCCTTATTTCGCACCAAGCACACTATCTACAGCCACCTTGGAAGCAAACACCTGTTCTGACGACAGCAACAAGCACCTTCGTTATTATTCAAGACTCAACCTTAGGAATATGATCAATGCTCTTTTACCTCGGGGAAGAAAGTTCTCAGAGCAAAATGTTTGTAGTCAAGGAAGGGAACAGTTCCAAAACTATCAACCACATCCAATTTATCCATCTGCAGCTCAGCAAAGCCTGCAAAACAGAATCCCAAGAGCAATACTTTAACTCAACAAACAATGGATAAGATCTTCTGCTGTTTTGTCTAACATGGAGGATGACCTTGGTTTTCATTAAAGAAGAAACAAGAGATAATTACTTGGTTGGCTGCAGAGCAGGGCTGGAATAAACACAGAGCCAGGCCTAGACCCTGCCGCTCAGATGTCTTCTATTATACAAACAGTTCTCATTACTGTGGCCAGCTCCATTTGGGGGAGGGGGGATGATAAAAAAAAAAAGGCTTGTTTTTCCACAAATAAAATTTTGGAGCCTACCATCACGTATCTCTTTCCGGAGCTCACTCTCCAGGAGCTCCAGCTGTTGGCTCTGTTTGCGGCTCAGCTCCTTCGATTTGTGCCTGGTTACCCCCACGGCCGCTGAGGAGACAGAGATCTAGTGTCAGATTGACATGTTAACTTCAAAAACAAAAAGGAAAACGAAGTCAACCTTGACATTTCTTTTACAGAGACAGAGGAAGAGAGAGAAAGAACAGCATTTAAGAGGTGGAATTTCTAAAAGGAAAAATTCCCAGTGAGGGGACACTCTAAAGAGGAAGATGCTAAAGCACAACAGGAAAACAAAAAACTACCCACCTTAAAGTAAAAACTAAATCAAATAACCTCCACTTGTAACCAAAGATCCCAGCTGGCTGAAAAGTAATGAAATAAGCCACGTTTCCCTGCAGCCACAGGCCGCTGATATTGTTCCATTCTTTTTTCAATGTTTCTAAACATCCCTGGAGAAATAAAGCTGAGCCACAATTGCAGAAGGAAATCACAGATCCACGCTCTGTAAGCCAAACTTGCATAGATCAAGTTGGCTGATATGGGGAGAGGTCCACAATGAACCCTCGGATCTGGGACATGGCTTCTTTCCCCACTTCGTCTTGCTGCTAACTGTGCTTCTAACTGAGACAGTGCCCTGAACAGGCTTGGTACTCGGTTCACAACCCCACTCTGCCAATTATGAGCTGTGTGACTTCAAGTAAGTTCCTTAGCATCTCTGTGCCCGGTTGCCTTATCTGTCAAAGGGCCCACACCTCACTGTGATGTTGAGAGGACTGCAAGAAGCAACCCACAGAAAGCATTCAGAAGTTGTTCTTTAAAAAGAATATTCAACAACTGTCAACTACATTATTATTCTGGAAAAGATTTTCCTCCTTCAACAGCAACTTCATGATAAAAGGACCCACTACCAGTAGATACGAATGATCCTGGAGGAAACAAAACTCAGTAGGGTTCTTCACTGGACCATTTCACAAAGTCAACAGTCTTCACCGTAACATGCATTGTGCATCTTCAAAAAAGGGTGGGGCGCACAGTGATTTCCAAATTTATGTGACCACGGAACCCCTTTCTCCGGGAGCATGATTTGGGGTTAGCGTTCCTCAGGCCACACTTCAGGCTACAGGGGCTCAGGGCAGGCAAAGGGAATGAGGCAGCCACATCCAGCCAGCAGTGGGTTTTTGATGGCTGACGTCTCCAGGGGAAGCCACAGTGGGGATGTTTAGAAGGTGGCAGGCCTAGGCCAGGGTGCTTCGTGTTTTCACTAATGACGTGACAGATGGGTTAAAATATTTGTACACTTTACACCTGCTCAAGCTTCTGGTCACACATGCTGGCCTGGAATCATGGCAAGAAGGGGATGAGAATTTTAAAGGGCAACTACCAATGAAGCCAAAGCCATGGGTCAAACTGAGCCCACCTCACCATAAAAAGCACAAACAGTCTCTATGACAGTGCGGGGACGGGAGGGGTGAGTCACACACGGCACAGGAAGAGATCAGAGACTTCTAGTAAGTCACAAAGTGGAGAGGACTCTATGGGGAGACTGGTGTCTACAGATGCTTAACACTAGCAGATTCTCAAAATAGAGCTCAGCACTTAGAATTTATAAGTAATCTTCTTACTCGAAGCCAGTGCCAGCCAGAACATTATTAAAATATCAAGCCCAATTCTGGATTCCAGCTATAGAGCAGGGGTGGTCAACTGGAGAAGCAGCACAAGAAAATACCTGAAATGATCATCAGCAGGGCAAAAGAGGGCCTCTGCAAAATGAATTCATTCCATTGGGCCAGTTCATCACACACAGAAGTCTTTCCCTCTCTGGACTGAGAACCCGCCAGGAGAAAGGGCCAGGCCTTCCCTCGTGCTGTCCAGCTCCGGAGGCTTGCGCAGTTATCAGCAACACAACGTGTGTTCATAGACACAAGGTAAGTGGATGCGGGGATGGATGAATGAAGGAGTGCATGGAAGGGAACAGGAGCAACTAGTAACAGAGCGTTGGAAAGGCAACGCCTGTGTTAAATCAACGTATGTGAAGTGTTCTCTTAGTTGGTGGAGAGGAGTTCTATTTCTGAGATGGACAAGAGGAACCAGACTTTGGATGAAAAGCTGCTCAGAACCAGGTCGCACACTAAATGGCTACAGGGACCAGGTAGGCAGATGAGTCACGTGGCCCAGGTGGAGACAACAGGGAGTGGTGGGGACTTCAGCAAAACCCCAGCGCCCACATGCTCTCTCAAGGGGCGGCTGTCATTCAGTTCCAGGAAACCGATGCTATGGAAAAGTGGAGATCCAATGATCCAGAGCTTTCAAATTTTCAAGAGATATTTTTAAAAATGTGAATCAACTTTTTTTTTTTTAACTGAAGTACAGCGGACACAAATGTTACGTTGATTTCAGGTGTAGAACATAGGTGACTCACCTAATTTTAAAATGCCGTCAACTAGTTCACAGTTTTAAAAAAAAATGCTGTGCGGGCCAAACAAAACAGATTGTTGGGCCAGATTCAGCCCGCGAGCAACCACCCTGGGATCATCGTGCTCGGATGAGCCTTGCGATATTTTAATAGATGGTACAAATCACGCTTCTAAAACATAGTTCTGCCAGGAAAAGCAGAGCTGGGGTGGGAGCAGGGGGTGGTGTTTGGTGAGGTGAGAAGGCAGGAGGAGATGACCAGATTGTGAAAGTCCAAAATGCCAGAGGAATTCTGAAGGAATAACGTAAATGGGAGATTTGTAATCGCCATTCACAGTACTGGGGAAGTGAGTTGGACTATATTTCTCAAACACCAAGACGCCATCTTTGCAATCCAGCTTTGTATCGATGAGGAATCCTAAAAAATGGTTAGAAAGCCCTCAACATGTACCTATGATTCCTTTCCCAAAGTTGTGATTTGGGTTTTTACCCATCAATACTCAACTGAGGCAAACAGCCCCTGAAAGCTGAGAGTCTGCCTGCCTGACGAGAGGCCCCAGGGAATCATTTCTCTGACAAAATCAAACAGGGCACTTACCAAAGATGACAATCACTAGCAAGACGGGAAGCACAATCAGAAAATACCAAGTGGTTGGAACTGTTTCCTGCTCAACGTAGAGCTCCAAGTTTCCCAGTTTGACCTAATGGGACAGAAAGTCATTAGACTCAATTGAATTGGGCGCCATATTTATGTACACACTTTTTCCTCCAAATTGTTTTCCCCAAGATACAAAAAGGTGACAAGCTAGGTAGGATATATGAATTCAAGTCCCAGCTCAGGCAGATTGGCTCTGTGAACTTGAGCACATTGAGAACATTCACCGTGCCTTGATTTTCAGATATGTCACAGTTGAGGTGCACTGGACTATACCTGGAGATTTTAGAATTGAGTTCTCCTTGCCCTAGGGGTTTAACTCAGCCACCCCATCCTTACTTTCCTCATCTCTAAAGTGGGATGTAGATAGTGCCTCTTCGTAGGGTTGTCGTGAAGACTAAATGTACTTCATCATTTGAGTGAGTGGCTCATGGTAGTCCTCCCAAAACTCTCCAGTGGCTTCCCAGAGCTCAAAGCCAAGCCCTTGCGATGGCTCACATGTTCCTTTTTTTTTTTTTAATTTTTTCCCCAAGATTTTATTTATTTATTTGAGAGAGTGAGTGAGAGAGAGAGATCACAAGCAGGGGGGAGGGGCAGAGGGAGAAGCAGACTCCCCGCTGAGCAGGGAGCTCGATGTGGGACTTGATCATGACCTGAGCTGAAGGCAAATGCTTAACTGACTGAGCCACCCAGGCGCCCAGCTCCTCGCTCCCTCTGGTAACTCTCCAGCCTCCTTGAATATTCCCCCTTGCTCCCTCTGCTCTAGCCACACTGGCATCCTTTTTGCTCCTCATGTTAAACCTGCAGGTCTAGAACCCTCTACCCCAGAGAGCCCATGGCTCACTCCCTCTCCTCCTTGAGGTCCTTACTCAAATGTCATCTTCCTAGACAGACCTTGGCTGCCCACCCTTGCACACCTTGCAGCACTGCCTGTCCCTGCTTCATGCTTCTCCATGGCGATCACCACCACCTCACACATTTTCATTTACTTTCTTCACTCCATGTGTCTTTAGGTAACCCCCACAAAGGCAGAACCTGGGGTCTGTTTTCTTCTCCGCTGTGTTCCCATCATAGAAGAGGCCTCAGGGACCATTTCACGACTAGAGATTGCTAGCGTTACTCTCCTCCCCCGGTGTGACATGTGGGGGCACTTGTGAGTTCAGCTGTGTTACTGATTTCATAATAATTAGTACCCTCTTTATCACACAGATGGACCACTGGAGGCTCAGCTAAGCCAAGCGACTTACCTAAGGCCATGCAGCTATTAGCTGGTGCAGCTGGGACATGAACACATTTTTTTTTTTTTTTTGGTCTTACAGTCTGATGTTCTTTTTTCTTGACTTTTATTCAATATTTATGACTACAGATCATAAAGCATTTTGGGGGGGTATAGACTGTGGAGAGCCTCATATGGCATGAACACCATAAAGAAAGACTTCTAATATGGTTCTGTTCCCAAGGGTCTCACATCTTTATTGTGGGACATAAATATACCTCTGATGGGACCCTCAAACATGTCAGGAGGAGATGAATTGCGGCATGACTCCATGACAGAGGAAGCAGCCCACGGCCCAGAGATCATCTGGTCTCCATCAGAATCGGATGCTACTCTGAATGTGCTGGGTTTCCGCTAAGACATGTCATCCCTACATTTGGCAAAAGAATGATAGCTCGTTCGTCCGTGGTCTAGAGATTCTGTGTGCAGGTGCTACGGTCTAAATGTATGGCTAGAACAAAACTATCAAGACTCATTAGTATTATAGACAATGGTGTGTTCAGTGCTTTGACATTCGAATGGGCACATGGATGGATTCGACCCGCTCTTTTGGAGGAATTACGCTTGCGCCTGCACCAGCAGCTTTGTTTATCTGCCATTTAAAGCGAAGATCTAAAGATCCATAACAGATGCCATTCTGGCTTCAGTGTCACTGAGAAGTGCCCCAAATAAGGTACAACCAACAGGTAGGAGTGTCAGGTGACTTACGCGAACTTTCTTGGAAGAGGTGTCAATGCTGTTTGCGTTACTGATGCCTTTAATTTTGCAAAGGATGATGGTGAGATCTTGATTTCTCGTAATATTTTCAAAACTGCAATTTAATTGCTCATTTTCCCCGTGGAAGAGGGTGATTTCAATGTCTGTCTTGGAGATGTTGAACTCATCGTTTTCTTTCTGTGAAGAACAAAGAGGAGATGAAGTAATGAGGGCGCCCAAGGGAACCCACAGACACAAGCACACCTTGCCCATCAAGGCGGGGGCGTGTCCCACCCGAAGGAAGTGAGAAACATACTTGAATTTTCACTTCCAGTTCTGTGTCCCCCTCGGGTTCGACCCGACACCCTGTGAACCTGGGGTCCTCAAGATACTGCAGGCTTCCGCAGTCCAAGTAGGTCTCCTGGACTCTCAGCTTCACAGTGACGTTTGTACGCGCTTTTGAACTCTTTAAACTGGGGGCTAAAAACCTGCAGGAATTCGCCATACAATATTCAGAGACCTGAGGGAGGAGAAAAGAGCATTTTTAAGAACTTCATTACCGAGCCCCAGCCCTGCGATGGAGGAGCGAGGTAACCCGGACAACTGAACTTCTCGGTGCTCCCAATTTCTCATCTGTAAAATGGGGAGAGTGATACTACCCTCCCCTCACAGGGCTGAATGAACCCGAAATCAAATTAAATGCAATGAGGGCTCATTCAACTAAATGGGGGCTAATTTACATGGGATTACATGTGCAGAAATGCTTGGAATCATGCCGGGCACCCAGTCAGCACTCAAGGAACCCTACTTGCTATCACTGCGAACACACTTAGCGGTAATGGGGGCAGCCAGAGGTCATGCAACGGAGAAGGGATGTGCAGAGAGAAGAGCCTAGCGTAAGAGGGACACGCGGCACCAAAGACTTTGCAGGCTCTGTGTGTCCTGGAGCCCTCGAGGTGGGTTGGGAAATGCGGGCAGGGAGGGGAGCACCCCCCAGGGAGGCCGCAGGGAACTGCACACCACCGCCGGATGCATCCGTCCTTGTCGGGGAACGTCCCCTGGCGCTTAGCGGAAGTCACTGACCCCAAGTGAGGAAAAGGTTTTGCAGGCCTAACAGGAAATCAGGGAAACAAAAGCAAAAGAGACAACATGGGCCCCCAGGAAAACGTGGAGCATGAAGGCTGGAAAGAATACAGAAAGTGTGGCCTGCTTCACAGCTTTATTTATTAAAAAAACAAAACAAAACATAAATACTGTCATTTTTAGGGGTGCAGAGAGATGGACACAGAAAGCCTCTGGAAAAGAAGAGGTTGACAAAGGTCTTAAAGAAGAACAATAAGGGGCGCCTGGCTGGCTCAGTCTGTGGAGTGTGCAACTCTTGACCATGGGGCTGGGAGTTCGAGCCCCACGTTTGGTATGGCTTGCTTAAAGATAAATCTCAAAAAATAAATAAATAAATAAATAAAGAGCAATAAAACTTGTGAAAAAAAAATTTGTCAGGTGGGAGTTTACCTGTTTTTTACTTTCTAATATTGGTGGTAAAAAGAGAGGGTAGGGGAGCGCCTGGGTGCCTCAGTTGGTTAAGTGTCTGACTTGATTTCAGCTCGGGTCATGATCTTGGGGTTGTGGGACTGAACCCCACATCAGGCTCCGTATTCAGCATGGAATCTGCTTGGGATTCTCTCTCTCCCTTTCTCTCTGCCCTGCACCCCCATATGCTCTCTCTCTTTCTCTAAAATAAAATAAATAAATAAATCTTTAAAAAAAAAAAAAGAAAGAAAGAAAAAGAAAAGAGAGAGTAGGAAGAGGCCATAGGTGGGAAGATCTGATGCAAGGGGCTGAGACAAACAAAACCTCCTTCCCCCTTAACACCTGTCCAGCCCTGGATCTCTCGTTCACATTTCTGGCGATATGAAGAACCAAAAAACAGTGTGTGTTCACATTGTGGAGACGTGGCCTAGAATCAGATACAAGGTGAGGCCTGGAACTGGCGCTGGGTGTGTCAGGAGGCGGATGTGTGTATGACGAGGCTGTAAGGGTGACTCAGGAAGGCTGTCTGTGCCTAGGCCCAAACCCACACTGGTCCCAAGCACGGCCATGTCTGTGGCCACAGGCAGACCAGCCAGCTTTGGCAGGAAGTGGTCAGGTGGGGCCCGGAGAGGCTGTACCTTCACATCTCTTGTTGAGGAAGGAGAGAAAGGGGAAGAGAGAATGGGGAGAGAATTCGAGAAGAGGGTAGGAGTGTACTCGGAGGCCCCAACCTGTATCTGAAATGCATCATTTTGTGTGACGAGGCCCTCCCGTGACTCCTGTGGGTGTTAGCAAGTGGACAAGGGCTGGGGACCAGACCCTTGTGTGGGGACATGCAAGGTAAGAGGAGGCCAGGTGAGAAGGAAAGGGACCAAGCCAGACAATGGCAGGAGCAGGAGGAATATATGACAAGATTTCTGGGACTCGGGCAGGTCACTTGGCCTCCACACCACAGCTCTGTGGGCACGATGGGAACTTCACCACTGACTGCACAGAACTGCTATTCTTCTGGACATCTCACCTTTGCCCCTCACAAGGCATTTTCACATGTATTCCTAAACGCTGTCTCATTAAAGTGCCTCCCTACAAAGCCCAGCTGGCGGAAATGGGAGGCCTTGTCATACCAACCTCATTCCTCTCTCCTCTGCACCACAATTGGAAATATTCCACTGCAAGGAGAAGGTCTTATTATTTCCATTATAGCCCAGATGGTGTATATCCCCCAACAGGTAAAAGCTTGTAATATCACAAAGGCACAGAAATAAAAGATATTCCCCAAGAGATGTTCGTGTGATGAAAACAACATCATCCTTGAAAATTACTATTATTACAAGGTAGCTGAAGACTTACATTTATGTTTCCTTTTAACTCATGTGAAACGATTAAGTTGTCAATTACGTCAAAATTTCTGCCCACGATAGTTATATTTTGACCACCACTGCAAAGAGAAAAAGCAACAACAGGAGTTTCATAGTAAACATACAGGCATTTTGCATTTATGAACAAAGCTATCACCTTATTCACACTTAAACTCAGTTATGTTTGAGAGCCAAGTAATACATTTTAATTTCCAATGCAGGACAATTCTAGAAGTCTTTTAATGATGCTGGCCACAAATGTATAGTTTTTAAGATACATAAATATAAAAATTCAGATCAGATCCTGTTTTAATTCTAGGAAAATGCCCAAGTTCTTTTACAGAATTTGGAGCTTTGCTGTGTCATGTTGCCACATATAATCAGATCATCGGCTATACCCTGAAAAGGTTTCACTAAACAGAATTTTGTTTGATTGCTGTTTAATCTATATTAAGATACTTCAATCTAACAATTTTCAAAATCAAACTCCCAACCTACCAATTATACTTTATTTAGGGAGATAGGGAACATTTTGGACAAGGTAAAATTATAAATGACATTAAAACTATAAATTCCCATTTGGTAGGCCATATAAATAACAGCTACGTTCTCTCTCTCCAAAACCAAGCCAAATGATTTCACATATTCTCACCACATAATCGCATATAAGCAAAGTGGTCATTAGATGTGAAATAAACAGCTGTCCACAGCTCTGGCTGCCCTCGACCCCCCCCAACCCCCTGCCCCGTTCATGTAGGTCATTCCAGGGGACAGGAGCCTGGGAATGTCCGCTCTGTGCGCCAGCTGGGCCCAGCCAGGATGACAAGACCTCGAGGTGAGCATGAGGCGGCCAATTTGTGTAGGACAGAAGGAAGACATTAGGCCCCGAACCAGTCACAAGGGGGAAGGGTCAAGCTGGCCTCCTGCCAGCCTGTCGCCATTACTAGAAAGCGGAGCCGAGCACGCTCTGCCGACGGCCAGACTGCAGAGCCTCGCCCTTGCCCGGGCATAACTCAGAGTCACGGGCTGAGAATAGCACAGATGACTGGACACTAAGAAGCCTAATCGGATCGGGGCGCCTAGGTGGCTCAGTTGGTTAAGCGACTGCCTTCGGCTCAGGTCATGATCCTGAGGTCCCGGCATCGAGTCCCGCATCGGGCTCCCTGCTCGGCAGGGAGTCTGCTTCTCCCTCTGACCCTCCCCCCTCTTATGTGCTCTCTCTCATTCTCTCTCTCTCAAATAAATAAATAAAATCTTTAAAAAAAAAAAAAGAAGAAGAAGCCTAATCGGATCACTACGCTGTGCACTGGAAACTAATATAATATTGTAGGCCAACTATACTTCAATTAAAAAGATAATAAAGAAGCCTCTTATTTGATGGCAAAACAGAACGCTGGTGGCTCAGAGCACAGCAGCCTGGGCGCCCAAGCAAGTCGTTTGAATGCTCTATGCCTCAGTTTCCTCTCCTGCTAAAGGGGCTACTGCTAGTCCTTCTGTGACCATTAACTGAGTTACTAGATGTAACACACAAGGCATGTGGGGAGTGCCACGTCAATGTTTGCTTTTATTTATAGGAAGGATTTAGACCCCGAGCGGGGAGTGCAGTGCTAGAGGCTTGGTTTAGAAATTTCCGGTTTTCTCATGCCACTGTTAGAGGCAGAACTGGTGAAGTCCCAACCCCCCAGTCCCTTGGAATTTGACTGTATCTGAAGACAGGGTCTTTAAAGCGGTAATTAAGATTAAATGAGGTCATTGGGGTGGGCCCTAATCCAATAATATGACTGGTGCCCTCATAAAAGAGGAGATAAGGACACAGTCACAGAGGGAAGACAACGTGAAGACATAGGGAGGAAACCATTTATCTTCAAGCTAGGAAAAGAAGCCTTGGAAGAGACCAACCCCAACATCTGCCTCTGAACACTGGACTACAAGTGTTTTGCTCCTGTTTTTTCTTTTTTTTTTTTTAAAAAACAAAGGTGCATCTACATTTTCATCTAGACAGTACTTTGAAAATCAGCTTCATGCTGTGTTAGGTGAAATCTCTTATTATGAAAATATCTTTAGGGTTATATTCCAAATCCAATGTGAATTTAAATTCAACTAGGCAGACAATTTTTTTTTTTTTAATATACTGGAGTCATCTGGAAGAGTTTATTTTGGAATGTCAATCTCTCTCTGAGGGAGTATCTTTGAAATGTAGATACTGCTTTTCATTTAGATAGCTCCCAATATTTCCTCGAATTATTCAAAACAGCTTACTCTAAAGGTTATAAAATGAAAGTTGTAAGAGAGAAGCTTTGTGTCACAGGCAGGGGTGAGATGTTGTATATTTGTATTGGAAACGTAGGCTAAGAGTAGGTACCTCAATGAAACGAACATTTTAAAAGGCAAAAGACTTATACAATCTGACGAGAAACCATAGTATGAACACACATATTAGCTGTGAGCTTCCTGGCAGCCACAGCTCAGAGGAAAGCAGGATATGCTCACAGTGTTCACGGGGACAACTGCTGGTCAGGTATGTGTGTGTTTTCTAGGAATAAATCCTAAGGGGACTTCTGTGAGAGGAATTTACATAGGACTATTATTTCTATATTTATCTGAGTGAAATCCATGATCTTTATGCATATGACCCTTTTCTTTTCTTCTTCTTTTTTTTTTTTTTTAAGAGAGGGAGAAAGAGAGAGCAGGATGGGGGGAAGGGGGCAGAGGGAGAGAGAGATCATCTTAAGCAGGCCTCACACCCAGCATGGAGCCCAATGTGGGGCTCAATCTCACAACCCTGAGATCATGACCCCTTTAAACACAAAGACAGAAAAGTATGAATCCAGAAAGCACCTGATCCAGGTGGTGGCAGGGTATATGAGGGAACAGTGTGGCAGAGCAATATACGACAAGGGTCCCACAGATGTACAGTTCCCGCCGTCAAACTGGATACACACATCCTTCATTTCTTTTCGGCTTGATGGTAGAGAGAATTTCATATGGGTGTCATTTAGCACATGGCTAACCTGTATCCTAGAAAAGGGCAGAAAAACAACTCTTAAAGGACCCAGACGCTTAGCATAGTTGGCTTCTGAACATGACTGTGTATGAATTTTACTTGAACTGCAACAGTTCACAAACTATCAGAGTAGTTGGAGGCAACTGCTGGTTCATCAGAGGCCCCTGACCACTGTGGGCATCATCTGGGGCAGGGGTCCTCTTTCTTCTATGCATTTTTATGTTTCTTTTATGTTTTTGCATTTGCCTTAGAAATGGGGAAAGGAGAAGTCCTAACAGAAAGTGGAACATGGACTGGGTACTAAGTTGTACTAAGGAATTCCTGTTAATTTTGCTGAGTATGAGAACGGCACTATGCTCATCTGCTGGAGACATATACTGAGATGTGTGTGAGGGAAAGGATACGGCATCTGCAATATGCTTACTCCAGGCACCATCCGTCCCTCCCCTCCAAAAACGAAATGAGACTGGCAAAATGTTGCTAAGTTTTGGAGGTGGAGGATGGGTACAGAGAGGTTTGATGCACTCTTCACTCTTGGATATGACTGGAAATTTCTGTAATGGAAAGCTTAAAAAAAGAGAAGTTCCAGTTGAGCGGTAGAAGGGTAGAACCCCATCCCAGGCAGAGATAGAAGATCCTGCCATTCGGAGAGCAGAGAGCCCATGACCAGAGTCTATGCCAAGAATCCAGGGGTCTCGGGGTTCAATCAGCATCAGAGCGAAGCTGCCTCCCAAGGAACTCCAGATGAGAAATTAGTTGGGACTATCCTGGGTGCTTCTGACATCCACAGGACCTGCCTTTGACACCCTTCAGGGGACAAAGCAAAGCCTTCTACATTATTCCCTCTGTAACCTGCACTTCCTCTGTACATCACATCTACAATGAGCCTCTAAAGCAAAAAATCATTAAGGCTGGGTTGTGCTGAATAATGCTCAGTATGTTACGTGTGAATCTACTGTTACTAAAGGATATGTGCATGATTATTAACGTTAACGCACATACCCTTTAAGTAGTAATAATAAATCCTAACAATAAGGCAAGTTCAGAAATCATCTGAGTCAGTGTGTAGTCACACTACCTAGGATTTACATTCTAAACTTTATATTCAGAGCCACGCTCTAGGAAATTCATCGTAAAATGGCTGATCATTAAAATCTAGGCTTGTTTATAAATTTTGGAAGGAGAGAGGGGGAAATGTGGGTCGTTCTGCTATTATTCTTGTATTTTTCCCTTCAGAATAATAAGGCATTTGAAGAATACCTTATGAAAAGAGTTTGGGATTATGGCATGAACTCAGATATAGGATTAACTGGGTATTATGTTTACTTCTCGTGAACTTGGGTTCACCACTCTGATGTGGTTACTGAAATGCTACATGCAGAAAGGCCTCTGAGTCATTTAATTTAATAACTGCAGTATCTTGAGACACATTCAGAATTGAAATGAGAGCATAGAGAGTCCAAAATAGGGTAATGCTCTGAACACCAACTTATTTTCCGGTGAAGGTGATTGCCTTTCAGTGAACACACAGGTGTCGAACTTCACAGATTTTGCTACACATAATGAAAGATTTTCACAATAAGGTATTTAGCCAGGACCAACGGCACAAAAATGCCCATGCTGCAAAGATATAGCTGCTGATGTGTGCTGGATAATTCTGGTAAATAGCAGAGCCACCCATGAACAGCTTTCTCCATCAAGATGACAGGCATCCCAGATTTACTGTGAGGAGGGGGAAGAGGACGGCAGTTATATGCAGCAAATGAATTAAAACAGAAAATTCAGTAAATAAGTGTGGCTGATTAAAATGCTGTACAAATCTGTTGTAGTAGTTAACAACCAAAACACCACGCTTCAGCACATTGTCTCCAATGCATTTCCATGATGAGAACGAGCTCAGTGTTACATTTCATATAGACCGTGATGCCTTTTACTTCAAATTAACCCAAACTTATAAAAGCTAACAAGCAGAAAACTCAAATTGTCTATTGTGTTATTATTATGACATCTCTCTTGGGGGTAACATTTGCACAAGGATGTCAGGGAGACACTGAAAAATTATTTTCTCTCCAAGTTTCATTGAAAGGATGAGTTAGGGGGAAAGAAGTGATAGAAATAATGATATTCAAATGGTACACTGACCAGATATCTGTGTTGGGGTGTTTGGTCTTTTTTTCTTTAACTACTAATACATGCTCCATTTAGTTTATTTAGCCTGACACCAATCCAACGAAGAGAAGGCTACAAAGAATAAAACAGATCAGGAAATTTCTTTTTCCAATCTTGAGTGACACTTTGGAAGAGCTGTCCTATCTTACCATCAAAGTCCTAAGTATGCAACTATTTTTCTAAGGGGGTCATCTTCAAGATGATGTTTGCTACTCAAAATACTTGATTTTGTTAATGGATATAAATCAAGACCTCAAATAGGCAACACCGTGAGGTTTTGGGTGGTAAGAGGGAACAGATTCTCTCACAATTAACTTCAAATGTGGTGTTTAAAATATTCTGCTTCTTGAAATTATGTCTTATCAAATATGCAGACCGATGGCCCACTTTGGCCCATGGCAATACTTTGAAAAGATTATAGTCACAATGATATGCCTCTGGCATAAGTTTGAGCTTTTTACTATATTATCAAGGATAAATTACTATTATGTCAACTTACACATCCTTCTCGCAAGTACTGGTTCCTTTCAGGATCATCGTAATGTTGGATGCCTGGGTAAAGTTTGCCCCCGTGACGATCACGTTACTTTTCCCTAAAGTCGATATCTTCTGTGGCTCAATGGACTTAATGTAAAAGACCTGTTGGAAATAAAGATTCACATACAAGATCAAAGCTAAGAAATGGCATTGTTCCAAAAAATCTGTTTATGCGCTGCCGTTCGAAGAAATCACTGGGAAATTACAACATTTTGCAAACACAAGCAGACAGTGTTTAATGAAATCAATGAATTCAAGGAAGAGTGCTGAAGATTCATGTCTCTCAACATGCGACATCGTGAGGTCAAACCAATTAGTCTTCATCTCACAAGACAGTTGAAAATACAGTTGAAGAGTCTGACATTCTGTCTGAAGAGTGAGATCTCACAGAGTCTCGAAAATGCTCACTACCTTACAGCCTCTGGAGGCTCACCGTACAACAACATGAAGGGAAGGACAAGGAGTCTGCTGGCGCTAGGCCCACAAGCATCATCAGTAAGCTGGAATAAACATCATTCTGGATAAATTTAATTCCCTAGAAAGTAGTGCCTATTTTTTTGTCTGTCTCAGTTGGGCTATTCGTTTTTTTTGTGTGTTTTTTTTTTAAAGATTTTATTTATTTGACAGAGAGAGACACACAGTGAGAGAGGGAACACAAGCAGGGGGAGAGGGAGAGGGAGAAGCAGGCTTCCCGCAGAGCAGGGAGCCCGATGCGGGACTCGATCTAAGGACCTCGGAATCATGACCTGAGCGGAACGCAGATGCTTAATGACTGAGCCACCCAGGCACCCCGCAGTTGGGCTATTTGAATCAAGGAGTATACTGCAGGGAAAAACTTCAAGAAATCAACCCAGTCAGCCACCTAATACCCAGTAGTCAGATGCCAAACCACTGTGGTCAACTGTTTCTTCTCCAGTGGTACCCATTCATGTAGGCTTATGCACCTTACTTCTCTGTTTGCAATGTCTAATCAAAATCTCCTTAAAAGTCTGACTCTTGGTTTTGGCTCAGGTCATGATCTCAGGGTCGTGGGATCGAGCCCCACGTCGGGCTCTGCACTCAGCATAGAGTCTGCTTGGGATTCTCTCTTTCTACCAACCCCTTCCCCCCCGCCCCGCCACTCATGCTTTCCTTCTCTCTCTCTTTCTCAAATAAATAAATAAAATCTAAAAACAAATCAAGTATTCCACACAGCTAAAAAAAAAAAAAAAAATTACAAATTCTCCTTAAAAGAAAAAGGCCTTTATTTGATGGCAAGAATCACTTTCCCTTTCAAAGATGAGACAATCCTGATTTCTTTCAGTTTTCTTCTACAGATGTTACCGTCTATCGTTTTGATCATTTTGTTGTTCTTCTGTAGACCATTTCCAGCATGTCTGTATTCTTCTACAATATGGTGACCAAAACAGGACAGAAAATTCTGCTTCTGGCCGATATAAAGTACAGCAGATCTTTAGCATGAGAGCATTTCATACTCACACTCTTGACATTTGGAAACAACCTCCAGGGCCAGAGACACAAAACCAGGTGAAATCGGGCTACGCCATAGATGCCAAATGTATCCGCGTGGAGGATCAAGTCTAGGCAGAAGCCACTGCCAGCCCTGGGAGGGCATCAGTCATGCCCAACCCCAGCCTACACCTGCTTCCTGAAGCAGCCTACTATTCTCCGCTCCGTTGTATGTGTGATGCAACGATGGACTTTCGGGGCTGTTCGGGCTGACCCGCCCGCTGAGAGGGAGGTCTGATTCCGCTCCTCGGCAAACACGGGTGCTGTACGGTGGAGCGGCCGCCGTCGCCCGTCAGCACTACGGACTGGTTCTGCCGACGGAGGTGAATCCCTCGTTCGTGTCATCACAGCAATGATGTAACGTGACAGAGAGTGGATTTCAGGGGCAGAATTTCTTTAATCACTCAGTAGAGGACTTTCGCCCCATACTTATAGAATCATGAAGGGTCTGAAAGGGTCACTTTGATTATTGTTATACTTGACTGCATTTTATGGGGGGAATTATCTGCAAGCGTGGTACTTGGAATGGGGGGGTCAGCGAAGACTGCCAGGTAAATCCCTTGCAGATGTCAAGTGTGTGCCAGACAGCTGAAGGCTTGCTCTTCGCCCTGACTCGGTGACAGCTAAGTGAACACGTGTTTACTGAGCATGTACGGGGTCCCCGGAAGAGCCCCACGTGTGTGGGGGACACATGATCTATGCGCGCGCCAGAGCAGGAACTGGCCACCTAGTGGCTTTGCCTGTAACAAGCCAAATCCAGGCCACCGCTTGCGTTGTATGGCCCGTGAAGGAAACGTCAAAAAAGTAACAACATTCCATGACATGCGAAAATACATGAAATCCCGATCCTGGCATCCACAAATGGAGTGTTTCTGGCCCGCAGGACACCCATTCGTGGACGTGTTGCCAGTGGCTGCTAACACCACAGCAGGGCGGAGCCGCGGGGCTCCCGAAGCCCAGCCCATTCTCCGTCTGGCTCTTTGTAGGAAAAATGGGCCAACCCCTGCGCAGTAGAAGGCCTCTGCCTCCTTAGGGCGGAAAGAGAGCCTGCGGTTTTGTTTTATGTAAATCCCAGCAAAGACTCCCATTTACACCCAAGTCCACTGTGATCCCCACGGTTCTTTCTGGGCAGCCCTCTGGATTCCTGTACTTAGACTGTAATATCTGTTCCAGAAAGACTCTCGCACACCCCAAGTAAGTGCTACTTCTCTACTCTTGGGAGAGGATAAAAAGAACCTTATAACTAATGTAAAAAAAAAAAATTTTTTTTAAGGGGGTTATATTTTGCTTCTTAAACGGTTCTATAAACACCATCAGTGGACCCACCACGTTGCCTTATTAACTTTTTATTTCTCCTGAGCAGAGACAGCCCTGCTACTTCAAGAGGATTTTATTTTTAAACCTTATTGTTTAGAGAAGTATCCATCGACTGTCTAGGATGAAATCCAGCCCTGGTCTATCTCCTGAATGCAGATGCTTCTAGTCTGTTTGCAAAGAGGGTCAAATTAGTTGCCCTTTGTTTGCTTGGAGAACTTCTCTTAATGTTAGTGAGTTAAAGAGCTAGCAAGAGGACCTCATCAAATATACTGTGCAGGTATACAAGAAAAAAAAAAAAGAGGGAGAGGGTAGCTATATGGCTGTACCATATGGCTGCAACAATTCTTAGAACTATAACATTTTCTATTTTTACTGATAAAGGTTTTTAAAAATCCCGTACAGACAGAAGGCAAAGAATGACCTCCCGACAAATGTTTCACACACTTATTTTAGATCTATTTTTATATTTTAATCAAGAGTTAATCTCACAGCCTGGTATGAAGTAGTGGGCTCCCTGAGCTGACACACAGAAGGGGTTAATTTAAAAACAGAATCTAGGGACGCCTGGGTGGCTCAGTCAGTTAAGCGGCTGCCTTCGGCCTGGGTCATGATCCCAGGGTCCTGGGATCGAGTCCCACATCAGGCTCCTTGCTCAGCAGGGAGCCTGCTTCTCCCTCTCTCTCCTTCTGTTTGTGCTCCCTCTGTCAAATAAATAGAAATCTTTAAAAAAAAAATAAATAAAAATAAATAAATAAAAACAGAATCTACTTTGATACAAAGAGATGCCTTCTTCCAGCCATACAGTAGGATTGCACCCTCATCTTAGGTCCAAGGATTTCCATGCGCCAAATACCACTGCTGGTAACCTTCACAACCTGTGTTGTTCAGCAATTAACCTCAGAATAGTCTACTTCTTGCCAGTTACGTTTTAAAGACATAAGAGTTCTTTTTAAATGGCTGCCCAATGTTAAATTATTTAATAAAACACTATGAATTCTGGTCGCTTACCAGTTTAAATTACTCCCTATTTTGTGTATGAAAGCACATTAGAAACTGGTTAATTAGGTGATTACAGAACACCCACTTATTTTTATTTTCTTAAAACAAAGTCACTGTAAGATATTGGAAACAGCACAGCCACTAAGAAATAGCTCTCTCTGAAAAGGTCTAAAAGGATCACTTCTGACAGTAAGAGTACTTTTTGTGAAGTCTGACGTCAACACAATTCAAATTACCATGACATTAAAAGAGAAAATACTGCTATGATTGAAAAGAATATTGGAAAGAGGTGCATTAGGAAGGCTCCATTTATTAAGACCAAATTGTACTCTATTAATCTGTTTAAAAAAAAAAATCTGAATATAGCAGAGCTCTCGGTAGGCCTGGACCTGAATCAACGCTCAGTAAAACGTCTCTCAGAGTTTCACTGGTGAAATTAGTTCAAACAGAACTGGATAAAAAGTCACATGAATTCAAAACCAGCTGGAAATCTGAAACCAAAGGACATTAGAGAGATGAAAGGTAGCACAACTAATTAAAGGAAAGTGTCCTGTAGGGCCCTACAGGAGTGAATATTTGGTTCAGAATTATTTAACATCTTTATTAATGACTCAGAAGGACAGAAGTAATGTATTCATGAAATGTAGAAATCGAAAAAAGCGGTGACCAGCAGCGGAAATGGGAAAGCATAAAAGGAGGTGAGATATTGAAAGAAAATACAATCCTGCCGAAGAAAAATAAGAGCACTAGATAGAACAGCATGGTCATGCATCTGATGCTCAGCCCCCAGGTGAATGTTCTCTCATGGGGGCCCCGATACAGACCCCAGGAAACTTGGGATATAACCTCCAATCTCCGGTGGGTCCCAGGACGTACCAAGAGTCAGAGTGGCAACTGAGACAACCAGAAGATGACAGACCAAGGTCCTGTGCTAAGAGACCAAGGCTCACTTCTCTGACCCGGGGACTCTAAGGGGAGGCTGACCTGGCCCCAGGCGGGGCTGCCAAGGCCACTCCACAAAGTTGTTACTCTTGGCCACTGAACTTTCCGAGTGTGGCAACTCAGAACTGGCCTGGGTGACTGGGACTCCATGACCAGGGCGGGTGGCTCCACCCCGGCAGAGACCCTTGACTGTAAATTAGACCCAGCCACTCCAAATCCGCCCCTCGGCTGAGTTTTGACTTCAGCACGAAGCTCTTGCTGCTCCACTCTCCTCCAGGCCTCAGTTTCCCATCTTGGGCCTCTTTTGCTCTCCCCGTCTTGGAGAAGATGCTAGTCTTGCCTGGGTCTGCATCCTCCACTCTCACCATGCCCACCCTCCCCTCTCTGGAGGCTCTGAGGCTACTAAAGCACCTGCCCCGGCTGCAGGTCTTCGGCCCACCCACGTTTGTCCACACATGGGACAGGCCGTGCCAGTCTAGTGCCACGAGAAGCCAGTGTTAGTTTTCTCCCTTCTAGACTGACTCGTATCAGCAACTCTACATCATTTAATACTGGCTTATATTCACTGAGGTCATACAGTGTAGAGCAGTGGTTAAAACTGTGGGCTCTGGCGTCAGACTGCCTAGATTCAAAGCCCTTGCTTATCATTTACAACCTACCTGTCCTCTGCAAGCCAACATCTCTTTGCCTATAAAATGGGGAAAATAGGTCCACTGTGAGGCTTCCATAGAGATACTCTGAGCTCAGGACATAGCACAGGCTCAGCAACTAAGGGTCACCATGATTCAGTTTAGTACATTCTGGCATTCCTTCTTTTTTTTTTTTTTTAAGATTTTATTTATTTATTTATTTGAGAGAGAGAGAGAGAGAAATAGCATGAGAGGGGAGAGGGTCAGAGGGAGAAGCAGGCTCCCCGCCGAGCCGGGAGCCCGATGTGGGACTCGATCTCGGGACTCCGGGATCATGACCCGAGCCGAAGGCAGTCGCTTAACCGACTGAGCCACCCAGGCGCCCTCTGGCATTCCTTCTTACATCTTCTGTTGTACACACTCAACTGCTTCACGAAAATGAGTTTTACTTCCTCCAAAATATTGTAAGTGCCACAGTGTAAGCTCATGAGGGCACACACTTCGCCCACCTGTCTAGCACATAGTAAGTGCTCAATAAACACATTTTGAATGAACGGATAAATGAATGGTTGCCAGTGCATTCCATGGCACCGAGCCCACTGCTAGGGCCACAGAAGCCACTCAACAAGGTAGATCTTCAACTTAATTTCACTGTTAAAAGCACAGTCTCCAAAGGAGTCGACTTGGATCGCCTGTGAGAAATTAGGATGCACATTCAGCAGTGGTGGAGGACGAGAAGAGGGGGTGTGAGGAAGACAAAGAAAGAACACTGTGAATGTAGGTCCCTCAAGAGCAGGAGACACGGCTTTGTAGGGTGTATTTCCACCCCACCAAGATAAGCAGACGGCGAAGAATAACAAATACGAGAACAACATCATATCAGAGATCTGCACAACCTTTCTGTGCGAACAGGAGAGGGAGAGTGGCCAGTTCTCTCAGCAGGTGGAAGACTGTTAAGAAAAGGAAGAGAGGTGAGTGCAGGGCCACAGGGCCAACCATCTGAGAGAGACTGGCCTCTACAGCTGAAAATACTTCTCACCCAAAGGGCAAACATCGGGTTTTGAGTTCATTTCCCTGTTTTGGTCGTGCCTTTCCTTAATGCAGCCCCCTCCCCGATAAACGACAACACATATTTGTAGCTGGGATAAAGGGATTGGGGATAGGGGCATGAAACAGCATGAGGGCAACCCGCCCAACCCAAGACACCAGAAACTCTGTCTCCTAAGTGCCACCTCCTTAGATGAGCAAATTCGCACCTTAAAAGGTAAATGTCTTGAGTAGCATTCTGTGGCTGCTGAAGAACAAACCCCAAGCTCCTCGGCCTGGTGTGTAAGGCCCCCCAGATGCCGGCTACGGGGTCATGTCAGCCCTGTGCCCCAGGATTTCCTGTACCCTTCTGCTCCAGCCAGACTGAATTACTTGGGTCTCCTGGACCTCAGGTATGGATGACCTGGAATTTTCTGGCGACCCACTATCTTTTGCTAATACTAGCCCCTCTGCTCAGAATACCCACTCCTCTGTCTCCATGAGTCTCATCCCTCAACTGTTGGCTGAAATGCCATCTCTGTCTATCAATCCATCCATCCATCAAAACCTTAACCAACTACACTGATTAAGTGTTTTTAGCTGCCAGGCACTGGGCTTAAATAAACAGGAATGACTAAGCCGAGGCTGCGGGAATAGCCAGGCTCTCTGAGATTGTGTACTTTCTGGTACCTCTCCTATGTTAATATTTTTTATCTTATATTCTTACTTATGTACTCATGTACATGATTCTTGAGACTGTTGGCAAGACATGTGCCGGATTCATTTGTGTCCTCCTCATTGTAGCCACGAAGCTCAATATAATGGCATCGACTAGGTGCTCAATATACACCTGTAGTAAGAATCAACTCCAGCTCAGCATCATGAAGCCTAAAAGCATGTCTGCACCATTCCTATCCCAGCATGTCTGCACCATCCCAGCCCCTGGCATGCAGGAAGCACTCGATACACGGGTGATGTGGGAAGATGCATTGAGGGAGAGCTCTCAGTGCCTTCTCTGCTAGGAAAAGTGTTCAGTACTTCATTCAAGGCCAACATAGGACCCAAACTGGAAACGTGGAGTTACACATCCACATGATACTGAAAGATAGCAGTATACGCCAGAGCATGAGAAACCCCCCTGTGACCAGTAATATTATACCACTCCCTATGAACCGAAATCAAGATTCTGTTCTGAGCCACATATTTAAAGAAAACATTCCAGTATCAACAAAATACCTTTCTCCAAACTAAGAAGGGTCATTCACACAGCAGCACTGGAGACAGGCCTAGGCTTTTGGTTATGTTCAGCCTTGTCCTGCCCACTTGGTAACCCAGCCAGTTCTTTTAACCACCCAGTGTCAAAGGTCAAAAGGCACAGGAAGACACTAACATAAAAGAAATTTTTAAAAGTCATTGCCTGGACTACCACTCAGCAATAAAAAGGAACACACTATTGATCTGTAAAAGAACTTGGATGAATTTCCAGAGAATTATGTTGAGTTAAAAAGGCCAATCCCAAAAGGGCATGTCTGGATGATTCCATTTATATAGACTCCTTGCAATTATAAAATTATAGAAATGGAGAACAGATTAGTAGATGCCAGGGGTCAGAAATGGGGAGTAGGAGGGAGGAGGAAAGGGGATGTGGTGATAGAGCTGTTCTGTATCTTGACTCTTGTCACTGTCAGTATCTTGGTTGTGATATTGTGTGATCGTTTTGCAAGATGTTACTATTGGGGGAAACTGGGCAAAAGATCTCTCTGTCTTATTTTCTTACAAGTACATGTAATCTACAATTACCTCAAAATAAAAGTTTAACTTTTTCCCAGTCTTGAAAAAGATGAACAAAGTTAAAGGACTCACACTTTCTGATTTCAAAACTTATTACAAAGCTATAGTAACGAAAACAGCGTGATATGGGTATAAAGACAGACATGTAGACCAGTGGAACAGAACAGATAGCCAGAAGTAAACCCTTGCATATCTGGTCAAATGATTTTTGATAAGGGTGCCAAGGCCATTAAATGGGAAAAGGAGAGTCTTTTCAACAAGTGATGTTGGGAAAACTGGATATCCACATGGAAAAGAATGAAGCTGGACCCTTACTTTATGCCATATATGAAGATTAACTCAAAATGGACTAAAGTTCTAAATATAAAACTGTTAGAAGAAAACATGGGTGAAAAGCTTCATGACATTGGATTTGGCAATGATTTCTTGGATAGGACAACCAAAGCACAGGAAACAAAAGAAAAAAAAAAGAAAAACTGGACTTCAAAGTTAAGAATTTCTGTGCATCAAAGGATACAATCAACAGATTGAAAAGGCAACCTATGGAATGGGAGAAAATATTTGCAAATCATGTATCTGATAAGGGGTTGATATCCAGAATACATAAAGAACTATAAATCAACAACAAACAACCACCTGATTAAAAAACGGGCAAAGGACTTGAATAGACATTTCTCCAAAGAAGACACACAAAGGGCCAACAAGCACAATAAAAGATGCTCAATATCACTAATCTTTAGGGAAAAGAAACTCAAATCCATAATGAGATACCACCTTACACCCACTTAGGATGGCTACCATAAAGACAACCACAAAAATAACAAGAGTTGGAAGGATGTGGAGAAATTGGGATGCTTGTCCAGTGTTGGTGGGAATGTAACATGGCAGGACACTATGAAAAACAGCATGACATTCCCCCCCAAATTAAAAACAGGATTACAATATGATTTGGCAATTCCCCTTTTGGATATATACCCACAAGGATTGAAAACAGGATCCTCAAGAGATATCTGTACACCCATGTTTATAGTAGCATTATTTACAATAGGCAAAAGGTAGAAGCAACCCAAGTGTCCATCCACAGATGAACGGATAAACAAAACGTAGTATGTGCATATAGTGGAATATTTTTCAGCCTTCAAGAGGGAGGAAATTGTGTTCCATGCTAATAATATGGATGAACCTTGAGGACATTATGTTAAATGAAATAAGTCAATCACAAAAAGACAATTCCTATATGATTCCACTTAGATGAAGTACCTAGTGTAACCAAATTCATAGAGACAGGAAGTAGAATGGTGGTTGCCAGGGACTGGCAGGGAGGGGAGGGGATAGAAAACGGGAAGTTATTTTTTAATGGGTACAAAGTTTCAGTTTTGCAAGACGAAATGTGTTCTGGAGATGGAATGTGGTGATGGTTGCACAACAGCGTGCATGTCCTTAACACTTCTGACCCGTACGTTTAGAAGTGGCAAAGGTGGTGAATTTTGTTAGGTGTACCTTACTAAAACTGAAAAGAAACAACTAAAACAACAACAAAAGAGAAATTTGATTATTTTAAAAAGCCACTGCCTCCTTGATCCAAATACCTGTCATTATGTCTTAGTTTTATAAGCTAAGGGAAGAGAAGAGTACTAGCCCATCCCTTAATAAAACCTCGAAGACTTCAAATCTGGAGATATCGGCCCACCAAGCCTTTCTAATGCCTTTAATTAACTTCATAATCCATTCTGATTCACATTCCCTCTGCCTGTTAGTTATTCACCTAAAGTTACTATCAACTTTTCAGGAGCGATGAAAAATGTGCTACTGATCCATATTCGCACTTGACCTTAAATACCAGCAAATGGATAAATCAAAACCATAGATTCATCATGAAATAGAAAACAGAGACTTTTTTTAGAAAAAGAAATGTTGTGTTTTAATTTGTCTGCTCCTGCTCGACCTCCAGATTAATAAGAGCAAGAACCTATCCTTTCTTGTTTGTCACCACATAGTACATGCTCAATTAACTCCCGGTGGCTCGGAGGAGCCAGCCAACTCCCAGCACAGCCACTATTCTTTGCCCAGAACGTTTAGGTTGTCATATCCTTTCTTTTCAAACATGTCTGTTGGTTGAACTTGGTGATGTGCTATGAAGAAAATCAGAGGAATTTCCAAGGAAATTTCATAGAAAATATTTTTTCATGAAGAAAATTTTGGGGAAATGGAGAGTTAAAATAAATAAATAAATAAACAAACAAATAAATAAATAAATAACTATCTCATAAGACACAACGCTTTGCTTTGGCACTGTTAACTATGGGTCAGATCACCTCTACAAAGTAAAGAGAGGCAATCTGAAGGAGTTTGTATCCTTTGCATAGACTCCCCTCACCCCACGTAACCCCCAGGAATGCCATTGCAATGCGAGGTTCAAACTGAAATCCCCTCAGTGCCGGGTGCTATCTGCTTCCTTCTAACTCCTCCAGAGTGAGCCGTGAAGTCACCCTGAAAATTTTACTCCTACTGGAACGATACCATTTTTCATAATTACCGAATTTTAATTTCTTTTATGTGAGTGTGCAGCCTTTCATGTATTGAGCCAATTAAGTGAAACTTGGTTAAAAATCAAAGGTAAAAAAGGGAATTTTGGTAGAAAGTAAAACAAGGAATTTTTAAAAGGAACCCAAAGTTGGAGGAGTTGTTATTGTCATTTAAAAGGGGAATTTTTTCCATTATGAGTCCAAAACCAGGGTCTGACCTGCAAGCCCTGATGGGTCCTATTACTCTTATTCTCCATGAATCTTCCTCCTCCTGCTGTCTTGGGTGGCGTCCGTTTCTCAACAGCAACCTGACAGTGTTCCTGAAATGAAGAACAGCCCTTCAACAACATCTAAACAGATGGGAAATTTAGAGCTTGAAACAAACACAAAAGACAGACTGGGACTGGGTGGCCACAAACATTTATTTTTGGTAAAACCTTATAATAACAAAAATGGTACTTTACCTGGTTTTGCTTGTAATCAGAAGGGTCACAAGCTGTGAAGGGGTGGATACACCTTCTCTCACTTTTACACCAAGCACAGCCAGTTCCAATACATATTGGGCATCTGGCAAAACGGAAAACCAACTTAATGCCTGCATTTTTAGGAAAATGTTCATATCCTAGAATTTCCCTCTGTGATGTGGTGTGCAAGCAATTAAAAGAAGATGGGAAAACAACCACCACCACCACCAAAGCCCTGGACAGACTGATGAACCCAGGGGAGAGAGGACAGTCCTCTGAGGCTGGCTAGAGCACCGAATTTGTGCCCTGCTCTGGGCAGCCCCCGGGGCTGATGGACCGTCATCATACCTGCAGGGCTGTTGCCATGGAAACCTGAAGCTGGGGTCACCTGCCGAGCTGGTAGATAACAGGAACCCACCGGCTCTGTTTCTGAATCGGGTTCTGCTATTTGTCTACCCTCAGGGAAGTTTCCCTCCGGAGACTGACCTCCCCGTCTCCACCCCTAGATCAGCATGCCCTCCCTCGCTGGACTAGTAACACCCCTCAACTGCCTGGAAGAGGCGAGACCAAAAGTATGGCCTGGCAAGTAGAGGGAAGGGGGCGCCACTGTTTGCTTTTTAATCAAATTAAGGAAGAACTGTGTCTACTAATCAAATAACCTATCACGTGAGGATAACAGCGGAGGACTTGAAAAGCTTGTCATAGGAAAATCGGAGTTGAAGGAACAATGAAACAGAAACTGAGGTTGGTCTGGGAACACAGCCATGGGAGGTCAGCCTGGGACAGCAAGAGGGCCAGTGCAGGGAGCGGGGACACCGCTCATATTTTAGAGTCTTCAAGAAATGCCAAAGCATTCTGTGACTCCGATCTAGAGAAAACTGCAGCTTTGATGGGAGGAGGAAACGCAGGCTCACTGAAGTGTTTATCCAGCCACCTAAGTGAGCTAGAAGCAGGCTTGTGATCTGCATTTGATGCCCCTCCGGTGTGAGTCCTGTACTGAGTGCTTTACTAAGGGAAGTAAGTACTCAAGGACAGGGCACACTCACCCTCTGGGGAGCTGTGCGTCTGAGCAGCTGGTTTGTAATTACCTAGTTGTGGGACCCAGGGACAGTCACTTCCTTCCGCCTGGCCTCTACACTGGGGAGGGAGGACCTGCTTTATGTTTCAGCTCTCTTTGAGCTATAAAATTCTTTGTAACTCTCCCCCTTTTTTCCTATTTCCACAGACTTCCGAGGCTTTCTGTATCAAGTTTGGTTTCTTCTCCCTCCCAAAATGCATCCAGTTTATTAGAAATAACTGAATTTGATCCCTCTTTAAGAGTGCCACGGTGGTGAAGACAGGGTCCAGCGGCTTCTATTCGGCTAGCGGTAGAGGGGCCCTCCAACTCAGTTTCAAGCCTGAATTCATTTTCCCCCTAGCAACAGTGGTTCTCAGGCCAGGCCAAATGAAACTCGCATTCGATACCCACAGAGTTGGTCAATCAAACGACTGAATGAACTATAGAATCACTAATAATACAGCTTCCCATTGTTTCCATGGGAACCTCCAACCCATCTTTCAACTGGAAAATCAGGAATCTGAGAAACACGTTTCCTCCCTGTCTTCTCTCTGCTTTAGAAGCAAGGAGTGCGGTGTGGCCCTAACTCAGGGGGGTACGTAGCCCAACATGGCCAAAGGTGGTACAAAAAGGTTGGCGGGGGGAGAGCGGTAGGTTGGGTGGGAATTAACATGTTCCTTCGATGGAAGAGATTTCATCTTCTCCTTCTCCTTGATGATTTCCCTTGCCTCATGCTCACCCCCTCTCCCTTGACTCAAATTCCCAAAGCCGTTCTGATCAGGGGAGAACATAACAGCCACCCCACCCCCCACCCCCCGCTGTACTCACTTGAAGGCATCTCTTGGTCTGGGAAAACGTATTTCCCTATTGGTAGGAACACTTAAGCACAGCTGTTTGTTCCTTAGCTGCTGCACCTTACTTATTAGGGCTTGAAGGAGCCAGCTTATTAGCTCAGGGGCCCTCCTATCTCCCGTTGGGCCATGCTCCAAAAGGCCCTTTAGAAAGTTCTACTCCACAAAAGAGTTCTTTAAGGAGGAAATGGAGGCATAAAGCAAACAAATAAATTAAAACCAATGAAAGAATATTTAAATTTCAAATAAAATCTTACTCTCTTAATGACGAGCAGTTGGTAAAGTTGAATCTTTTTGATAAATGCCAAGAACCGACGGAGAATGTCACGTTGACAACCAAAACATCTGGAGCAAAGGGGAAAAAAATGTCATTTACGATGGAGTCCCGCTATCGTCAAGCAAAGCTGTAAATGCAAAAAATAAATATTTTTGCCTCCTTTGCACAGAGGGTGGCGGTGTCCCAGCTGCTGGCATGTGGTTTGTTCCCGGGGGCCGTTTGCGTCAGGCAGCCGAAGTGCAAGCACAAGCCTCCAAACAGACCCAGGCCCACCTTGCGTTCCAAGCCTCCCATGGATAATCACTAGGAAAAAGCCATTTTACAGCCCATTTACATCTCATACTCTCCCCGGGATCACTATCTCAGCTTGTAATTGGCCACAGCATAAGAATAAAACAAGTCACCGAGCAAGAACTGCCTGGAACATGACAACCAGAATGTTGGAGACAAAAATCCTGTAGCTTCAGCAAAATCCACACTGCCGATATTTGCCTAACAGACTCTAAGTGTGCTTCCCGTGGGCTGGGTTCCATGATCCTCTTGGAGTCAACTGTTGCCAAATCTATGATAAAAAGTTTTCTTATTTGCTTTGGAAAACATACTCACTGGGTAGAAACCCCTCAAAAGAATAAAGTAACAAGAAAGATAAAAACCGTGCTCAATCAGCATTAGAAAAATGTCATTGTTCCTGTATGTCCTCAACTTCTATATTCTATCCGAGGTGATTCCCAATCCCAGGAGTGTATCAGAATCACTTGAGAAGCTGATGGAAACAGATCCCAGAGCCATGTGCCTCGATATCCTGACTTAACACACCTGGAGAGCCTCTGGGACTCTGTGGTGGGCAACGTGCCCCATGATATGATTGTATGCAGCCGGGGCTGGACACAGAGCCTGGAGCGGTCCCCTCGAAGCCCACTGTGTCCAGGGACTGGTGCTCCTCGGTGAGGTTTTCAGTGTCATCCATTTGGGAGGATACTGTCTTCCTTTTATGAGTTAATGGAGACAGAGGATGAGACTTTAAAAATGAAAGGCTTCACTTAGCCAAATAAGAAGTTGGCATAAGTTTGTTGGCACCCTTTACTTTTCTATAGCGAAATTTTATTAGTGTGTGATTCCCAAAGTCTGAGAACCCTTAACTTAAGATACTTCTCTACAGTGAAAAAATTCATTCTGAAAGCCGGGATACCACATACAACTCTGCTCACATAAAGTGGTTACGTACGAAAGGATAACCCTCAACTGTAAAGACAAGGAGGTCTGAGGGCTGGCGTGACCTCTCAGCAAGAGCATTGGCACAGCTGTTCGTAAATGTTAGGAGAACGGACATACAGACAGGAAGCACAGAGAGACTCCCAGGGAAAGCACACTTCAGTGGAATCTACAATGTTCAGTGATGAACACCAGGAAAATTTGTACTTTTCTTCATGTCAGCCATGCACAAAACACTACTGGGAAATATCACAAGGAAACAAATATATTTGATCTCTGCTCTGGCAGCATTTACAGTGATTCTGCTAGAGATAAAATGGCTTAGGTGGAAAAGCCCAACAATGACAGGACTCAAGGAAACAGCCCATGAGTGGTTTGAGTTCCATGTAGCACCTGGCTACGCAGATGGAGGTGCCTGTGGGGACTGTGGGGGGTGCCCAAAGAGCTTGGACCGTTATGAAGGAAGTGATACTTCCTCCATGGTTTCAAAGCAGAAGGGCAACAGGATTTGATGAAAGGGGTGAGGGCACGGACAGAGGTTTGGCAATGACCACCCACTGGCTGAATGCACGAGGTGGGATGGGAGTTTGTTTGCTGGCTCAGAATATGCAAGGCATTCCAAGAAAAGGGCAGGCAGAGGTCGGGTGCAACGGATGGAGGCTCTAAACGCAACCAAAGGGCTTTACAAGGTGATCTCAAATACTCGAAAAACAGATTTTATACATGAGTAAGATCTGCATTATAATGAGCAAATTAACTAGAAGCCCATCACAAAGGCTGCATAGGGTAAACAAAGAAAAGTGGAGAACTGAAATCATTTTCCAAGTCACCAAGAGCCCAGGGGCTGAGAGGCATTTTTTAAGCTTGGGTCTCTGGCCTGGTGCTCTAAATTCCCTTTGGAGAGATTTGGGATGAACTGAGTAACACCAGTTCTCACCATGAAACTCAGGTCCATCATGATTTTCCCCCTTTTTAGGAGGCCTGCACCAATCTTGTGACCCTACTTCTAGTCTTTCTCTCCCACAGGGATTCCTGAATCCTCAGTACGTCCACCATAACTCATAACCATCCAGATTCTCTGGAATCTGCCTACTTCTCTCCATCCCTGTCTCTGCACCCGCTCTCACAGTCACCCCCCACCAGGATCACCCCAACAGCTTTCCTTCTATCTGATTTTTCACAGCGCACTCCTTTCCTTTTCTAGCCATCCTCCACCTGCAGCCATTCATTCATTCATTCATTCATTCAACAAAAATTTATTGATTGTAAATGGCTCTTTACACCAGATACTCTGTGCCTTCTTTGGTATCTATTGCTTTCCATCTGTCCCTACCCCATTTGCCTGAACCATATAGAACCTCTTATGGCTTTTCAAACAAAGCTTTTTTCTCTCTTTCTAGCCATCACACTAGTTAGTCTCTGCCTGGAATGCTCCTCCCCCTTTTCTTTGGCTCCACTCTATTCATCTTCTAGGAAGTTCTCCTCATCCCCTCAGCCACCTCCCAGGTTCGGTTAGGTGCCCCTTTCCTCTACTTCCCATGGCTCTCTATGCATTTACATGCTTCATTATAACAAGCCATCTACTTGTCTCTACCCCAAGAAGCTATAAATACTGCGAGCAAGAACCAGGTCTGTCTTTTTTGGTCACTGTATCCCTAGCACCTAGCACAGTGCCCAACACATAGTAGATATTCAATAAACACTTCCTTTCTGAATGAATGCAATGATCTTAAGATGATAGAACATTAGCTGTTCTATTTTCTCATCCCATCAAGGGCATTCCCAGCTTTTCTGATCTCTGAATTATCTGAACCCTTTGGGTAGGGGAAGCCCAATGATCTCTAGCTTTACCCCACTGTCGTCTCGAGCATCCCCTCCTCTGTCATTCTCCACTCACACGTAAGAGTGGGATGCTGGAGTCCTGGGAGGAGGGAGAGCAGGAGGTAGGCAGAGACTGAATCTATAGGGTGGGACTATACAGACTCCCTCACATTCAACTCGCTTCCTGAGCCATCTGGACTCAGGAGGTTCTCCTGCCTTCTTCACTTTCAAACAAAAAACTAGCAAAGAGTCCGCCTACCTTTGTAGGTCGCTCTGGTGGGGATGCTGCACGTGCAGGTCTTGCCTGGCGGACTTTTACCCCTGCAGAGCTGCCTGCCTGTGTCCAGGTTCTTCACCACACACTCCCACTCCGAGCGTCTGGGAGGGAAGCTTCCCACCACAGTGACTGTAGTCTGTGTGGGGAAGAAGAAGATTCAGGAACCATGTCATTGTTTTGGTACTCTCTCCATCCATCCTCGAGCCTTAAGTGAACTCACCCTTTGACATGCCAGAGAAGGAGAACTTCTCAGACTGCTGATGTAAAGAAAGAGATGTTTTGACTACTTTATTTGCCCTTTTGTGAATCACATATTCATATTCTTGGACCATTTTTCTGCTCTGTATTTTTCTTATCAGTTTTTAAGAGCGCTCTGTATAGATATTAATCCTTATCTGTCATATTTCTGACACATGTTTTCTCCTAATCTGTTTATCTTGCAACTTGTATGTGTGGTATCTTTTACCCCACACAATGTGTTTTTATGTCGTCGTGTTTTTGCGTTGGTTATAAAGTTATTCCCAAACTTTAGCTTATAGACAAATACAAAATTGTGATCTTTGTTTTGTTTTTTAAACTTCTATCTGTAATCTATCTGGAATTTATATTTATGTATAAGGGTCCAACTTTATTTTTATCCAGATGACTAATCAGCTATGTCATAACCCTTTACTTAAAAAATACCTTCCTTTTCCCACTGAACTGAAATACCGCTTTTGTCATATATTAAATTACCGTGTATCTGGAATCTAAGTCTGAATTCTGCTCTGTTCCAATTATCTATTGATTTACTTCTATTCCAATGTCAAGCTTTTACTACTGTGATTTTAAATATATTTAACATCTAAAAAGGCAAACTCTATCTTTATTTTCATAATCTTCTTAGCATCTCCTAACATTGCTCTTCCATATAAATTTTAAGATTATCTTACCCAAATGGGGTGAGGAGACCATGAGTTTAATTGCAATTGTATTAAATATATGCATTAGTTTTAGGAGATCTTATATATTTGTGATATTAAGTATTCCCATCCAAACACATGATTTTTTTTTTTTTTTCATTTGTTTCTGTTTGGGCCGGGGTTTATTTAAGAAGATGTACGTTCACTTCCCGGGTGCTAAGATACATTTTTCATTTCTTTATTTCTTACTGGTACTGTTATTAGATTATAGTTTTAAAGAAGGTGACCTATGAAGTCTGCTTAAAATTAAGGTTTTGTTTGTGGGCAAACATACGATCGGAGTTTTGGAGCGGGAGGCTGTGTGTGTACAGAACTGGATACCAAGAGAAAATCTTGAAATCTCCCCTAAAGCAACTTTTTCCCAAATGAATTATCTAAAGAAACAAGGCAGCCAGTTCTCATGTTGAAAGAGGGAAATTATCCCACCACAAAAAAGGAAATGCAATGTGATGGGATAGAGGTGTTAGCTAATGTTACGGTGGTAATCATATGGCAATATATCAATGTATCAAACCAACCCACTGTGCATCTTAAACTTGCACAATGTTCGATGTGATTGTATTTCAGTTAAAAAAAGAAAATGAAGGTTAGAAAAAAAAGGAAACTAAAAGAATTAATATGCCAATGGTCGACCCCTTTGGTGGCAGGTGCACAAAGGGTATCTGGTGGGAAGGTGGGCTAAGCATTAGGAAGATGGGAGCAGAGGAAGTGGTAACCTGCCAACTATGATGAAGAGCTATAGTCCCAGACAACCTGGGAGGTGTCCATCTTCTGTTATACATCTGACTTTAACCCAAACTTTAACCCAGCCTCAAACTCTGTTGTCTCTTGTCCTCAAATCAGCTTGCTATGTCTAATCTAGTCCTGGGGTCAGTTCCATCTTTCCATTTTCAAAACATTCTGTTTCTCAGCCATAAATCTTGCCAGAGAAGGCAAGTTCTTATAATCCAGCTTTAACTGGACTGAAGTCCAACCATCTGTAGCAGACTTGAGCATAGCAACGAAGCCCAAACTGCTCCCACTAACTCACCTCCAACAAATGGCTGAGCTCTCATTCACACTGCCTTCTTTGACCCAGCACTTATAACTTCACATACATCTCAGCACATGATCACATATTATCCTGTGTACATACAGGTCTTAAATTTATTTCATTACTCAAACACTACAACAACAGAATCAGAAATTTTTTTTGAAATCCTTTTTTCACCAGTTTTAAATTTTCCATATGTCCTTCCAGTTCTCACATAGCTTTTACGTAACTGTAATCATTGCATTTATTTGTTCCCTATTTATCAAGCTCTTAACATGTGCCGAGTGCTGTGCAAGGTGTTAAATGCTTTAGTGAACCAAATAGCTATGGTCCCTGCCCTCAAAGAGCTTATAGTCTAGCAGAAACATGGGGATGTCACCTTTTGGAAACTGGAGGCCATACAGTATGAAGAGATCTTCAAGAGGGGATAGAAGCCTGGACTAGGATGGTACAGTAGAGACAGAAAGAACTGACAGATTCAGGATACCCTTTAGAAGTAGCATGGGGTGAGACCAGAAGTAGGGCATGTTGATATGGAGAATTTTGGTAAGAAAAACGGATGGATGGAAGTACCGTCTACTGAAATGTGACACACAGAGGGAGAGGTAGACTTTGGGTGGAAAAATGCAAGATTTCAATTTTGGTTGTGTTTAGTTCAAGATACTTGTGTAATAATCAAGAGATAGGTCAAGTTAGATATGGGCCCGGAACTCAGAGGAGCAATCTGGGCTAGAGATAAAGGAGACATGAACACAGAGATGAGATATAAAAACAAGGGAGTGGGTAAAATGGTCTATAGACAAACTAGAGAGCTAAAGACAAGAGCCTAAACTGGGTCTACAACAACTCCAGTATTTAGAGTCAGGGAGAGATGAAGCCAGCAAGGGAGGCTGAGGCATGGCCAGAGAGAAGGAAGTAAGCACGGACAGGGTGTGCCAAGGGAGGGAGGGCGACGGGAGAGGGGCTTTCAAGAACGCAGACAACAGACCAAGTAAGAGGAGGATTTATAGTGTCTGCTGGAATGGATACGAGGAGTTTGCTAGTGACCTCAGCAAGAACAGTTACAGGGGAACCCTGGGGCAGAAGCCAGGTTGGAGTTGATCTGAAAATAGCAAGTTTTTTCAAGTGCAATGGAAGGAGAGTGTAGCCAGGGAGCCGAAGGTATTTTTGTGTGGGTATGGGTTCCAGGCAAGTATAGATAAAAAGCTGACGCCTTGGCTTAATAAATCCAACCTGGGAATCCTTACCAGGTTCTTCAACTTAGAATATAGTTCCTTCTCCAACTAAGCTGGATAGAGAGGGAGTGAAGACACAAAGAATCAGATGAGATAGAAAGTTTGAGTGTCAATTAGCTAGTCATGTCCACGGCGCCAGAGAGCTTGCTGCGTAACATTCTAGCAGGTAGCAGACCTTATTTTACTTAACCATTCTGCTTATTGCCAAACGGTTTTTTTATTTCTAGGTTTCTCAGTCTACAAAGCTACTGAAGTGGCGTCTGCATGCTTACAGTTTTGCTTCTTTCAAGTTACTTCTTCAGAATTCAAAGATTAGTGGAATTAGTGTTTCAGATAGAATGAATTTACTTATGACTTTTGAAACAGAACATCAAATCGCTCTCCAAAAAGGCTGTGCTAATTGGCATTGCCAATGCCAGGTGTTGGCATATTCTTTTCACTTTAATTTGTATTTATTAGATAATTAGTGAAGTGAACATATTCCACTAACTATGTCTAACTCTCTAAACCTCCTCTTGTGAGAATGTATGCTTTTGCCCACTCTTTGGTGTCCTGCTATTTCTCTTTTCAATTTCTCCTCGTTTTAATATCTTGCAATGAATATCTTTCCTGTTGCAAATGTTTTCCTGAATTGTGCTATAGTTATCTTTTTTGTTGTATATTTTTAAATGTCAAGTATATGAATATTTTTCCTTTGTTATTACATACTACATTGGTTCAGAGCTAAGAAAATTATATTTCCAATTATCTGGTACCTATTTCTATTTTCTGTTTTTACGTGTTAGCTTTTTATTATTTCTTAATCAGCTTAAATTTTTGTATTTAATGTAAAATGTGAATTAAGTTATGTTTCCATATTGTAAGTCTGTTATCTCAGCACCTTTTATGAAATAATTTTGTTTCCTCTTATTTTATGATATCTGATCTTTACAATTTTTACATTTCTTTCTGAGCTTTCTAGCCTATTTCCACGATCTATGTTCTTACTTTTAAACGGAATCATGGATTGAGTTATTGTCACTATCTACAAGTTTATAATCATATGGAAATGGTCTAGCTTAAGTACATTTCTGTTTTTTCAAAATACATTTTGGATATTCTTGACCAGTTCGCATTATTCCAGCTGATTTTAAATTACTTTTAAGAAGAAGTCTATTCAAATCTTCACTGGGATGACATGCAATCTAGAAAATAGGTTGAGGAAGAAATGACATTTTTATGGTATCTTCCTGCCCAGAAATGTAGTATGTATCTGGATATATTCAAGATGTTTTTCCTACCTTCCAAGAAAATACTTTGTGTGTTTTTATTTTTATTTTTATTTATGCTTATGTTTCTAATTGGTAAGGTTTCCCTATCATGAGTTATAAACAGCCTCAATAGACCACTGCCCCACTAATTACTGTTAGAAAGAATTGCTTAAAGCAAGCTATTGCATAGCCCAAATTACTATTTGTGGTAGCTGTCTTTAACATGTATCTTCTAGTAAAAGTGATTTTAAAATATAGGGTATACACCTCACCCTTTAAGTTTATGCCTGAGTGTTTGGTTGTTTTTAATGAATGGGATCTTTTCCTAATTGACCTCAACTCCTTTAGCTCACCTAACGTTATTGATCCTTGAATGTTTACTGAACATTTAGCACTTTTACTTCTAATTTGAATAGTTTTAAAAGCTAATATATTTAGATTTGGAAGATACACAACCACTTAAGATGAGCAAATAGTGATATTTTTTAATCTATTCCTTTCCCATAGTTATTTATATTACTTGTCTCTTGTATTACTGCACTAGACACAACTTTAAAAACAATGCCGGTTGTACCAGTGATGGTGGAATTCCTTGTTTTCATTCTGATTTGTAAAAGAATGTTTCTAGTGTGTCTGCCTTAAGAGTCCTGCTGTTTGTAGGAAATACTTCTATTTCTGTCTTTTCTGTTTTTATCAGTATTAGCCATTTTCACTGATTGTCACAATCTCTTTATAAGTATACAAACAATTTTGCATAATGCAAAAATGGGATGTCACACATCCTTTTTTTGTGTTTGTGTATATGAGAATTTCATTTTTCTTCTTTTTTTTTTCCTACCTGTCTCAGCCTTCCCTCTCACCACATCATCAGTCACACCATCAGGAGAGCCCATGTTTACGACCTAGTAAGAATTCTCTCATATTTTTCTTCATGCGCAAATAATTATATAGAGACATAAACATATACAGATCATGCTATATCAATAGCATATCATATATGCTATATATATCAATAGCATATATTGAGTTTTCGATCAATACAAGATCATGCTACACATACTTTTCTGCATCTTGCTGTTTTTGCTCAACAAAACCTCACGAAATCCCTCCAAGCCAACTGGAATTGTTCCAATTATTTCTTGTTAATGACGATTCTGTAATGAGGATGAGGATATACAATCTTCTAATTGTTTTGTGTAAAGAGATGATGATTCTTGGAAGCAGAGGCTCTGCATTATATCAGGGTCTTTCTGTACTCAGAAAGTTACTAGAATGTTACTAGGCATATGACGGGCAGGTAGCCAACACTCTTTGACCCGAGCCATAGACTACCATCTCTGTAGATCAGGGTCAGGTATTATTTAAATCAACAAGATCTGGAACTTTCAGGTAAGTCACAGATGACCATAAGAGTAGGAAATATTTTGAAACAATATGACTAAGAGATGGCATCACATGTTTTATCAACGTTATCAAAATAATCAGTCTAAAGTTGGCTTCAAAGATTACTAAATTCTTATCTCCTTTACCTTGAGAGTGATGGTAGCTGGAGAGTGAGGTAATGGTTGTGTGGGAAGGTTCTACAGGGATTTGGGTAAACCACAGTGGGACTCAGGGTAGAGAAGAAAGCACTAGTGGTTGTTTGGGGGTAAATATTTTTTGCAACGTTCCAAACTACATAGAAATGGTGATTAATTTATACAAGTGAACCCAAAGACTGGTAAGCAAATTGTGTAGACAGCATCTTTCATATAATGAACAAGTGACTTTCTCTTACTACATTTAGCTGAAGTATCACCCTTAAAATTTTCAAAATGATTAAAAAAAAATCTTGGGTAATCTTAACCATTTATCAGAGTCCTGGGTATATTCAAACATCATGGTATTTCTTTTTTATCATTCTCTATCAGGACCAAAGTTAGCTATTTTTCAGACTGATAAGAGAAAAATTTGACCACACCTATGCTGAGATACCTAAGCCTCTCTTCACACATTTTTTTCACTCTGACTCAGGGCTGGTGGAGGTTTGGATGAAGGCTTTGAAAGTTCTTTCTTCACCGCCTCCCCCCTCAACCTGCCGGAACACAGTAGAAAGTGACAACAGCCAAAGAACTTTAAATCCTTAAGTTCTGATCAGTTATGACTTGAAAGCTTTATTCTTTTATTATTTATCGCTCATTAAATGCTCTGCCTCTCCTTTATTAAATGTTAAATCATCTTAAGTGGTATGGTTCTTGCTATTTGAAATGGTAAAGTGTACAGGAAAAGAGAAAGTGGTCCATTTCCTTGTTAATGTGGCATTCAAATAAAACAGAGTGAGCTCAACAGACAAGTCAACTGGCTGCTGATGGGGATTCTGTACAATTATTCATAATACAAGAACTATAATTAGGGAGAAAATGTCTCCTTACAGCACCACTGAGATTACAAGGCAGGAATTCCATATTCCCATAGGGTATGGATGGTGTGTGAATCAGAAGATGCTCCAATCATATGCTGCTCATCGTGTCCTCTCTCTCATCCAGTGATAGGGCTGAAGAGCTACCCATGGTGGTACGGCCAGAACAAGAGCCCCCTGGCTTGCCAAGGAACCCCACTCGTGATAGTCACTGCCTGTAGTGGTTTCTTGCCCTCTCTCCCAGTAGTGCTTAAAGCCATGTATATAAGAAAGTTATCAGGAGAAGCCTGCACAAATTAGGGAAACAACCCTAAAATAAAATTCTACACTTAAGTCACATTTAAGGAATCTTGTTGACCATGAATCTGAACTTTTTTCTTCCTTTTTTTTATCAATACATTTTCCTACTACATTAATAGTCCATTTTTTTCTTTAAATTCAATGAACGAGGTCTACGAGATGACAGACTCCACGAGGGCAGGCTCGCCGTATGTCTTGTTCTCTGCTATTTCCTTAGCGTCTCGTAGAGTGTATGGCATCTGCCACCACTCAATATCAGTAACTAAATGAATGGACTCTCCTAACTAAGCTTCTTTAATGCTAGTAGATATTTCACACACGGAAGGAAGTTAGCATCAGTTGTGCAAAATGAGACATTAGAGACAAATTAAAATCTTTCCTCTTACCTCATCTTTACTGCTTCGAAATAGGTTAATTTGAGGGCATCTTTTGGCTCCCGATGAAATATCCAGCCAGTTTTCATAGTTCTCTGGATGTACACAATCTTCTTTAAAAGTACACCTATCAAAAAATGGAAAAGGCAACAAAACAGCAACCCCACACATGCATTAGTTAAAACTTCTCACACTTGGCTTGAGTACAGAATGCCAGGCTTTGGGCAGAGGGTTATTGATTTTGAGCGACAATGGGAACGTGATGCTAAAACCATGAAAAGCAACAGGACAACTGCAGGGCGTTTTTTCCATCATGTCTATGAGCAGAAAACAAATGTAGACAACACGCTGGACTTCGGCTCCCGTGGCCTCTCTCAGGATGACGTCACCAAATACACCCAAAGCACATCCTCTAGTGGATTCTAAAATTAAAGAGCTCCCTTCGAGAAAAACCTGGTGCAAAGGACAGCCCAAGAAAGGGTTTACATACTGTATAAATTTTAGGTTTGTGGTTCATTCCCAGAATATCAGCCTACTGTGGAAATCTTTTCGTTATTAAGAAAAAAATAAAGCTGTCTTGTGCTTTGTAGTCTGATAATTAAATATAAATATTTCAAGGGCAGAGTCTTCCCAAGAATGTGATAAGCCATTTCATAACCATCTGCTACATAACATTTATTTAGACAGACACCCAATTATATCAAAAGATATGGGTGCAACACTTTCCAGGGCCACCTTCCCAAGTCTGTCAGCACAGAAGATGTCCCGAATAAATCTTAAACTGTGGCCTGGGCCAATTCCTCTAGTAAACATGACCAGGAGCTAAAGGGGGAGAGCACTCCTCTGCTGGATGTCTCAGCCACTTTAGGTCACGCTAACTTGGGAACTCCTGCCTCACTGGAAGGGCCAGCAAACCGACAAAAAGAATGAACAGCAAGGGCCATGGTATTCTCAAAGGTGTTGAACTCCACAAACATTCCACTGGATGATATCAAGAAGAGACCAAAACATCCCTGTTACCTATGCCTCCTCAAGGCCTGAGGTTAAAATGGAGGGGTAGAGGAGAACGAGTGACAGTAAGTTTGAAAAGAAGTGGAAAATTCATGAATCACAAGATTGAAAAGCAACGAAGTGATAAAGGCATTCGTCTGTGGGGAGTCCCTCAAAGGGTCAGAGTGGGGCGGGATGTGGTCCCTGAAAGAGTATCTGACTTCACAGACATTTTTACTTCCTCTTCTTCCTCTTCTCTCCTTTTTTCAATTTGTAAGAATGTAGGCCCCAAGCCTTCGTTTTTGAGCTCTGTGCTAATTTGAATATGACCAAAATAGAACAGGAAGCTGGTGAGTTTCATTAAACATCATCCTCGGGCACAGTGCTTTGAGCAAGTGTTGGGGAACCCTGTTTGCTAGGAGCACATCTGTGTCCGAACTCCCCTACATCTGTGTGGGCTCCTTCTCCAACGTCCTGACCGTTGGGATTTTCATCAGCAGTTTTCCAAAGCCATCAATTCATCCGACCCTTGATGGCTAGCTCGTCCGTCACGGACATTAAGTTCAAATTAAACCGCCTTTCGGTGTCAGGGAGAGTCGGCCACAGAGGGACGAGTGCGGCTGGATTGAAAAACAGGATGACGAAGTTGGTTCCTTATTCTGGATTTGAAAGAGATTACGACTGTCAAAACTACCGGCCTCTCTTGGGCACTCTGGTTCGAATAAGACGCTCCCTCTATTTGAAAAACAAAACAACAACAAAGCCAGTTCTAGAGCGAATGGAGTACAAATATTGTCGTAGGCTCCTAATGCTGCCTGGAAGTCAAGGCCTAAGGCTGCCAAAAAAACAAGTGTAAAATATTTCACACAAAAACTGCTGCAATTTGCCAATTTGTAGGCAGAACACAGTAGTGCCACCGAGTTATCACCCCCTTTGCTGAACTCCTCTAGCTTTTCTTGTCGGAACCACACATTTTGGTATTTAATCATATGCTGTGTTGAATTACAACTTAACTGTTTCATATGTTGGTGTCATTTCTCCCCCCCCCCCCCCCGCCCCCCAAGGAAGCTCTAAGCTCCTCGAAGGAAGGGAGAATGTCTTTTTTTTTTTAAGATTTTATTTATTTATTTGAGAGAGAGAGAATGAGAGAGAAAGAACACATGAGAGGGGATAGGGTCAGAGGACGAAGCAGACCCCCCGCCGAGCAGGGAGCCCGACGCGGGACTCGATCCCGGGACTCCAGGATCATGACCTGAGCCGAAGGCAGTCGCTTAACCAACTGAGCCACCCAGGCGCCCCAGGGAGAATGTCTTTAAGGTTTCTTCAGCAAATCTCTCAGTGTCTGGCAGCATGATAGGCGAATACTAGGGTTTCAATAAATATTTTTGAATGGATGGATGAAATATGAAATCTCTATAGGTCCTTTCTGTGGGTGATTTTTCTTTCTAAAGTTTTCTTCTAATGTAAGTCTAATTCCTACTTATGATAAAGAGACTGTTTTTAATGTAAGCTAAAAGTTCAAATCTGGGGCCAGAGAGGGAGCCAATTAGAAGTTTTCAGTTTATCTTTTAGGGAAAAAAAAAGAAAACATATAGCGAACCTTTTACTTCCTATTTTGTACAAGGTAGAAACAAAATCTAACCATGTTAAGCAACTAAACATATATTTCTCACTTCTAAAACACCTCTGAAATTGCTGAACTCCCATTTCTTGCTTTTCACCAGTAAAAATAATTAATTTAAAAAAATAACACAGCAAACCTTGACACCAAGAATGTGCAACCAGATGGTCAACCAACAACAGCATCTTATTACTTCTCCAATATTGCAGATTATAAAGTCTTCATGACAGCATGTTACCCACACATTCAGATTTCCTAAGGAGGGGGAGCAGATCTTAGAGCCCCCGCATTTTAGTAAAATAAAAGCAGTTATTTTGAAATTATCCCTTCCGAAAGCTATCGTTCTTAATCCTATGTATCACAAAATCAATGGTCAGGTGGCAAAGATACTTAAACCTTTGTCCAAATGAAATTAAAATCTCATGGTCGGACACAACTCTCAGTGAGGCGATCCTCAGTGAGGTGCTCTCCGGTAGGCTGATCTCTTAAGTGGCTTCATTTCAATTTCTTCAGTCCACAGATAAGGGGAAAATTGGATTCAGATTAGAATGAGCACATTCTGGAGAGAACAGCAAGCGACAGATTTGCTTCCCTTTCTCTGTGATATGGCTACGACCCCAACTTCTACTGACGGTCTACCCAAAAGCCCTCAGACATCCAATCACTATTTTCTTTTTTTTTTTTTTAAGATTTTATTTATTTATTTGACAGAGAGAGAGACAGTGAGAGGGAACACAAGCAGGGGGAGCGAGGGAGAGGGAGAAGCAGACTTCCCGCCGAGCAGGGAGCCCGATGTGGGGCTCGATCCCAGGACCCTGGGATCATGACCTGAGCCAAAGGCAGACGCTTCATGACTGAGCCACCCAGGTGCCCCCAATCACTATTTTCTTTTTCCAAGTCCTTATTTCCAGCTGATCTCATGCCTACACCATAAGGCCAATATGTAGGCACTCGCCTATTTGCAAATCAGGAAATAGAACCTGCTCAAATGCAAAGAAAAGACTGTCTGAAGAACACAAACCCAAACCAAAAATAAAACAAAAAACAAAACCATTTTCCTTAGGTGAAAAACACAGTATGTGGAAATACTTTAGTGAAAAAAACTAGTTAAGAAGGCTTGTTCTTATTAGTTTCTATGAAATCTGCTGTAAAGCCTAATCTATTCAAAACAAGAACAGACTTTGATGCTGTCCACTCAACTATGTAAGTACATGGACCACCCCCTCGCCTCACCCCCAGCTCACAAAAAAGTATGTTCAAAACCTATCCAGGCTTGAACTCTTGAACAGAAAGGTTCCAGACCCTTGTTTCTAAGTTTGCTGTTTGGAGTTCAGAAAGTATTTTCACAGTATGGGTTTGCTTCCCGAGTTCATGGAAATCTGGCTAAACCCAAATATCCCCGAATAACTAGCTCAGCATGCACCTGCAAGGAGGGAGCACTGCCCCATCCCAGGCCCTGGTCTGCGTGCTTACAGGTGGCACTCCCACGTTAGTCCTCCCAACCACCTCATTCTATAGGCACGAAACAGAGGCTCAGAGAAGTGCAATAACATGCCAACGTCACGCAGCCACAAGTGACAGAAGTCTGCCTACAGAGCCACCCACTTGGCCACCCTGCCGCACGGCCTCCTATGAACCCTAACTACTCACTTAATAAGGTGTGAAAGGGTGAAGACATTCAGGGTTCCTCCTGGCTTCCTGGGGCCTCAACAGGGGTTGGGGAGGGTGGGGCTGGGCCAGGATGAGCACCCCAGGACAGAGTCTCTCGAGGTTGAAAGGACAGCAAGGACTTGAGGGAGAGGGGGGATTCTGAGAGGCCTCTGATTTTCAACTATCGCTAGCCCTGAATACAAAACATCCATCTGCAGGTTAAAATCCCAGGAGGTTCCCAATTCACAAACCTATTACGCACCCCCCAATTTGCTTGCTACCCATCTGTTTGTAATATGGAATACACTTTTCTCCCCATAGAAATAATGTTATGAACAGTGATTAGGTCTTCAGTTTAGCCCACAAAACCTATTTACCCGTAATGTAACTTCAATGCTATATATTTGCAATAAAGAGTAGCAAGAAACAATGAGATTACAGCCATTTGCATTATATAGCAGTTTTTCTTCTATTTTACTTATTTGTTTTTCTGTTCAGCTGGTAGTCTGGGAACAGTGCCCAGCTGGATCGACTTTTAAATTTATTACTACACTATTATATTTATACAGTATTTCTGGTTTTTTAATGGGCAGGATTTAAATTATTAATTGTTTTCATGCCAACATAAAGAATAGGGAGACCCACCTCTGAAAAGGAGCTGAAGTTCCCAGGCAGGTAAAATGCCTGTAGGCTGGGCTAGGGGACCTTGGAATCTGACTCTATTAGGCCAGGATCTCTCTCTTTTTTTTTCTCTTGTTCAGTGAGACTTTATTGGTCCTTAGAATGACATCTCAGTTACCAAGGTAAATTTCACATACACGACTGCAGGTAAAAACATGTAAAATAATATAAAAATATATTGAAGGCTACTTTTATATATTTACTGAATTAAGTAGTGCAATAAATGCTACAATAAGCAAAAAGCTTCAATCCCACAATTCAGTGTCACTGAAATTAGAGTAGTGTTCGTAAATATGAGTTTTAAAATTTAAGTGACAGATATTAAAGCACTGAAAAACTAGGATAAAAGTGAATTTTGGCACATAAGTGAGCTCTTCTGTCATTAGTATTTGACAGCCTGGGACAATGGAAGCCCTTTCTCACCTACTTCTTGAGGTATGACTATCCACCTAGGTCAGCAACATGCTGGAATACTTAAGTTTACAATCTTTGAGTTAATTTTTCCCTTTTCTTTTTTTTTAAGATTTTATTTATTTATTTGAGAGAGAGAGAATGAGAGAGAGCATATGAGAGGGGTTAGGGTCAGAGGGAGAAGCAGACTCTCTGCCAAGCAGGGAGCCCGATGCGGGACTCGATGCAGGGACTCCAGGATCATGACCTGAGCCGAAGGCAGTCGCTTAACCAACTGAGCCACCCAGGCGCCCATAACTTTTCCCTTTTGAGAAGCCCAAAGAGCAACTCAGTGCTTATTACTGTGCAAAAATTGTCCAAAATCCTAACAGAATTTAGGAGGGAAGTTTTTCTTGTGCCCCGCAGGGCCCAGTGTCCTGGCCTCAGGTCAGAGAGGCCCCTAGGCTCGGATGGGGCCAACTAGACTCCTTGCCGGGAGCCCCTCCCTAGGGTGATCTTTTTTCTCTGATTTTGGCCTCCTTCCAATTAAAAAAAGAAAAAAAAAAAATCCCACATCAACATGTAAACTAACCCATAAAGCAGCCCATAGATCAGGCCTCTGGCTGATCTAAAACGGAAGCTGCTAATAGGAACGTTGGCAAAAAGCACGTAAGCCCCTGGAGGACTTCTGCCTGTCCCTAAGGAACCTACTACACCTGATGTCTCTGCTGGATCCCTGGCAGCCACTCCGAAGGTCAAAATCTAGAACACGGTGTCATGGCCCTTCCTCTGGAGACAGCCTAGGACTCTGTCCTGCCACCTGCAGCGCCCAGGGAAATCGAGTAGACCTCAAACTTCACATTCAGAACCCACAGGCGCCTGGCAGGTTCCAGAAGGGGCAGTGCAGGGGGAGGAGGCATCCTCCCTGCCTCCATCCTCAAAAAGCCCATTTACTCAAACTTGAAATAGAAACTCTGAGCTCAGAAATAACACTTCTACTTCCTGCCGCTCAAATTTCATCAGCATCCCCTAATCTCATTGTTCACCAAGAGCAGATAGTCCCTGAAGGAAACTGATAACTAAATATCAGGTAATTGGCTTGAACATGGGGTCGGTGTGACCTATTCCAAAGATTCTATACTGATATAATATCAGAAAACTTTTAACAAGGAAACGATCCAGCCTCTCTCTCAGGGCACAGGAGGCTGTGTCCATACCGGGGGGAAAGGTGTCACTGTAAGAGCATCCCAAGGTCTTCTGCTAAGGGATTTCAAGCAAATGCCTGCATTTTTAGGAAAGGGCGGGGGGGCTTTTATTGACATTGTCAGTCCAAGAGATGAAGAAACCAAACTCGACCGAATAGAATAGGATGCCCCTATGGCAAACTACACCCTGAATCCAAGGGCTTGGGGGTCAGGAAGGGGGGATGCCAAAATACCAGATCAAAATAACATGCTAGGGAAGCTGAAAAATTGGACCTTCGTCACTGGAGCCAAAAGTCAATCTACGTGATAAAATTATGCTAATTCCAGAGGCAATTTAGAGGACTTTTTTTTTAAAAAATGAAACCATCTCACATGCCAGGGCCACCTTCTTTCACATGATGAGATTCATTTGTTCTTCATAACAAACCTATGAAGTAAGAATGATCGTTGTCTCTCCTTTACAGATAGGGGAAACTGAGGTGGGGAAAGGTACCATATTGCTTTCCCAAGGTCACAGAGTTAGCAAGTGGAGGGCCTGGGACACAAAAACCAGGCAGTGTAGCTCACATTTCTGCAGCTCTATGGCCTCACACAAAAGCTAACGCTTACTGAGCCCTTCCCACAGGCCAGCCACTGCTCCTCGGGCTTTCTGGAAATTAACTCATTGATCCTCACAACCACCTCAGGAAATAGACATTATTATTATCGGCTCCACTGCAAGGATGAGGAAACTGTGAGGCAGAGCGATCAGGTGGCACAGCATGAACCTCGGCGGTCTTTACTCCTGTGCCAAATTCCTCAAAGTTTCCAAAGGCTTGCCAGGAGAGTGGCATCATAAATGCCAAGATAAAAGTCAGCAGGTCCTCCCTGAGCATGGCTCATATAGGAAAATATAGGTTTTAGTCACTTCTCAGAAAACATGTTCTTTGGGTTGTTTTTTTTGGGGGGGGGGTGTTAGTGTTAAAGTAGGGTTCTGTTGTGAAGAGGTTTGGGAGACACTGGGCAAATAAAATTAAACTAATTTCTCTGCTGCAGGACTTCTCAGAACCTTGACTATGCTGGAGTACCTTGCAACTTTCCAAGACAGGAATGAATGATGCAACATCTTCCAACATTTTTAGACATTCTAGTCATGCACACTGGGAAACACTGCCTGAACTTGGCTAATGAGCAGTAATTCAAATAGTGGATCAAATTAGAAAACTTTGGGCCTTCCTTGGCTTCTTTTCTCAACTCTCATGTTCAGTTGATAATGACCTATTAATTCTAAGCATCCTCTACGTTATCTGCATCCTACCCTCATCCATCACCTTGTAGCTGGGCTCCTGCCTTCCCACCTCCAGTGCCTCCATACAGACATTTAGGTTATTCTCAAACACAGAGCTGCTCATAGCACTTCCCACTTAAAAACCTTCAATGGCACCCTTTTGCCTGCACCAAACTCCTCTACCTATGTGTCTTTTATGACCAGAAGCCTAGAACACAAGTTTCCATGGTCATGTCTCTATCCTGGCACTATGATATAGCTCCTGCCTTCTTCTACAAACTCATCCCTAGGCAACTGTGGATTGATGAGTCTATTTGATTAACACATGCAGTGCAAACCTGCCTGGCTCTTCCTAGCATATGCTGTTCCCACGGCACCCAGAGGGCCCTTGGGCCTGCAGTATACTTGGTGAAATTATGTTCCTTGGTTAAGGCGAGTTCAATGTCACTTCCTCCATGATGTCTGCCCAAGCTCCAGGCAAAACAGTAGCTCCCTCCTTTGTGTCCCTGTGGCACCTTACACGTGCTCCAGGTGTATACAGCATATCGCATTAGTTGCTGATTGCCTGTCTCTCCCAGCAGACTGCAGGTCCCCCAAGGGAATACCCCTTATTCACCTTGGCAAACCCCAGGACCGAGTGCCGTATTTGGCATTCACACCACAAATATTTACTGAGTGCCACCAAACACCAAAGACCATAGTAGGCACTGTGGACATATCAACATATAAACCAGTTAAAGTCCCCCCTGTTAATAAGCTTACATTCCAGTGAGACACACAGACATAAACCAAATAAACAATAATTTAAAATAATTTCAAATTAAGGTAAGTCTTCTGCAGGAACCAAAAATGTAGCACGGAGGAGTTACTTTAGATTGGTCAAGAAAGGTGACATTTCAGCTCAGAGTTCTAGGATGAAAACCACTGAGCCACATCAAGAATAACCAGAACAGCATTCTAGGGAGAAGGGGCAGCACGTGCGAGGACCCTGAGTTCACTTAAAGCTTGGAACTCTGTTCTCTGCAAGGAACTGACTGAAGACCAGACTGGCTAGTAAACAAAGGGAAGAGCGCTTCTGTCAATTATAAGCCTGCGACATTGGCCAAGTCACGTGCCCTCTCTGTGTCTCAGGCTGTCCATCTGCAGAAATGCAGATATGAATGGTTTCTACCGCATGGAGTTGTTAGCAAAATGTGCATCTATTTAACTGAGGCTTACAGTAATGCCTCAGTAAATAGTAGTGGTTGTTGTGATACTTATTCCTCAGGCAAGTGAAACAGACTTTAGGGAAAAATTTGGGTGACATAAGCCACACACACACAAAATGGTAGTGATGAGACAGGGATCCGGGCAATAAGGCGCATCAGACTGTCCACGGGCATTGCTCACACACGCGGGGGCAACATGCAGTGTACCTTTCCTCCGTAAGGAGGCAGACCAAGTGCAAGGCTTCTTGGAGGATGCTCAATCACAACATGCCTTCCTCCCAAGACTAAAGGGCTCTCTGGGGTCTCCCCATGCCTTGAGCACCAGCTAGGCACACTTTCCATGGTGTATGGACAGTATTTGCTTGGTGTATGCTTCACACCGTAACCTGTGAGATTCTCCAGGGCAGAGCCTCATTCATCTCTCTTCCCCAAGGGCCTAGTTCAGGGCCTGACCCACAGCCCGTATCCAACAAGCGTTAGCTGAATTGGATTAAGAATTCAATTTTAGGGCGCCTGGGTGGCTCAGATGGTTAAGCGTCTGCCTTTGGCTCGGGTCATGATCCCAGGGTCCTGGGATCGAGTCCCACGTTGGGCTCCTGGCTCGGCGGGGAGCCTGCTTCTCCCTCTGACCCTTGCCCCTCTCATGCTGTTTCTCTCTCGCTCTCTAAAAAATAAATAAAATCTTTAAAAAAAAAAAAAAAGAATTCAATTTTAAAGCGACTAAAATTCTTGACTACGTCTCCATGATACCAGCATAAGTTGTTTCATTGATTTTTGTTCACTGGGCTGGCCTGTTAACTGGCATGGTAGAAAACCAGCCTTTGTCTTGAAACTCAGAGCTATTTAGCACTCATAAAACACATTTGCAGACTGAAACACTCACACAAAAGGGATTTGTAGCCTTCACCCCATGTGGTTCTTTTGTGGGTGATGAGCTTACTGAAGCTGGTGGTTTTTGCTTCCAAACATAAACCATGAGCTGAAGAACTTAAGGGAGGTGTTTTTAAAATACATAAGATGGAAATAAACATGGGAAAATGATGCCTTTTGAGTCAAGAAGATCTGGATTCAAAGCTGCTCTTCTCCACATGCCCTGTGCAGCTGGGGGCACATACCTTCCCCTCTCTGGGCCTCCATTTCCCCACCTGAGAGCAATACTGAATGCCCCGCTTGTCCTATCAGAAACGGTCCCCTCTCTATATAGCAGAACATAAGCACCCAAGCTTTACAAAATGTTACAAATGTTACAAAAGCAAAAACATGAAAGCCTGCCTGGAAGGCTTCCAAAGAAGATGGGAACGTTGTGCTTGAAGGTGGAGAAGGTGCTGGGAACAAGACATCCTCTAGGTCACAAAGACAAGTGAAAACATTTGAGGAATTTTTAAAAGCCAATCAATACATACTTATGAAAGTGCCTGCTGCCTGAGATAAGGTCATTTCAAAAAAATCTATTCCATTAAAACATGTATTTACTAAAAGGGGCGTTCCTAATGGTACTTGTTCCGAGTCAGGGAACATCAATTAACAAGATGGTGTGGGTAAGCAGTTTGGATGCTGCGCTCGGAGGACCTCGGCGGCCAGAGCTTCCAAACAAAACTGGCTTCTGAGTAAGGTGAGCCTTTTCCCTGTGTCGACCTCTATCAGCTCTCAGGGTACCAAGAGCTCTGCCCCTCCATGATTTCACCCCCTCTCTTCCTTCTGCTTCGAAAGAGTAGGATTTGTTCACAGCTCCTAACAGTGGATACAAATGCAGAACAACCCAGGGGATCTCGGTTCACCCAAAACCTGTCTCCACTGTTAGAAGGCCCCCAAACCCCTTTCAGCATTCTGGCTAACCCGCGTGCATGGGCTGGGCTTTGGCCAGGGTAATTCAGGAATGCCCTGAGGTCCGAATAGTGTATTCCTCTTTGCTCCCCATTGCTTCCTCCCCACAGACAGTTGTCCTACTTGCTTCTACACAATTAGTCGGCACAGTGGGGTCCTCATCCAAGAAGGAGGGCCCCCCCACCAAATCCCATGATTACCATGATCGCTGTCATTGGAACCACACTGGACCATCAAGGAGGGTCACTGTCCAGGCTGCAAGCACGAGGACACATCCCGGATTGGAAAGAAAGGAGGAATGAAGGCAGAATGAGAACCATTTTCTGTCTCAAACTGTCTTTCTGGCCACTCAGTTAGGGCTGGCCATAACCCACGAAGGGGGACATCTCCAGAGCTGAATGTGCTCCTTCGGGTCTTGGCTCAGACGTGCTCTGTGAGGCCTTCGGGAACCACTCCGGTTCAAACTGCAACCTCTGGGGCCTCCAGCCAGCACCCCTTACCCCCGTCCTTGGCTGTATTTTTCTTCAGAACACTGATCACCATCTGACATGCTGTTTCTTTCTTTATGCTTACATGGTCCCTCTTCCCCCATGTGGTGAGTTGAACAATGCTCCCTCAACATTCATGTCCACCCAGAACCTCAGAAGGTGACCTTGTTTGGAAAGAGGGTCTGTGCAGATGTAATGCAAGGATCTCAAGAGGAGATCCTCCTGGATTTAAGGTATCCAATGCCTGGTGTCTGGAAAAGAGAAAGGAGAAGGAGATTTGGAGACACAAAGAGGAAAAGCCCATGTCGTGAGAGAGGCGGGGCTCACAGTTCTGCTGCTACAAGCCAGGAACACCAGGAGCCCCTAAAGCTGGAAGAAGAGAGGGAGCACTCTCCCCTAGAGCCTTCGGTTGTGGATTTCTAGCCTCCAGAACTGTGAGGGAATACATCTGTGTTGTTGTAAGCCACTGACGCTGTGGTCATTGGCTAGGGCAGCCTTAGGAATTGAACACCCCGTTAGAAGGACCTCCACAAGGGTAAAGATTTAGGGCAGTGCTGTTCACTGCTGCAGAATCCTAGTGTTTAGAACAGCGCCAGCCACACCCTAGGGTCTCGATAGATACTTGTTAACTGAAAGCATGGATGCTTACACTTTCAAGGTGGAAGGCTTTCTACAAGTCAGGTTGGCTCCGAGTCCCATCATCTTTCTTAGGCATAGCCAGGCATCCACCAAGGGTCCATTTAGACCAGGCTCTTCTCTTTATTGCCCCTGCCACAAGGGATGATATCTCTTCCTCATTCCTCTTCCCTTTCCCTATGGTGGGGGGTGAAGGCGCTGGCTTGAGAGTTCAAGCTAGATTCCACTACCTGTGCAACCCAATGTCGGCAGAGTAACGGCCCCCAAAGATACCCACATCTCCATCCCTGGGACCTGGGCTTATGTTCTCTTGCACGGCTAAAAGACCTTGCAGAGGTGATTAAGGATCTCAAGATGGGGAAACGGTCGTAGATGATCTGTGTGGGCCCACAGTAATCACACGGGGATCAAGAGGAGGCAGGAAGGTCAGAGTCAGAGAAGGGGACCTGACGATGGAAACAGAATTCAGAGCCCGAGAGATGTAAAGGTGCCCCACTGCCGACTTCGAGGATGCAAGAAGGTGCCCCACTGCCAACTTCGAGGATGCCAACCTCGAGGAGGCACGAGCTAAGGCAGGCAGGCTGCCTCCGGAGGCTAGAAAAGACAAGGACATGCAGTCTCCCTGCAGCCTCGCGAAGAAACACTGCCCCTTCAACACCTTGACCGTAGCCCAGTGAGACCCACTACAGACTCCGGCTTCCCGAACTGTAAGATACTAAACATATGCTGTTTTAAGCCCCTAAGGTTGTGACCATCTGTTACAGCAGCAGTGGGAGAGCAATACACAACCTAAGGCTGTTTCCTCATCCCGAATGTGGGCATTGTCCTAGTGCTGACTTCACAGGGCAGCAGGGGGCCTACCTGGAACAGGGCATGGCACGCAGGGCACAGCGTCCGGTGTAGGGTAAGCATGTTCCCACCCCCACCCCCCCACGCAGAGTGGGCCTGGGGTTGGGGCAGGCTTCTCGGGGGAGGTGCACTGCAACTGTGTCCTGAAGGGTCGGTGGGCACACCCCAGGGGGCTCCTCTACCGAGAAGTCCTCAGTGGGCGTCTCTGCTGCATACTGCCCACCCCTCAGGAGGACAGACCGGGCCGCAGGAACGCCGACCTCACGAGAGTGTGGTTACGGCTTACCATTCCCCAGGGGTTGCCTTGGCCAAGTTTTTGGGCAGTCACAGCCTAGGGCCCTTAGAGCTAAAAAATGGCCGCGGAGGCTTGAGGAGGGAGTGTCTCTTGGAGGAGAGAGGGGAGGCAGACCCCGGCACAGGAGAGCAGTGTAAGGAACTGGATGTGGCCATAAGCAAATCATTTAACTCCTTTTGTTGTTGTTGTTGTTGTTGGTTACTCTGGAGTGCTGGGGACAAATATGTTTAGCAGTCACATTTCGGTTTTTCTCTCTTGTATTCAAAATCCCCTTCTGTTACCCCCACCCTTTCAGGAAGGCTGACAGTAGGACTGGCCAGAGCCCTGTCGTCAGGCCGGGTCAAGGAATGATCTACCAGCTGCTGCTGGCTGGGGCTGCTTGAAGGTTTTCCATGTGTCTACATGGAAGAAACCTGGAAAAGACTATGGGCAAGTGTCAGGTTTATACAAATCATCAAGGGGAACCACAGACACCGTCTAGTTCACATGCCTGCTGATTATGATTAGTACAGCCTTACCCTATATACTCCCTGTGCAGAGTGAGGCATGACAGCGAGGGACGGTAAAGAAGCTTGGTCTTTCCTGCACGACCCGTTTTCTCAAGAGGACCCAACCCCGGTTCCATTACGTGACTAGGACCAGAGCAAGCGGAGCCCCATGGTGGCGCTGGGAGAGGCGGGGAGGTACATGAAGGCTGGAGGAAGAGTGGCCAAGTAGATGACTCAGGACGAGACAGGAGATAAGCTCGTTCGTTACGAGATATACCAAAAGACAGTGGAGCCTGGAAGGTGGATGGTTGGGAAGTCTGATAAAGCTGGTGCTCGGGTTAGTGCGGTTCGTGCTGGACCCTGCCATCAGGATGATCTTTTTAAAACACAAATATGATCGTGTCCTCTGCTGAAAATCCTTTAGTGGGTTTCCAGCACCCACTGATATGAAGTCCAAACTCAGAGTCCTTCACATCCTGGTCCCACCCAAGCCCCCATGCCCATCCTTCTTTCTAGAGCCACTGCGCTCTAGGGCTTCGATCCAATCTGCCGCTCCCTCAGAAGACCACTCACTATGATGGATCCTCTAAAATGCCTTCCCCTCCGGAAAGTCTACTCAGGCTTCAAGGCCTGATTTTTTTTTTTTAATCTTTTTTTTATTTACATTCTAGTTAGTTGACATACAGTTCAGTGTTGGTTCAGGAGTAGAGTTGAGTGGTTCGTCATTTACACATAATACCCAGTGCTCATCACAACAAGTGCCCTTAATCCCCATCCCCCACCTATCCCACCCCAACCTCCCCTTCCATCAACCCTGTTCATTCTCTATTGTTAAGAGTCTCTCATGATTTGTTTCCTTCTTTTTATCCCCTTGCTGAATGTTCATCCATTTTGTTTCTTAAATTCCACATATGAGTGAAATCATATGGTTCATCTTTCTCTGATTGACTTATTTTGCTTAGCAAAATACATTCTAGCTCTGTCCATGTCGTTGCAAATGGCAAGATTTCATTTTTTTGATGGCTGAGTAATATTCCTGTGTGTGTGTGTGTGTGTGTGTGTGTTTAAATATATATATACCACATCTTTATCCATTCAGCAGTCAAGGGACATTTGGGCTCTCTCCATAGTTTGGCTATTTTTGATAATGCTGCTATAAACACCAGGGTACATGCACTCCTTTGGATCTGTATTTTTGTTTCCTTTGGGTAAATACCTAGCAGTGCGATTGCTGGATCATAGGGTAGTTCTATTTTTAGCTTTTTGAGGAACCTCCATACTGTCCCCCAGAGTGGCTACACCAGTTTGCATTCCCACCAACAGTGCAAGAGGGTTCCCCTTTCTCTGCATCCTCACAAACACCTGTTGTCTCTTGTGCTAATTTTAGTCAAGACCTAATTTTAATGCCACCTCCTCTCTGAAGCCTTTCCCAACCTTGGTTACAACTAACGATTTATGCACATGATCTGATTTAATCTTCTCAGCCACCCTCTAAGGTATTATTAGCCCTACTTTATGGAAGAGGAGATTGGCACAGTGAAGATAAGGAATCTGCAAGTCACAAAGAAACCTGGATTCAATCCCAAGCAAGCCGACTCCAGGCCCTGCACTCTTCCTCCTCGCCTGGACTGCCAGAGTGGAAGTCACCCCCGGCATTGCTGTGCATCCCAAACAGGCCACTCCCCCCCCTACATTCCTGCTCAGTAATGACACCCTTGTCGTTCTGGTCACCCAAGCCAGACACCCGCACTCCTTCCTCTACCATCTCAACATCAAGGTCACTGTGTTGCTGGGAAAAGAACAGGAACTCACCCCACTGCACCCTCTGAGACTCAGCTCTGGCATCACTCCCAAGTCCTTGCCCCTGGGACAAGTTCTCATCCATTGGGCTCCAATCTAGTGCCTAGTCCAATGCCTGGGACACACTAAGAATACATCATATGTTTGGGTATCACTTCTTCATTGTCTTTATGAGGACTTAGATCAGGGAGAAAGAATACATCTTCCAGGAAAACAGTGGCCATGGCCACCTTGATATTTTATTTTTCATTTTATAACCCTATTCTGAGTGTGTCAGACTCAAGGGGGAATCTAATTAATCACCAAGTCCTGTCAATCCAATCTCCCAAATAGCTCTTGAGTCCATCCATTTCTTCCCATTGCTACTATCATCCCTCTAACCAGTTCCCCATCTCTTGCTGTTTTAAAACCACTTTCTAAGTGGTCTGCCAGCATCCAGCAGAGCCCCTCTAGTCTATCTTCACCAGAATGCTTATTCTAAAACACACATCTGAACTGGTCACTCTTCTAATTAAGCTCTGCAATAGCTCCCCAAAGTCCTTCCAACAAAATGGAAATTCTTTAACACGGCTTATAAGGCCAGTCCTCCACTGCTCCTGCCTACCATGCCACTTTCTCAACGGCTCCCCCCTCCACCCCGCACCCCAAGGCTGTATGCTCCATCCACACTGAGCATCGGGCCAGGTGCTCCTACAGCTTCCGGCCCACCTGTTCCCTCACCTGTCACCTGCCTCGGCTTTATCCGGCTGATACATGCTCACGCCTCAGGTTCAGCTGAGACATTTCTTCTTGCAGCAAACGCCCACCTTACTGTGAAGGTGGGCTAGACGTTTTTTATGTGCCCCCATGGAATCCTCCACTGCCTCTGTGCAAACCCTTATTATATACGCTATGTACTTATTGGTAGATTGGGAGCTCTTTTACTTGTTAAGGTAGACTGGACTGTGTGCCCAGCTCTTCACTCTCTCCTGTACTGGAATGACCCGTCCCTACCCTTGGCCCCATTTCCATGGTCTCCTACTAGAGTAGGCAGAGCATATTCCCCACCCCACTGATGCTGGGCTTGGCCTTGGGCTGTGCTCACCAGTGGAGTACCAGCAGACATGACATGAGCAGAGGCTTTGCATGTGCTGCCCAGTTGAGCACGCCTCTCGTACTTCTGCTTGCTGTCTGCCTGGGCAACGGTATGTGCAGGATGAGAGATGTGTGAAGACGACCCGAATCAGCCTCTCCACCAGCATCTTGAGGCAGAGGACATCCCTACCCCCAACCCCATCCTCTCCCACTGGAGCGGACCCATGAACAAGAGGAATAAATGTTTTTTATTTTAAGCCACTAAGAGTTTGTTAACACAGTATCCCTGGACCAGAAACCTGACTGATACACTGGCCTACATTCCTCACTAGATTGCAGGCTCTATGAAGGCAAGAAACAACTCTGAGCCGAGCACCCAGCGTAGGCCTCATCACATCGCAGGTGCTCAATAAATATTGGTCAGTTGGATGTATGACTGAATGAATGCATGTGGGCTATTGACATGTCTGTCTCCCTAGCTAGCATGTGAATTCCTTCAGGCCAAGAATGGCATCTGATTTCTCTCAGCAACACCTAGCTGTCTCATTTCCCACACTGGGTTCTTGGTAGATACTCGATAAATATTTGTTAAAACCAAATAAATGGGATTTTGTGGGCTGGCTTGGGACTGAGTCCTTAATTTATGACATTGTTTCTATGGGAAAATGTATTCTGAGTGCCAAACAAACTTGCAAATGAACTTTTGGAACCTCACCCGTTCATTGGTTCAGGATTGCCAGTTTTGTGGAAATCCATAACTGAACACATGTGCTATGCTTTGCAATATGGGAAAAACTGAGAAACTGCTTCCAAACCCAAGATATTCAGCCTGCAAAAATTCGCTTTCCACCCACACAGACAAATTCAGCACAGGTTGGATTTGAGGTTCTAACAATAAAATACTAGACATTTTAGAGCTCATTGTTTATCTAATTGCTTTTTATCTGCTTATACTAGATGCCTATTCTTAACACCCAATCAAAAGGAAGTTAAGATAGTTTTCTTGCCCACCCCCCACTCCCAACAAATCCATTTTCTAGACACATATGCAAGAAAGCTCAACCTTCTCGAAAGGGAAAATAAATTATTTTTCTAAATAAATCTGTGACATTTAAAATAAACACAGTAGGATGCTCTACAGTTATAAGAAAACATCCCCCTTTAGAATTCCTAATTTTGAATGGTACTGGAACTCAATATGAGTCACAGATCTGAGGCTTAGTTTTATTTCGTCTTAGGCCACAATCAAGCCAGTTTGAAACCAAGTGATCTGATGTGGCTGGGAAGGGCCATCAGTCTAGAATGTTCTATGCACAAGTTTCAACCCACAACTGGTAGAGTTTCTCAATCACTCAATCTACTTCATTCACTTAACGTATATTTTTTGAGCATCTACTCTGTGTCAGGCACTGTTCTAGACTCTGGGGATATAGTAGTGAACAAGACAGACAAGGACCCTCTGTTCGTGGAACTTACATTTTAACAAGAGAGGCAGAGAAATAAGATCGTTTCAGACCAGTGATGGGGCGGTGATGAAAATAAAACAGTGAGGTGATTATGAGTGAGGTGAGGCCACTTCAGACTGGGAGATCAGGAAAGCGCCAGCCACGGAAAGATCTGGGGGAGAATATTCTAGACTAAGGCAACAACAAGGGCAAAGTACCAGAGGCAGGAACAAGCCTGGTATAGTCCTAAGTCAGAAAGAAAGCCAGTGTGGGGGGGTGGAGTGAACAGAAGGGAGGGAGGCATGGGAGGCACAGAACGGTCAGACAATGTATGTCGGTCCTGTAGTAAGAGAGTTAGACTGGATTCTAAGAGAGAAAGCCAGGGCAAGTTTTAAACCGGGGAATGACATGACCTGGTTTAGATTTTAAAAGCACCCTTCCTCTCGGAAAGTACTGGGACAGGGGTGAGGGAGCAAGAGGAGAACCAGGGGAAGCCTGAGTCCTAGTTTTACAGAAGGCTAGAACTCCTAGCCCGTCGTCAGTAAATGCCCCGGTGTCTCCAACCTCTTCTCTGACCATACCTCTTACTTTCTTGTGCTTACGAAACCAGCCTCTCCCCTGGGGATACAGTTTCCTCGAAGCCAGCTCAGGGGCTGGCTGCTTCCTCTCGCTCGTCCTAAGTGTCCTGCTTGTGTCCTGCTGCCTTTTCTGGATGCTTCTTCTTTCCTCCCCTTTTCCAAGCCTGCCCCCCAATGCACCCCAGCTTGGAAGCTCAGGCAGTCACACCATCAGCCCACGCCACCCCGAAGCCCTCCGTGTTGCAACCTTCTACAGCTCACCCCCACCCCTGCCAATTCCTTCCTCTTCTGGACTATTTTGCTCTGACACTGTTTCCACAGTCAGTCTTGGGGACTGTAATTTCCAAACAGATGACTGATCTAACACTCTGCTACCTCAGTTCCTTGACCCTCTCCCTACCAACGATCTTGTCTTCCATCCTACTGCAAGTGCACGACCGTACCCTAGACCTTGTCATTACCAATAGCACCACCCCCATCCACGACCTCCCTGCAGTCCAACTACTACCCTTTCCAGTTCCCCAGTTCCAACAAATCTTAAATCCAACCGCAACCTTCCATGCACAGATCCTGCCCCCTCTTCCCATACCCCACTCCCCTCCTTGGAGCTCACGTCCAGCTGAGAGCCCAGAGTCCACTACTTTAAGTAAAAATATCCACGTCAATACCATCATCCATCCCTTGGATACCCCCTCAGTTCCTAGGCCCCTCTCCCCTCTCTTGATGTATTTCCTGCAAAGCCCTACCTTGCTAAATCTAGCTCTCCCCAACTCTATGACTACACCAGCAGAGCTGAATGCAGCCTTCGAAAGCAAAACCACGCTGAGTGTTCTCGCTTCAAAAGCAAGACGACTGTCCTCAATGGGACCCTCCTGCTACCTGGCAATCATTCTGTATTTCCCATCTCCATTCTCTGTCCAGCTCTCTTTCCTATCTTCTCTCTCCTCTCCCTTCAAACCTCCAGCACTTCCTCCCCCACCTCACTCTCACTGGTCCGAAGTCACTGAACATGACATAAGCAATACAAACTGACGCTGCACACACCTCCCCCACCCACCTGCCCCAGGACCCACATTCTGCACCTTCCCTCCTGTGACCAAGGATGACTTGCGCACCTCCTGCCCGAGGCTTGCCTCCCCACGCTCACGCTAGATCGCATTTTCTTTCATCTTCTGAGACACGACACTGTGCAACCCTTTCTCTTTCTTGCACCATCAGTTTCCCCTTCTCTACTGGAACTTCCCCAATAGCCCCAAAGCACAGTGTGCTTTCATGCATCTTAAAAACAACAAGACCCTCTGGATTTTACTTTCTCCTCCAGTGTCTGCTCCATCTTTCTGCTGTTTTCCTGAGCAAAGCTCCTCTGAAGAGTTGTCTCTGCTCTGCTCTCTCCTTAGTTTCTCTTGCTGCGTTAGCACCACTTGCCACAACGGCCCCTGTCATGGTCACCAACCATCACCTGCTAAGTCCAGTGGATCAGTTCCCTTCTCTTGCCCAAACCCTCAGCACCATCTGGCACAGCGGACTGCTCCCTCCTTTCCTGCCTTGGCATAATGGAAGCCACCTTCTTCAGTCTTTCCTCCTCCCTTTCTGGATGTTCCCTCCCCCTCTTCATCTCCCTGACCCCCAGCCACTGCACCACCTCTGTGCTCAGTTCCCCAACTACTGCTCCCCTCAATCAACATGGCCTCCCTTGTCTGGTCTTCAGGCTTCTTTACACCCCATCTAGACACATCTAACCCCCAAAATTCATCTCACCAGCCCGGACACCTCGCCCACGAGCTCCAGACCTATGTTTGCCAAAATAGTAGCCACTAGCTCTGCGTGGCTGATGAATCCCGGCCACTGCTCTAATTAACCCCTGCAGGGAGCTCTGCAAGTATAGACAGGGAACCTACCTAAATGGAACGGGTGGGAAAGAACACGGCAAACTGTGTAGTGGGCGTGTGACGATGAAATGCTGTTCAGGATCAGTTAATTTCTTTAAACTCTAGACTCGGCAAGCGACACGAAGGAAACATTCCTACCCAATTACAATGATGCATGAGCATCTTCCCGGCCCTGCTTCTTCTGTCTGCCAGTGATTCTGAGGGCAACAGTCCCATGAGGAAGCGCAGCAAAAGGCAAGGGCAAGTATGCGTCTTGCTGGTCTTGCTGCATCGCAGCTTTCGACTTCCTCCGGGAACTCCTAATTAATTCTGTCCCCACGTTTTTAGTTTGTTTCCGGAACCTCTTGCTTATACTGCATTCTCGCCCTCTCCCTTCATTGCCCTGGGCTTCCATCCCCAGAGGCTCCCCGGTTCTCTTCCCAGTCCTCTCTTCTTTCCCCAAACTGCCCCCTTGTTCAGCCTTCGGCTTCTCTGCACCTGTTCTACTCCTCCTTATCCTTTTTCACCTTTAAAAACTGAAAGCACCAAACTGACAGACACTGTTATGGTTTGGTTTGGTTTGGTTTGTTCTTTCTTTCTTTCCCCGACCAAGCTACAGCTCAGGCGCTCACTCTCCTCCTCGCTTCTGTAGTGGGAGCCCGAGGACTCGGTTGCCACGGCAACAGCGAACCCAACCAGGCCGGTCCCAGCGACCAGGAGCTGCCGAGGCAGGGAGGAAGCCACTACAAGTCGCCCCAGAGCCTGGGTGGGTCGTGACCATCGCAATTCAAGACCAGGCCCGGCCCATTCTGCCCCGAGACTCAGGCTGTACAGCAGGCCCGCCAGCCGAACCACGCATTCGGAGACAGCACCATCAATAACGAGGCTTCCCCCGAGCCAACCGCAGGCGACACATTATGAGGATCCCGTTGAAAATTTTCAAACATCCCTGTTCTTTTATCTCCTCGGAGGGAAAACCTTTTGCCTGTCTCCCCAGAGTCTTGGAGAGCTCTGTAGAAAGTACAAGCAGAGCTGACATCTCCAGCCTCTCCTTCCTCCTGTCGCCGCCCGGCCCGCGCGCACCCCCAGGCTGGGCACCCCTGAGCGCTCGGGTCCAACCGTCTCGCGGCCCTGGCACAGCTGGGAACATCGCTGAGAATGGGGAGGATTACCCCAGGGTAGTTCAGTCGGCGGCCAAGCGCTCGGTGCCCCCAGGTCACTGGAACGGGTCGTCAGAGCAGGGCAACAAGTGTTCTGCCGCATAACCCTTCCCCGGCCCCCCGCCCCAAAAAAGTGAGTTGGTGAGAAAGAATCAGGAAATACCTTTGTAGCAAACGGCACCAACCGCAGTGAGGGTCTGCTGCCGTTAAACACTCGGTGCAGGATTGATGCTTACTGCAGTTGGCAACACGAATTCTCCTCACCTAAAAATAAATACCACAGCGCTTCAGACGGAATCATAAGCAACACCAGAAAAACGGCAACACCTTATCTGATGTAGGGCCACAAAGAGCACATTTATCAACTTGAACTCGGAATGACTCTGTAATGACATGGGGCAGCAGTCCTCAGAATCCCCTGGGGAAGCTTTTGAAAGTGCAGATCCCCGGATACCCTGCTGCCCCCGCTGCAGAGACTCCTGCTGGTAGGTCTGGGACCCAGCCGAGGGGTCTGTATTCTCCGGTGCTCTCCCAGGTGAGTCTGATACGCAGTCAGGTTTCTGACCGGCTAATAATGATTTCCAAAGGGGCCATGGAATCAGGTCACCTGGTCCTCACACAGAGACAGTTGACCTACGGTCAGTGGTGCTTTGGAAATGAGCACCTGGGGATGGCAAAGGCTCTGACCCAGGAGTGTCCGCACAAGGCTGGTGCTGGACATGGACATGAGGAGAATCCCACACCCCCTCCAGGGTAACTCCATCGCTTCAGCTCCTGGCTCGCTTGCTCGCATTCTCTCCACTGGAGTTGAAAAGAAAAGAAATCACTGCCTGCCCCTCGAGCTGCCTCTTCTAGTTGTCAGGAAACAGCAACCCCACAGAGCAGGTGCCCATGCTGGGCACACCCAGGCATCTGAGACAGTCAGTCAGAGCCTGGAAGTGGGGTGGCAGGAGGCAGAGAGGACCCCAGTGTCGCATGGCACATTTTCTGCAGGCAAAATCCCACAGCAGGTAGTAAGGAACTTGCAGAACTCATTAAGCCAGGAAGCGCTACATGCTAGAAGGTAGAAGTAACTTCTTTAAAAGGTTAGAGAAACAGAGAGTTCTAGAAAGGGTTCGTGAGGAAAATAGGCTATCCTGAGGAGTACTCCTCAATTCTAAGTTGACTTCATGGAGGATACACTTGTCCATTTCTCACATCCTCAGTGTTGCTGAAAGATGTGGGGGCAGACCACCAGCCTGAGCCAGAGTTGACCAGAATGTGGCTATTTCCTTGTAGCTCACACCACATCTTTTTAATGCTGGGGGGGGGGGGTGTTCATAAATATGTAATCTCTCTAACCTTGTTTTCTCATCTATGAAATGGTGATGGTGCTGCTGACTTCATGGGGTTATTACACTGTCTGGCACATACTAAGTGCTCAATAAATGTTGGCTATTGCTATTGTGTGAAGAAAAGTCCCACAGTCCAACAAACATGTGAAACCTTATACTGAAAAGGCAAATAGATTTCCTTAGAACAGGCTTCTGAGAGCCTTTGAATATGCTCATGATACTCCAGGAGGGATATAGTCAATAACATCTCCTCCAAGGGCCACTTTTGCCCAGAACACTTAGTGGAATATGAGTCTCTAGAACATTCTGTGAGAACCATTATACAGTGTACTTAAACAAACAACATAACTCTATGTAAAAGAGAGAACACTGTAAGTACTTACATTGGATCTGCTTCTCTAACTTAATAACACATTCTAGTGACTATTCCACAGCAATGCATAAATCTTCATGTGGTTATTTTCAATGGCCACATATTCTATGGATGTACCAGGGCATATTAGTTTGGCTGTTACTATCTCCCCAAGAGTCTGGGAAAGAACCTTCCTTAGGTTTTGCCTCTCTAGGGATTATACTGGCTCAACCAGAATCTTACTAATAGGATCCCCAGCAGTAAACCTAAGTGAAGAATGTACAAATAACTGGCTTTGATGCCCAGTCAAAAACCCTCCCTAGGACTTCAGGCTTTGAGTGACCAGAGGCTAAGCAGTTTTTACCTTCCTGAAAGTGAGGACCTGTCAGCTATCTGTGGCTCTCCCAGTGCTTCCCAGATTAGAGTCTTGAGTTCCTAGGAAAGTAGTAATGAGAATTTATGAGCTATTCACAATGTTTCAAAAAGTTGAATGGAAAAAACATGCACGGGCCAAGCAAGACTTCAAGAGTCTCTGCTTTGGGCTGGAATTTTATCAGCTCCATGTGGTAGCACAGTCCGTTCCCTGGCTGGCAGTTTTCAGATGCCCTTGATAAATAAAGCCTGGGAATGGGAATAGTTACTTGATACATGCAGTTTGTGGAGCAGACAAAAATCTTTCAAGTGCAGGAAGCCCAGGGAAGAAATAGAATGGAGAGCGTTGAGTGGTGAAACAAGCCACTCAAGAAGAGTCTATAGGGTGAACAACTGGTTTACCAACGTAGACCAGGTCCACTGTCCCTCCCAACGTGGTCATTCTGACATAACTGACTTTGCAACATGCAAAAGGCAATATGGCCTTTCTAGGAATTCTGGAGACTACAAAGTGCTTGTGTACCTACCTTGTGACTCTAACAGCACATGTAGCTTGCTATCACTGCCATTCCCCTTAGAATGAGAGACAAAGAATGGAAAGTGGGGATGGGCCAAGGGCCGCTGTTATCCCATTATATCATTCCGTAAGTCTCAATGATTTCCTTTGCACTTTGTATGTTCTGGTGGCCATGGGTCCAAATTACTGTGCCAGAATAGGCTGCTAGTTTGCACAAGTTTGGGATCTGGTCTCATTTATCACGGGCTTTAATGTCTGGCCAGAGTTTAAATCCCAGCCCTGACAAGGTCTAACACACACACACACACACACACACACACACACACCGGGTGAGTTATTTAACCTCTCCAAGTCTTAGGCTCTTCATATATAAAACAAGGGTAATTTTATCTCATTAAATTATTAACCTATTTCACCAACATTGTTTTTATGGGGGTGAACAAGCACACGGTATGCACACAGAGAGACCATATTTAGAATAGTAACTAGTACATGGTCAGTAGGGATTGAATACAAATTCGTTTTCTTTCCTTCCCTTGGTGAAAGCACTTTGTAAAAATGAAGAAAATGGAAAAAGATATTCTCTTTATTTCAGTAAGCAGAAGCAAGAAGAAAAACTAGAACAGCCAGATAAATTAAGAGAGGAGGGTGAGTGCCATACATTTCCTGGTTCATGAATGTGTATGAGACTGTGGCCTGATATTAACCCCAAATTCCAAAGCCAATCCCATTCGGTATATTCATAAATGCATCTAACCGTTCAGTGCCCACACAATAAATGGGTAAATTCAGTTACCTTGCTGATTATGCGCCCATTTGCAAGCACATCCTCTTCTGAAAAACTTGGCATTGGAAATACAGCCAATAATAAAATTGTCTAAATAGGTAATATTTCTTGCTTACTTGCTGATAGTAAGGTTTTTAATTCCATGTCTGTGAGCCACTGCGGGTCTTCCTGAAGCCTGCAGCAGGGTTTAAACTCGATAGTTCAAAGTAAAAGCTTCACTACTAGATAATGACATTAATTAAACACTTTTTACTCAGAAGTCAGAAGCAATAGTTAGCATTTTTACCTACCTCTTTCCCGGCTGTTAGATAGATGTAGATATTCTTCTTAGGATGAGGAACCAGTTTGTAGAAAACAGGTGTTTCTTCTTTAATTTCATAAATAACCTCTGGACAATTTGAAGTCAAATTCTCACCAAGAATAACCTATTTTTTTTTCAAAAAGAGAAATACGATTTCTATTAAATACATCAAACAGCGGGGTGGCAAGACTTGTAGTTTAATTCTAAGACCACGTGCTCTTTTACTCACTACATATATGGGCTGAGGTACCAAGTCCTTAAGCATCTGCTGTCTCAGTCTTCCACAAGGCTGGTAAGAACAAGCACAGTCATGCGCGAGCACACGCACCCACACACCCCAAACTTAGGTGCTGGGTCAGTATCCTCACAGGTAGAAGCTCGAAGTCCACAATTCCCTACCCCTTCTGGCTTTACAAGAAGCTACAAGAGACAGCTCCCTTAATACTATGCCAGGTGGGGGCACCTGGGTGGCTCAGTTGTTAAGCATCTGCCTTCGGCTCAGGTCATGATTCCAGGGTCCTGGGATCGAGCCCCGCATCGGGCTCCCTGCTCGGCGGGAAGCCTGCCTCTCCCTCTCCCACTCCCCCTGCTTGTGTTCCCTCTCTCACTGTGTCTCTCTCTGTCAAATAAATAAAATCTTAAAAAAAAAAAAATACTATGCCAGGTGATTTTAAAACCAAAGGAAGTCGGCTTGACATAGACTCTGATTCTCCTATACAATTCTACATACTTACACATTTTAAAGTAACCAGGACAACTGAACAGGCCCAAACAGGTAGGTGTGTGTTTATATATAAAAATAGCTAAGTGTGGCTTTGAAATTGGACACACCTGAGTTTCACTCACCTCAGTCAATAAATGTCTACTGAATAGCCCCAATGTATCTGGCATGTTCTAGATGTTTGGAAAATGGCATTGAACAAATGAGTGGAGGGTGGGGGAGTAGAATCCTACCCTCATAGAACTTGGGTGTGTGTGTAGGGGAGTGGTGGCCAACAATAAGGAAATTATAAACTCTATTAGAAGGTGATGTAGGTCAAAATAAAGTGGGTAAAGACATAAGGAGGCATGTTCAGGGTAGGTCTCATTGAAAGGTGATATTTAGGTAGCTACTTGCAGGAGATGATGGAGTGGGTCATTTGGATGTCTGGGTGACATCTTGGACAAGCAACCCACTGGTCCTGAGGCCCTAAAACCTGAGGTGGCCAGTGTGGCTTGAGCAGAACAAGTGAGGCAGAGCGCAGTGGGCAGTGAGGTAAGAGGTATGGAACATAAGTTCTTGTAGGCCCGTATAAAGACCTTACTCTTACTCCAGGTGAGAGAGAGGGAACCACTGCAGGGTTTGAGCAGAGCACTGACATGGTTGGGGGCAGGCTGGAAGCATGGGTGTGAAGATGTGTCAGGAGACCATTACCACAGTCCTGGAGAAACAGAATGGTAGCTTGAGCTCAGGTGTGTGTCCTGGCTCTATGCTTTGAGTACGATGTGCTACCTTGAACTAGTAACTTACTTAACCTTCCTGGGCCTCAACTTTCTTATCTCCAAAATGGGGCTAAGAATGCCTTTCTTATATACAACTGTTAAGGATCAAAGGAGAATTATGAAAGATGCTTAGCACGTAATAAATATACAGTGGATGTTAATGTTAGTAGACTGCAAGCTCCTCTTGAGTAGACACCATGTCTTAATGTTCTTTATACCCTCCCCTTGCCCAATGCAATACTTTCAAAGTCGAAGGTGTTTGATTACTTCATCAGTTTGAACACATCCATATATGATATCCACATTTGTGTCTCTATCACTGAGAACAGCAGTGATGTTGGGCACATGGTTGTAAAAGAAAAACTGGCACCTGAGACTCTTTTCAGACAAAGTCTACATTCATGCATCTACTGAGCAAGAACAATCCTGTACCACATATCCTGATGGTAATTACATATTTGCTATTTTATCAAAGACTCCTTATCATTTTGGGCACATGGAGCATCTTCCTGCATGTGTCCCTGCTCCCAGGACCTGGCCCTGAGTTTGTCTTGCAGTGGTGACTTCCTTCCAATCATCTGCTCTGGGTCAAGTCCACTTGGATTTGGTACAACTGGTAGCTCACTAGGAGCCCATGAACTGCCATTAAATGCAGGAGCAGCTCTGCAAGAGTCAATCTCAATAACTAAAATAGGACTTTAAAAGAAAAAAAGTAGCAGCAGTTAGGTCCCAAGGGAGGTGGAAAAGGTCTGCACCTCAAGTCTTCTAAAAATGACAATAGCTGCGCCATTCAGTCCGGTAGCCACCAGCCACATATGGCTATTTAAATTTAAATTTAATTGAGAATGTATAACTTCCGTTACACTAGCCACATTTCAAGTGCTCGCTAGCCACATCTGGCTAGTGACTACCATACTGAAAGTACAGATACAGAACATTGCCATCATCATGGAAAGTTCTATTGGACAACATCAGCCTACCGAGAACAATGAATGTAGGGAAACATTGGGCAGGCACTGCCCAAGTGTGGGCCTGCCAGTTTCTTGTCTTCCCGTCTCTAATTCATAGTCCTTATTAATCAGCTCAGAGACAAACAATTGATCAGGCTCTAGAAAGTGGTCATAGAGAAGAGAGGAAACAGGAAACCAGTTAAAAAAAAAATTGATAAAAATGTTCTCAAGTGCAGCTCAAGAGAAGACAGGTTGCCGTCCAGGAGGAATTCATCACGTCAAAGGCATCATTGGGCAGAACCACCTATGATTCGTGCCAATAAAACCAAACCTGAATCTAATCAAGCCTTCAGTGCAAACTTTCATTTAGTATTAGGAAGCAGAAAGGGGAGGAAGCCGCTGAGTGACACCACAGGGAAACAAACAGCCAAATCTACAATGTGAGACATTGGACAAGACAACAGACTTCATTTCCCCAGTCAGTCAATGGTGGTGGCTAAAGGATGGGAGGGGGCCACTCTAGACTGAGAGAGACAGGGCAGCCACGTGTGATTTGAGGATCCTGTCTGGATACCAGTTTGAACAAAAATAGTTTTCAGAAGATATTCTTGAGCTAATGAAGAAAATTCAGCTATGCAAACGCAACATTAGGTAACTCTAAAGAACGACTGATAACTTTGTTTTAATAGCATCATGGGAATGGTTACTTAAACTGCCCATCGTTTTTTAGAGATGTGTAATGCAACACAGGGGGGTGAAATGCCACAGTCCGGGATTTGCTTCAAAATAAAAACATAATTTACAAAACACCACCACTCATCCATTTTAAGTGAGTTAGGAGCTACGTTGCAGTTTTTATCGGGACTTTGGAGCATGGTTGATGCAGATGGGTAAGGGCTGGCAAAATCTAGTTTGGGGGAGCTTTGATTCACCTGCAGATGAGGCACCAGGATTTTCTCTGGAACTCCGAATTATGGCAGGAAAGCCTTTCTGCGGTACCGTGTACCAGGCTTTACCAACCAGTTTCCTAAATGAGCTTCCTAGAGTGGTTTACACTGAAACCTTGTCCTGATAACTATGGATGCTGGGCTGAAATTGATTATGTTTCATTGATGGTGGGAGTGAGACTTCCGTGAAAGGTAACTGGGCATTATCTATCAAAATTATAAAGCACATACCCTTAGACCCCACAGCCCCTCATACGTATGTTGAATGACATATGTACATGGAGATTTAATGCATCACACATTATAAGCAAAAGATTGAAACAACCTAAAGGTCCAATCATAGGGAGCTGATTAAATATAGTATAAACAGTATAGTACTATTTAGCCATAAAAATAATTAGGAAGCTCTTTGTGTATATGTTTAACACATTATATTATGTGTGCGTGTGTGTGTATGTATATATATACACAGCATAAACATGTTTATATACATATATAGCATGTTTAATACATTGTATAATTGACAAAATGGGAGAAAGACTATCTTCCCCCTTTTGCTTGCAGACATCTATAAAATATCTCTGGGAGGATATCCAAGAAACCCATATCCCTGTTTGCTCCACACGTCAGGAAGGTGTGACTTTCACTGTCTATTCTCCTGGTTCTTTTGAATTTGGAACAATGCCAATGTATTATCTCAGAAAATAAATACATAAGATTTAAATTTGAAAAGTGAGGGTGAGTGGACCAAATTGTTTTTCTTTTTTCTTTTTTTTTTTTTTTAAAGATTTTATTTATTTATTTGACAGAGAGAGACACAGCGAGAGAGGGAACACAAGCAGGGGGAGTGGGAGAGGGAGAAGCAGGCTCCCGGCAGAGCAGGGAGCCTGATGCGGGACTCGATCCCAGGACCCTGGGATCATGACCTGAGCCGAAGGCAGTCGCTTAACCAACTGAGCCACCCAGGCGCCCCCCAAATTGTTTTTCTTTTTGCTAGATTCTGCGGAGAAGGATCTCCATAACCCCAAGGACAGGACAATAGGAGCTTCTCATTTACATCACAAGGGGGCCCAAACATGCTACATGGAGGGGTCGGGGTCTCTGCTGCTGTGGTTCTCCCTCAGGTGACTCCAGGTCAGGAGAGACATGGCTTTCTTTCCCCTCTAGATTTCTATTAATATCACCTCCTCCCCCTCCCATCCACACAGCCCATCCCAGGGGCATCAAAGCAACACTTGGATCTTCTAACTGCAAAATTCATGTCAACATCAACACAGAGAAGAAAGCCAGCAAGACTGGAGCATGGGAAATGTTCCTTCCTAAGCTCAGTTTAGCTGGGCAGCTTTGGAGAAAGAACTCGATCCGTGAAGTGACGCAGGAAGTAACAATGAGTCACAGAAACCCAAAATGGGTATAGTTTTGTATAAAAGCAACTCATCCAATTCATACGCGTTCCTTGGGCATGATGTGGATTTTTATCTTTTGCTTCCAGAATTCCCCTTCAATATAGCTCTGATCTGAAGTCAACCTGAGCCTCTGCCAGGCATATTCTCATTTATCCCTTCATCCTTTGAGTCTCAGATATCACTTCCTCTGAGAAGCTTTCCCTGGTTGCCTTTCTACCTTACCCCACTGTCGTTGTCTACCCATCAGTCCATTTCCTTCAGACCACTTACTACTGTCTGAAATGGCTTTATTGCTGATGAATTCAGTTATGTATTTTCTGTCTTCTTCTTCCCATCACGAGAGCAAGGGGGTTGCCTGTTTTATTCATTTTTGTATCCTCGGCACCCAGGATAGTGTCTGGCACATAAAAGGTGCCCAATAAATATTTATTAAATGAAAAAAATTCTATTAGTATTTGAGATTTTTATAAGACTCTTCAGATTTTTTCCAGCTGAAGCCTGTGTAGAAAACAAATTTTCCCTAATAGAGAATTTCAGTTTGGGTCAACATATTGTTTCTGTTGACATCTTCCTGAAGCCTCACGGTAGGCTATTAACTAGCCTTAGGATTTTTGTTGCATGCAAAAAAAAACCTCCCAACTCCAGTCCCAAAATGTGTGGTGTGTGAGACTTCTATACCAGACAGTTACATTTCAAGTTCAACACCACCCACGGAAAAGATAGCCCGCTGAGGAAAATGGTGGGGGGGCGGGGGGAGGTGGTGTAGGAGAGAAAAATTAAACAAAAGACTATTTCTTTTCTCTTTACCATTACCATGACAGGAAAAGCCATGGGTGTTCAAAAAGCTAAAATACATACTCCAAATTTCTTTCCTTATGCCTTACTCTGTGGGGCTAACCAGTTAAAGGGCAACCAAGCCAATCTTCTCATTTTTTTTAAATAAATAATTTCTAAGAAATGCTGCAAAGGGGACAGAAACCACACATACACACACGCGAGAAAGCAAGGCAATTATCCAACAGTGTTTAATGGGCTTCCGTAGTTAGGAGTAACAAAGGTGAAATATAAAGATTAAGGCAAATTCCTCTTTTATTTCCAATCTACTTATTTCAGTGTAATAGTAAGTAAGAGAAGAGTACAGCTTGAGCCACAAATTCTCAATTTGTGGATTACAGGGCAGTAATAGTTCTAAACTGGGGAGTCCTTGCAAACTTACGAACTAGAAAGAATGAGATGGAGGTGAACTTGCACTAGCTTCACATGCCACTCTAAGCAGCCAATCATGGAGGCCATTTCCAAGTTTTGGCACTTCCTGCTGTTTTGGCTTTTTGGTCTGTTACCTCAGCTCAGCCATCCGCACTACCCCTACTTCCGGGCCCAGGTCCTGTCCTGGGTTCTGCATGCCCTCCTTTCCTTTATTTGAACATTCTATGGGAATATAAAGAGAGCCTGTCCTGATATTTTATTATTTTTGTTATGTCTTATTTTCATTTGACAACTTTAAAACCAGAATCAAGGCTGACTTCAGGTATCACACACTTTGCCTTCTGCGAGGATACAGAAGAACTTTCTGGAACTGGTCTGAATTTTGCTCCATGGCTTGGATAAATGAAATCCACCTGTGGGAATAGAGCTTTGAGGGCCACATAGATAATCAGTCCTCACTCTAAGCAGCGTGAGCGGTGCTTCTCTGCTCAACACAGGGAAGGGACACGCATGATAGGGCTTCTGAACCCTGAAACCTACTTCAGTCCTAGGGACGTTTGAGAAACCCAACACTAGCCTCCTACCACGAGAGCCACTCCAAAAATCAACTTGAACACAGATTTCCTACCTTTGTTCTCCAAGAGCCCACAGAGGAAAAGCTGTCCCACAGGGGATTCAGAGACTCCCATGAGCTACTTGCAGCTCAGAGGAAGAGCCTCTGCCTTCTTCTAATACAGATGTCTACACTCTGCTGGGCTGCCAGATGCCGTCCCCAAATAGGAACAAATGAAACCCACAGAAGCCAGAGCCCCTTCTCATGAAACCTCAAATGCTTGCATCTTGGTATTAACCCAGATACTCTAATATGTGAAAGAAAATTTTAAAAACAAAACAAAAACAGTTCCACAAATTCCACCAAGCTCTGCAGACTGCATTTTTAATTAGCAGTGCAGTTTGGTTGAGGGACGAGTTGCTTTAGTTCCAATCACTTTGAGCAAGTGAGGTAACTTGCTCTGAGCAAGGTCTTTTTCATTCATAAGGTTAGGGATGGTAACACTATTGACTCATGAGAATGAAACAAGTTAAACCAGGCAGACACTGGTCCTAATGCCCGGCACAGAAGTTAGAGCTCAGAAATGTCAGCTATTATTACGCCTCGCCTACTGCCTTATCTTTTACGCTTACAAGAAAGGTTAATGGGCATGCATAAAGTTACAAATTTCAAATTTCATGCATATTCCATTATTACTTATTTTACCACCTGGAAAAGCTCAAAATATTCAATTCTGCCCTTGAAGTAAGGACAATTTTCTAGATGCGACAGTCAGCTCAAAGAATCCAAGCCCCATGATAGGCTGTACCACAATCCGGACAAAGACTCGGCTCGTGTGTATAAACCCGGGTGCGTTCTGCTCTGTGTGGGCTTGCAGCACGTGAGCCGTGAAGCCCCAAAAGCTGACTTCAGCGTGCCCATCCTCGCTCAGCTGATCCCGGTGGAGACGCTGACAACCGAGAAAGTACAGCAAGCAATCTTCTCCAGAAAGGAAGTAAAATGAGGAAATAACCCCGAGGCGGGGGAGGGGGGTGGGTGGGAGAGTGATGACACAACCCAACTCCCGGCCACTAGGATCACGCTTCAATAAAGCAAGGGGGGATTACACTGTGAAAAGGACCCTTGCAAGTTCTAAATTCCTTCCGTTTTTCTAAAAATCTTACAAGGGGACCTAGGAATAAAGGCGGGAGCAAGAGTGCCGTGAAGGCATCGGCATATCGTCAAGTCTTCAGGCTCTCCACTTGTCCTCAGTAAATCTTCCCTTTAGAGGTGGCCCAGATATCCTGGAGGCCGCATGGGGCTTTAAGGTCACTGGCAAAGCGACCCAGTATCCCTGCCTAAGCCCAACGTCACGTTTCCACATTACAGAATATGATCCAGCTATTTAAAAATACTGTTTACAAAGGGTTTGCCATAACATTTTAATACAGGCATTTCCCCCTCATTAACTAAAGGAAAAAAATGGGTGCAGAACTGGATAGAGTCTGACCTCAACTGTGCAAAAAAAAAAAAAACAAAAAAACTCTAAAATGCTGTCATCAGTTGCCTCTGCATAACAGAACTAGGGGTGGGTTTTTTTCTGTTTTCTCCTCACCCCCTGTTACTTGTAACTTTCTCTAGGAACATATATTACTTTTGTGATAAGAAAAAATTATTTAAATAACCTGAGGTTTAAAACTGCACCAAACTATGCTAAAATTCCGTGAGGTTTTTCAGAGACTTAAGTCAGAGTGTGTGTGAGTGTGAGTGTGAGTGTGAGTGTGTGTGTGTGGTGGTAAAACAAAACAAAACAAAACAAAACACCAGCAATTGGCCCCCAACTGCTGTTTTCCTGCCCCTCATCCAACCAGGCATATACTACAGTGCCTGGCGTCTGTCAAAATGCTGCCAACTCTTGATCACTGGGATACTGATGAGTCAGGCTGTGGGTGATCCAAGCCTTCTTTCTTCTCCTGCTCCCACAGGCTGCCTCGGGTTGGGTTTTGTTTCTCGTTGCTCATTAGTACCTCCACTCTGTGGCTTAAGAAGCCAAGCTTGTGTCTATCAATGTTCATCTTTTCTAACAGTTCTGGTGACAAGTCTGGCAAGGGAGAAGCTTGAAGTATTTGAATAAAGGGATTCGGGGATTATCTGTGCCTTCCCAATCATCGACACAATCCTGGGGCTTGGGGCTCTGGGTAATTTCACAGGCTGCCTCCAAGAATCTGCACACAGGATACATGGGGAAGCCTTGGGAATTACTGGGCTGGTCTAGGGAGCCTGGTGGGGCCAAGTCAGTTCAGATTTGTCCCTCACAACTTCCTCCTGAGGGAAGGGACCTTCCTGAGTGAAGCCGGGAGCAGGGCTTAGCTCCCAGGAAGTTTTCATGCCATTCAGGTATCCGTTCAGTCAGATGGTCTGCCTCCTTCTAGAGCTGGGATTCTTCCCAGAGCTTCTAAAAACCCTGACTGACAGCCTAGGAGCATGGGTTCCACTGCCACCGCCCCTCCATGGATCCCTGTCAACATGCTTCCCATTCTCCCCAGGGAACCCTCAGACAGTGGTTGGGGCAGAGATTACAAACTCAGTGTAGCTCGGGGGATATTAGTGCAGACTCTGGAGTCACACCAGGTTCAAATCTCTGCTCTGCCCTGTGTACCTTGGGCAAAACACCCGTGTTCTCTGGGCCTCCCTTCCCTTATCGGTAAAATGGGCCCAGTCTATAACTACCTCCCAGCGTCGTGGATTGGACGGAATTAGCTAGAACATGTAGAGTGACAGGCACAAGGGAAACGATGCACAAATGTCCGCAGTCACAAAATAAACCCAAAAGCCAACCTGCCCATGTTATTTGGATTCTGAAACCAAGGTGGCAGGGACAGCTTAGGAAGGCATAGCCCACACAGACGCTGAGGAAAGCCACGCTTCAGTCAGCTACCTCTCTCTCGGCAGCTCGAGGGCTCCAGCTGTCTGGGCCCCAAACCGTCACTGCAAACTGGCCAGCTACACACCACCTCCTGAGGGGAGCCAACAGGACAGGCGAGACCAGGCCGTTCCCCCAGGGAACGATCGACAGCCGAGGTACCTTCACCTCCAATTTACCATGTAGCCATTTGTTTGGCTCAGCTTCGGGGAAACTGTGTTCTTGTCACAAAACTCATGAGAAATATCCTCAATCTGAAGAGATAATTGGCGAGGAGGCCCGGGAAGGATTGGTGGCCACTTCCTCGGTCAGGTGAAACGGGCCCAATCTGCCTGAGCCACGGATGTCACCGCATGGTTCCAAGCGACTTGTGTAGAATGACTGACGAGTGTTCACCTTTCCCCGGGAAATAAGGCTAATGCAACAGGAAAGACGATCAATGTATATTTTAAAAGAATGTGTATACAAACAAACTCCCTCCCATATGTTGCTGGGTTTCCTCCAAAGAAAACAGATTAAATCAAATGCCTACCAGACACGGAGCATTGTATTAGGCTGTGGGGATTCAGGACCCCCTTCTCGAGAAGCTTAAAAAATCAAGTTGGGGAGACAAGACAAACATGAGTGAAAAGGTTGGGCATCAAAACAAGACATTTGTAATGAGCCAAAAGAATGAGACAGCTAATGAGTATTTCAGAGGAGGGGAAAACATGATCACTCTGGGCTTCGGAGGCCTCAAAGACGAGGGAGAGCGTGAGCTGAGCCAAAGCACAGGTACATAGGATTCAGTAGAGGAAAAAAAGCCATCCCGGAATGGGGCACAGGGTGAACAAATTGGGGGTGCCTGGACTACACAAGGCACATCAGGGGGACAAGCAAATAGGTTTTGGCTGGAGTGGGGGCTAAGTGCACGGCAGATGGAATTAGAGACCTTCAGGAGAGAAAGGGGTTTTCTGGGCTGTCTAGCACAATCTCCTTTTACAGATGAGGACAGGGAAGCTCAGAGAGGTTAGGCGATTCACCTACAGTCACACAGCTAGTGGTCGATGGGAGATCAGTTGAGAAATCAAATCTATTTGTACTCAATTTAGAATCTGAGCTGACAGTAAATCAACTGGCCACCGGAAGGCAGAGGAACATCAGCCTAAGGTGACAGAAACCGTGCCGTTCCCAGCCACGCATGTTGATGGAGGCCACAGGAGGTGTTCAATAAACACTTGCTGATGAAATTGAGAGGCTGGCCGCTCTATCACTTCAGACAAGTCATTAGGTATCCCTGAGTTTATTTTCTCCCCCTCCCACTGCCTCCCCGCCCCCCAGTGAATAAAAATCCCAACTTGACCAGTGGTATACCCATACAGTGGGGAAAAAAATAGTCGTCCGAGATAAAAGTCAGGGGGAGTCTCAGAGGATTTCAGGTCTCTAACCTCTCCATGGTGTGGGCACAAAAGGCAGAAAACAAAACCCCTCCGTGGGTGGCAAGTAGGCTGGAGGGAAGGAACACCTGTTTTTTCCTACTTTTCAAGCCTTATGATCCCTCATCTGTTTCAAGTTGTGAGAAATCAGGTGCATTGTACCTTTCCATTACAAAGGAGATATGAACCAAAAGGTTAAATGTCTTAAGAAGGTGGTCTGAGGGACGGGGAGGGCCAGACCCCCATTTACCTCCCTGAGGCAGCTCATGAGTAAGGGAGGGAGGATAACTTGCACGCTCCTGGGAAGCGAGACGGCTGGAGTTTCATTACACAGTTAAGGAGGCCATCACATACAGATTTCCAGAAACCTCTTTGTGGTCATTTCTGAGGGTCTCTGAGCAGTTCACAAAGCAGTTGGTATGATCTCGTGTATAACCCAGAAACAACAGAAAAAAATAAATTTAAAAGCACAAAATGGATCACTATGAAAATTGACATTGAAGAAGGCACAGAAAACCAACCTTAAGTAACTGGCCATCTCCAGTCCCCAAGAACAAAACAGTCCTGTTCATTACCACGGTGCCATAAACGGATGTCAGGTCGGAATGGATCAAGGTAGATGAGGCGATTGGTTGGACTCTCTCAGGTTGCTCCCCTTCTTTCTGAACATGCACACAAACGCACAAATGGAAAAAAGATCATTTTTAACAACAGTAATCGCTCATGCCCACCTAGGAAGGATCCTCCTTGAGCCCCAAATACATTTTCTTAGACAAGATCCCGAGGAGCAACCGCTTAGCCCCTTTATCTGCAGGATCACCACGCTTGCCCAACCCATGAAAAGCCATTTGTTTACTATGTATTAACATGTATTGATTGCCAGCAGTGAGCTAGCCATCCATTTAACACTCCCCCAGCTGATATATGAAACCGAGTTCCACTTTATTGCCAAGAAAGAGCCCACTGCTGAATTGGGAGGGAGACAATCTCATGCTTGGCGGTTTGCACGATCCTGCTGCAAATTATTTTAGCTAGGGACTGGCTCCTGTGAGGTTAAACAAGCCACTTCCCAAGATGTGAGGCAGACCGTCCTATTGGGTGTGATGGCAGAGAGGAGAGACTGCGGATTTACCAGACTGATGCAATGCAAAGCCCAAAGACAGGGTCATTAATTCAGAGGTAAAAAGGGAAAGATATAGTCATGGCTGGTGGGTTAGGACAGAACCACAGAGCTAAAGAGGAACTAAGCACAAGGCCTGGATGTGGTGCTGATGCTCTTGAAGAAGAAACACAAAGCTCAACTTCCAACCCAAAGGCATTTCAATGGTCGGCAGTATTGAGCACATATAATCACATGCTTGCTCCCGATCGTTAGATAAAAGCCCCTCTTAAACCCAGGGCAGAGCGAGTGTCGACCAAAATGTCCTGGTCTTTCTTGGTTCAAGGCACGAAGAGCTTCACGCTGCTTCCTACCTTCAACAACAGGAAACTGAGTTTGTTACACAAATCTCTGGAAGATATGGAGCTAGAGAGAGCCATTGCCGTCTGTGGCTGTTCAGTACAGTGTGATAGCATACTTCATCTGCCAGAGCTCAGTTCCCAATCGTACTCAGGTTTCCAAACTCACATTTAAGTCTTAGCCAATGGGAGAGCTGGTAAACTCCAGTAAGCCTCACTGGAACTCTTACAATTGTCCTGTCTGGGGACAGGGGAGGTGTGCAGGCGGAGGCTAAGACTTATTAACTTCATTATATTATTGCTGACAGTGTTTATGTCTTTCAATTTATGTCTTATTAAACATTCATTATTTTTAAACCCACCAAGTTTCATTAACATCTGAAGTAAATGGATTCATGGACTAAATCGACTTCTGAAGCCTTTAAAGTGCCGTCTGTATTTCTTTGTTGAGGTTGAGCAGGGAAGAAAAGATAAGCTAGCAAGGATTTCTCCAATGCCATGATCACTTTTCAAGGGAAAGATGTTGTAACCTAAGAGAAAGTGACTTTTTGCATAAAATATTCCATAGTGAACTCAGTTTAAGAAAATTTTTGGAAAGCCCATTAGAGACTATTTTTTTTCCTGTTAAATACTTTACATGCAGTCGGGGAAAATGACGAACTGTCCTGTTAAAATTGAAGTTAAGAAGAAAAAATCTGGGGCGCCTGGGTGGCTCAGTTGTTAAGCGTCTGTGTTCGGCTCAGGTCATGATCCCAGGGTCATGGGATCAAGCCCCGCATCGGGCTCCGTGCTAGGCTGGAAGCCTGCTTCTCCCTCTCCCACTCCCCCTGCTTGTGTTCCTGCTCTCGCTATCTCTCTGTGTCAAATAAATAAAATCTTTAAAAAAAAAAAAAAAAGGAAGTAAAAATCTCTGTGGGTCTTAGAACCAGAACAATAGATCACTGTTTAGATAAGGATGCCTCATGACTATGAGCAGAAAGAGAAAAATCGGGTGACCTTTAGACTGAAAAAAATAATAAAACCACACCACACGTCTTGCTTTAAAATAAAACCAGAATTGTTCAAACTTAAGATCAGCTGACCATGCCTACTACTCTTATTAAATATTTGAGCATTACAGAGAGGCTAACTCAGAGAATTGGGTGTCATCTGTCTGGGCATCTGGAATGTTCTAATACTGCTATCTTTGACTGGAAGACTCCATTCTCCCTCATCTCACGGCACAGAAAAAGTTATGGCTATAGATGGTTGATTATTCATCCGCGAGGACCAAATGGGACAGTGTACGCCTACCTCTGGCATACAATAGGTGCTTAATAAGTGTTGCCATTCTGATTAGCCAAGAACCATGACATCACAGGGAGCCTTTGCTGAGGCTGGATGAGATATTCTGTTTGTGATATTCTGCTTAGAGCAAAAACAAAAACAAAACAAAAGAAACCCCAAACAAAAGAAACCAAAAAACCCCAGAAGTGTCTCAAAAGCTATAGTACAAGGACAAAAATTGCTTCCAAATTACCATGCCATCTTTTTCAGCATCCTTCCCTGACTTCTGACCATTCCTTAATTGTAGTTTTCCAGATTAAGTCCTGGATCAGTAGCTCAGGTAAGTAGCAGAGCTGTGAAATCAACAGCCCTGAACTTGGGAGCTGGCGGCATAAACAAACCTCCTGGATCTAGGCAGTCAGACAGCTTAGGTCTGCATTCAAGTTCAGTTCTCGCCCACTGGCTGACGGGGGCAATTTATGTAACCCTGTTGGGGGTTGGCTTCCTCATTCGTGAATAAGGCTCATGAGTAAGCCTGATTGGTAGGAGGGTTATGAAGAAGAGACTGTAGTGATAGTAACACTAACATGCTGATACATGCGAGCTGGTACTTCTGTGTGCTACTTGCAGTATTTTATCACCTTACCTAATCCTGGCTCTGTCACTTCCACTTTGTGCACATTATTTAACCTCTCTGTGACTCCCCTACACAATGGAAGTGATGACAACGACTGAGTAGGCAAGCCCCAGTGAAGCTTAGAACAGTGTTTGGCGCACAGAAATACACGATCCATATTTGTTTTCATTACCTCATTTTAAAACACCAACAGTTGCTGCCATACTTGTGGCAGTTATTCCCACCTTCTTTGCCACGAGAACCCTGATTTTGTCCAGGTAACCTGGGAAACCATGATTGGTCTAAGCCACACAGTAATCCCATTCCCCACTGCCAGGTATTTGCTTTCCTGCTCCTTTGAGCTCTGGGTAGCCATGTGGTCCAGTTTGGACCAGTGAGATGGAAATTCACTGGAGGGGCTTCTGAGAATAAATCTCCTCCAAGATAAGAAGTGGCTCTTGAGAGGAGCCTGTCTGCCCTCTCCGCTCACTTGCTCCCTTTGAAATCCGCTGTGTGAGGCTACCATGCACAGAGAGGTGGTGGCCATTTTCCTCCCATGAAATTCAAGATGGAGGATGAAAAGCAACATGCTAAAATCGGTGCACGGGAAAAGAAAGGCTCTAGGTTCTTGAGGACACCATGGAGCACAGCTTCCAACCTTTAAACGTTTACTAACAACAGATGTTATGATTTAAGTTGCTGTTGAATGGGTTTTCTGTTACTTGCAACCAAAAGCAAGTCGCTGCAAGAAATGAGAGTCATGTTGGACATGACACCAGACTCGCTTTTCCTCAGCTACGAGGGACCAAGAACTGGCTAAGCGCTTGTTCCTCTCACCGTGGAGGACCTTGGCCACAGTCAGGATTGTATAGCCAATTACAACAGCGAGCCTGGAAGAAAATAGGAAAGAGCCGTTCTGGACCTCACGTAAACTCTAAGGGCTGCTCTGGCTGAATGGAAATGGATTCTTTTGTGCTAGAAACACACAGAAATGGACAAGTCCCTGTGAATGGAAAAAGGGGCCCTCTGAGTGGCTTTCTTACGCTCATTTCAGCAAATGAAAACAAAAGAAAGACAGCCTTCAGAGAAACCTCCTCACAAAAGTGAAGTTAATACCTAGGGAGTCAAGCCGAAAAAGGGGTGAAGTGGGCAGTCGGCCCCCTGTGTCCAGAGATTATTCTTACTCTTTCTTTTTTGGCCTATTTTCCTCTCTTGCCCTTCTCTCCCCTTAGGGCATAATCGCTAATGTTGCTCTCAGCCTATTCTGTCTAGTTTATTATGTGTAATTTATTTCTGAATCCCAGCCTCTGCTTGTTCGTCTGCGTATAACAAGGTTAATGCCTTGTAATGATGCTTTTGCCAGTTCTGCCTTTCATGACAAAATCCAATCTTGATTTAGCTCTAAACCTTGTCTCCCCTTTGGGCTTTCTTGGTTCCCTCAGAGTTGTCATTCTGCTTCTCCTGCCTGCCATGTCTAACCATAGCGTCACGCCTACACTTTAGCCCTAAGAGGGAAAGTTTTCTCAGTTTGAGGGAAAAAGCCACCTGGTCTCAAACAATGTTTGGGCTCAAAAAGAGAGAGCCTTGGGCTCGACACACCAAAGTGGAACTAAGGCTCCTGAGAAGGGTGAGCGCTGATGTGCGTGTGTGGGTGGGAGTGCGTACAGGGAGTGGTGGCCTATCGCAAGGGGAAACAGCTTGACCTCCTTCCAGCACCCTTATACGACCTTTCATCGACAACAAACACCCCCAGTGCACAACTCCAGGGGGCTCCGGTCATGTATTCTAGGGTGAATGGCACCCTCTGGAGCTGAGTAGCACTGTGGCCCTGCTCCCGCCATGCAAAAGATGGCCTGGCTCATCAAGGCCTTATGCAGGGTGTTCACAGCCCCGCTTTGGCTATTATGGGAACAGCAGGAGGAAACGTGCACAACAGTGGGACCTTAAGTGGTGGGGACCCAGCAAGAGTCAAGTCTTCTACTCCCAAGGTGCTAAAAAGACTCCCTCATTTGGTTTTTCCAGGAAAGGTACCAACTGGGGGCCTATTAACTACGGACACCTTGATGAAATGCCTCTTGGGCAATTACTTTTGTATTCTGCTCTCCTTTGGCATATACTTATTTTGAAACAGTTTCTTCACCATTTCCTATGACTTGCCAGGGGTCCACGAGCAGCTGGGAAACCTCAGTTGGAGCCCTACACTCAAGACCTGTCTGCGAACATGTACACACACACACCCATTCTGTCCCCTACAGGCTGCTTGATTTTGATAAGTCTCTGAACCTCAATGGACTATAAATCTATAAAATGGACATAATGATATATATGCCCTGCTTATTAGCATTGTTGTGAGGCTCAAATGAAACTATGTGTGTGAAAATGAGTAGAAAACTATCTTCATTAAGCTAGAGAGATGGAAAGAACAATTTTTCACCCAAGTTAGTGATTTCATTAGCCATTATGACTCCTGTTGCTTCTCTTTATTCTTCTGGAGTATACAGCATTGCTTGGGTTCTAAGTTTATGGCATCTCTCTGATCATCTGAAGGAAGAATTTACCCTGGGGACTCAAATGATCAAAAGGAAAAGCTCAAAGTGTGCACAAGGGGTGGAGAAGTGAAGTTCAGGGACATGGCTGGGCAGCATATACCCCGGCAGGCATCAGGCAGCTTGCAGTGAAACCACAGGAAACAGAGTAAAGTTTGAATGTTGCCTGTTCCCACTTGCTCTTCTACCTTCTCTCCTCCCTCCAAACCCCTCAGTGTCCTTCAGCCTCGAAGCCCTACCCACCACCAAAGTCCCACTCTCCAAGATTTATCCTTCCTTCTTCCGGCTTTACACCCTTTCCCCCATCAAAATCTCCATCTCACTCCTTGAGGCTAATTTCAGTCAATTAGTTATGAAAAGAACCTGACTCAAATAATCCACAAAAAGATGAATGGCTGACAGTGTGGGGAGAAAAAAAAACAACAACACATTTTTCTACATTCTTACAGTTGAAAAGCTCTCAGTCCACCAATATTTTCCCATGAGGAAGCTGCTTGCATTCTAGATGGGATATTTCTTTATCATGGGAGCTGTCCTGCGTGATACAGGACTTTTAGCATCCTGACCCCTGTCCATAAATTGTCAGTAGTGCCCCATCCTGTCATTTGATTAAGTATGAAAGCTCCTTCCCCCACATCTCTATATACCAAGTAAATGGCCTCCTCCTCCTTGAGAACCACTGGAATCTATCACAAGGTTTCAGAATTGCTGGAAAACGATTATCTAGATGTTTCTTGCCTCCAACCCTGTTCCTCCCTCGTCTTCCCCATCATGATGAAAGGTACCACCAATCACCCTAGCTCCTCTCTTTCTGTCACTCCCCACAGCCATATATGAAAACTCTCAGCTGGATTTGCCAAAAATCTTGCCTGTCTTCTCCATCTCCATAGCCAGCATCCAGGCTAAGCACCCTCCATCTCTCTCCTGATCTACTGCAAGAGCCTCCTGATCTCTCCCTTTCAACCTACAATCTTTCTCCAACTAGCAGTCAGAGTGAGCCTTTAAAATATAAAACAAGTGATGTTACTCCCTTGCCTAAAGTTCTTTACCACCTTCCCCTCACACTTCGAACTAAATCCAAATGTCTCCCCAAATCCTACTTGAGCTCATCCCTGCTGACTTCTTCACATTTATTCCCACCACTCCTCTCTTCCATTCCACTTCAGTTCCCACAGTGACTGTCTTTCAGACTTTTTAACATGTTACCATATTTCTGCCTCAGGGCCTTTGCACATGCTATTTCTAGTTCCCCTCGTAGGCTGGATCTTTCTAATCTTTCAGGTCTCGAATTCAATGTCACCTCCTCGCAGACATGTAACTAGAGACCTTTCCATCCCTATTCCAGTTATTATGAATCATAGCACTCCACTTTTCCCTTCAAGATTGTTTTACAATTTTATTTATTCTCTGTCTCCTGGTAGACTCCAAGCTCTAACAATCATTTATCTGATTCTGCACTTTGAAGGCAGCATACACCTAGGCATCTGATATGTACTAGGTTGTCAATAAATGTTTATTGAATGCATGAATAAATACGTGGATCAATGTTTGAATTCTTTCAGTCAATATCTTATCAAGCAACCTTGGTACATTGCTAAGTAGATCTAATCAATACCGAGTTCTGCAGTTGAGCCAAAATTTGTCCTTGTAAACTCTGGACCTTGGTTCTGCCTTAGGGAGCAATACTAAATTACCCCACACCTCTTACTACCATGCATCTTGGCCTTCTCCAAATTTTATATCCATAGTTCATGCACAAGTTGTAAGAGAAAGTTTCTGGGTCTCTTGCCTTCTCAGTCCATAGGCAGTCAACAGAGTCAGTTTACTGAAAATATGGCCCTACCATGTGAACAAAGTACTTTAGGTTGTTCTCTGACCAAAAAAAAAGAGATAATAGTAATAATAATACTTGGACTGGTTTTTCATGATTAGAATAGCATAATTTATGAACATGGCCTCGCATTGGGTTAACTCTTTAAAATAAAAATAGCATAATAGTAGCATGGAAGAATAGAAAGAACAAGAGATTTAGAGTTTAAAAATGTGGGTTCAAGTTCAAGCTCTATCACTTATGAGTTATGAGTCTTTAGGCAGATCATTTAACGTGTCTGAGCCTTCTCTCCATCCTGAAATGAATGGTTTGAGTAGGGGTTCCATTGGCATCCACAGTTCATGGATAGAATTCAGGGATAAAAAAATAAATAAACTTACAGCTGAGCCTTGAACAGCACAGGTGTTGGGGAGCCAACCCCTTGTGTCAATGAAAATCTGTGTATAACTTTTGACTCCCCCAAAACTTAACAACTAATAACCTGTTGACCCAAAGCCTTACCAATTAACACAGATTTTGTATGTTGTATGTATTATATACTGTATTAAGATAAAGTAAGCTAGAGCAAAGAAAATGTTATTAAGAAAATCATAAGGAAAATACATTGACAGTACTGTATTTATCAAAAAAATCCAAGTGGACCTGCACAGTTCAAACCCATGTTGTTAAAGGGTCAACTATATTTTAGCTAATTTCAATGGAAATTTAGCATTTTCTTTAATTATGAATGCAGGACACAGTAGTATTAACTGAACCTGTGACTTTGTCACCAAAAGAAATCAGATATATCATTTTATAGTTGTTCAGATATCTCAAAATATCATTTATGCGCATCTCTACTTTGAAATTACAGGAGTTCCTGCTGTTAGATCCTGCAATGTAATGTGCTAAGATAATTACTCCATCTCAGGGCACCTGGGTGGCTCAGTCGGTTGAACGTCCAACTCTTGGTTTTGGCTTAAGTCACGATCTCATGGGTCATGATCTTATGGGTCATGAGATCGAGTCCCACAACTGGCTTCTAGCTCAGCGGGGAGACTGCTTGGAGATTCTCTCCCTCGGCCCCTCCCCCCACTCACGCATGCATGCTCTCTTTCTCTCTCAAATAAATCCATCTTTTTACTATATCTCAAATTGAAAAGCAATTTGATAGATCTTTGCACCCACATCACTGGTTCATTTTATAATTCTGTTTTTATTTTGTGCATCTAAAACCATTATTCTGAGAAGGATCTACAGGCTTCACAGAAGTCCACAGCACAAGGGCTCCACGGGGGTTGGAGCCCTGGGGGTAGAGGACACAGAGACATTGCTGCCCACATTAGTCTGACCTACAACCTTGGGCTGCTCACGGGCCATGTACCCCTCCTGTTGCCTCAGAGAAGCAAGGCTCAGCACTTGGAATCCAATTCTTAAGACTGGTCACTGATGAAAAAGGAGCCTCGGGAAGATGTCAATGAGCAATGATTAGGAACAGCTGGTGTGTCTGAGAAACTGCTTCTCAAGCAGACTCTTCCAAGACCAGGTGGGGGTCGGGGGGGCGGGGGGTGGTGATAGAGGAACAACAAGGAATCGGGCTTCATTCCCTCACAGGGAAATGCCCTTCCCTCTGGGCTACCTGGCTACATAGCTCCAGTGTCACCCCTTCTTGGAAGCTCTCAGGTCGCTGTGCTAGAATCCAAATCTCCACGAAATGGAGAACACCTTTTCCATTTGACAAATGTTTATTGAGGGCCCACTAGGCGTGAGACCGTCTTATGACGACAGACCTGGCCACTCCCCTCAAGGCACATCCAGCTTTTCTCCTGCTTCCTCCAGGGCCCACCTCCCACCCATTCCCCACAGAACCTCATTATCAGGGACGCAATGCCCATCATTTCACTTCCCTTCCAAGGCTCCTCTGTGCTTTAGGAGTAAAACATCCGCTCCTTCCCACAGCCTGCAAGGCCTACAGGATCTGGCTATTGCTGCATTCTCCAACCTCCCCGCCCAACGCTCTGCCCTCACCACCTCCCCGGTGCCCAGCCACACTTACCTCGTTCCCCTGTGAGCCCCTGCCCTTGTGCAGTGTGCGAGGAGTGCTCATGTCCCCGTCCCCCATGGGGACATCTACAACCATCCTTTCTCCTCTTCCCGGTGTCAACTCAACCTTCTTAAAGAGAGCCTTCCCCAGCACCTACTAAGCTCATTTGCAGTCCCAACCTCAGCCTGTTCCTCTGGTTCCCCATCTGTGAAATGGAAGTAGCAGTATTACCCACCTCATAAAGTGCAGTGAGGATTAAATGAGTTAATGTTGGTAAAGCACTTAGAACACCACTTGGTACACAGTAGGTGCTCCATAAATGCTAGCTATCATTTCAATATCAAAATAGCTTCTTTATGCGCTACATGTTGTCTCTTCTATTTACCACTGACAGAAATATTTTTGTACAGTGCTTGGCATGTAATAGAAACTCGAGAAATTGTTCGTTTGAACTGGTGAGCATCCTTCTAATCAGCTGTTTTGCCTCTCCATTCTTCTGAGCCATCGCTCTAGAACAACATCAGATCGCGTCTGCATATCGCCCTGCTCTTGTCCTCCATCAGCCATGGCTATGGTTTTCACACCCTGTTTGGCAGAATCCTAGAAGTTCCTCTGAGATGCCTCAGGGACAGGCAGGGGTGGGGAGGGCCATGCCACAGGGTTCTGGGAACCTCCTAACCCCTGTTGCCCTCTGTGTCCCAGCGCTTGGCCGTGGTCTCACCCAGAGCAGCAGGTCAATGGTGATCTACTAACCTTTCTCTCATATGGAGCTCCTGGTTAAGACTGATTGTAAGGACCAGGTTTGGAAGGTCTGAAAGCGACTGACCATCAGGATAAAATCCAGCCGCCTTTGCTTGTCTCATTAAGCCTGTGGCCATCTGGCCCTGCATGCTCATTTCTGGACGCTTCCCAGCCAGGGTGAGCTACCTGCGGTTCACAAGCTTATTCAACGTCCCGCCTGTGTGCAAGCTGTCCCCTCTCTCTGGAACTCCCTTCCTTGCCTCCTCCACATGGCTTCGAGACACAGCTCCACAGCTCCAGCATCACCTCCCCGAAGCCTCCGAGATCTTTCCAGGCTGAGTCTGACACTCCACCTAAGGGCTTCCACAGCGTCTTTTTGCTACCTCTCACCATGTCTCCTGGCATTGTATGGGCTTGCTTTACTCTCCCTCTTGCCATCAGAGCAGGATGGGCGACTCCCACCTGTGGGCCAAATCTGGCTGCCGCCTGTTTGGGTTTGTCTTTTTTTTTTGAATGGCCCAGGAGCTAAGAATAGTTTTTACATTTTTAAATGGCTGGGAAGAAAAATGAGAAGGATATTTCATAAGTGGAAATTATGTGAAATTCAGATTTCAGTGCACATAAGGTTTTATTAGAACACTGTCCCATTTGCTCATTTATGTATCGTCTACGGTTGCATTCCCACTATAGCAGCAGAGCTGAGCAAATGCAACAGAGACTGTAAATGGCATGCATAGCCTAAGATATCGATGATCTGACCTTTACAGGAGAGGTCTGGTGACATCTGCATGAGAGCATTGGCCAGGGGAGTGAGACTGGGATTCCTGGGGTCAAATCCTCATCATAACTCCTCCAAGGAAAACAGTATCTATAACGATTAGGTAGACAAACCAATATAAAACGCAACCACAGACTGTGAGGTAAACGGTCACAATTCAATTTAGTTTTGTGACAGTATAAAAATTAGCATTTTCACCCAAACAGAAAATTAAGACTAAAAGAACCCCACTATGAGCACATTTCATAAAAAGCAAAACAAAAAACATAATACTACCATGCTCCTACAAACAGGTTAGACCCATAACGCCTGCAAATTGCCCCCCCACCCCCCGCAACAAGCAGACTTTGGGATTCCTCAGAGCAGGCCTCAGTCTTTATCACCCACATACCACCACATGTTCAGGGCACACAGAGAACATCAAGCAGCTTAAAGGGAGGTAGAGATGGTTCCATGCTACTGTAGTCAACATGGTGGTCACAGTGGGGCTCTTCACCATTCCATTCTCAGGGAAACTGCCCACTGCACCTTCTGGGGGCCATGTTGACCCCCCCCCTTCTTCTGATGGGCCAGGCAACCTGCCCCAAGGACAAGAAATCCCTACCCTGAACTAGGGCTCTAATCTGGTGTGAAAAGGTGAGTTGGACCCAATGCTATCTCTTTCTTGGTAATTTGAATAAATAATACAAATTGTTGTTGCCAGTGGATAGCCAATACAGAAGGTTAAACGCTGTTGAAAGGCAGAGTGGATATCAAAGCAGACTGCAGTATTCAGGTGGAGGGTTTGAGGGGCAGATGTTTGAGGAAGAAGAGGCCATTGGATGGCAGGACAGAGGGGAAGTAGCCATGTTAAGTCATGTTGACAGTGAAACCTTAGAATGAGTATCTATTACTTCCTGCTGCTGAGCTTCTTCCAGCTGCCTTGGGTCCAGAACCTCCTTCCAATTCTATATCAAGGAAGCTTCATCCTATTACTATTAATAATCCTGATGGTGAGAATAATAAATACATACATAGCATTTACTATGGGTCAGGTAGTGTTTACCCAAGACACATTAACTCCTTAATCCAGACAATAATCCTATGAAGCAAATAGGATGCCTATTTATAGATGAAGAAACTGAGACACAGAAAGGTTAAGTAATTTGCTCAAGGTCCCACAACTCGTACATGGCAGCTTTGGTCCCAGTTGACCTGGCTCTGGAGTCTGTCCTGTAACCACTACACAGTCCTGCTCCTATTCCCAGATTTCCATGGAATTCCACCTAGTTCTTTCCACTAAGACCTCCACCCCCTGATTTGAGCTTGCTCCAGTAGATGTTTGTTTCATGTAACCAACTGTGCCTAAGATAGAAATTCGGATGAGGACTGATGCTCTAAAGAGTAGATCCTAAGAGAATTTCAACGTGTGGAGCTGGTTCTGATGTACAGGAAGGTAGAAGACTCTGGAAATCCCCCCCCCCCCAATCCTGGAATGAATTGCAAATAGACTGCTGAATACAAGAGTGGAAGAGCTAATTAAACTGTGACCTTTAGGTTCTTGAGACTCAGACTACAAGCTCAAAAATGGAAAGGCTTTAGAAGGTTTTCTAGGTATTTGCTTTGAGCAATTAGAAGAGTATAAGGAGTATAGCAGACATATGAAAAGATGCTCAACATCAGCCATCAGGGAAATGCAAATCAAAACCACAATGAGGTATCACCTCACACCTGTCAGAATGGCTAAAATCAACACAAGAAACAACAGGTGTTGGTGAGGATGTGGAGAAAAAGGAACCCTCCTACACTGTTGGTGGGAATGCAAACTGGTGCAGCCACTCTGGAAAACAGTATGGAGGTCCCTCAAAAAGTTAAAAATAGAATTGCCATAGAATCCAGTAATTCCATTGGAATACTGGGTATTTACCCAAAGAAAATGAAAATACTACCCACTCAGTTTCTGATTTAGTAAGTCTGATGTGGGGCCTAAGAATGTGCCTTTCTTACAAGTTCCCAAGCGATGCTGATCTGATGCTGTTGGTCCAGAGACTATGCTTTGAGAACCATTGGCCTACAGCATAAAGCCCTTTCCTCCTGTCACTGAAAAGCATGATCATGCATGTTATGAAATTATACCATGGAAATTCCAACCATGCTGGGTTTCTATGGCCAAAATTAACTCCCAGATTGGTAAGACAAGAAGCCTGATTCTTCCAATAAATGGGGATTCCTGGGAAGAGCTGGAGGGATGGAGGATACCTGATAGCCTGGGACTCAGGAAGAAAGAGGTCCTGGCACATCAGACATTAAGAAAAAGCCAATGGTTAAGGGGGTATGAAGTGGCCAGACTCAGGAAAATGTTGCCGTTAAGCACAGGAAACATTTCCAACGTGATGCTCTAAGACCTTGCATTTATTCATTCCACAAATATTTCTCAAGTCCCAACTATGCACCAGGTACTGTACTAGGTACTCTGCGTTCAACAAAGAACAAAATGTTATTGGTTCCTGACCTTCTGGGGCTTGCCTTTTAATTGTTGCTGCTAACAAAGACAAGAGGGCCTATAACCCAGACTTAACAGGCTGAGACCTCCGGATTCAGGACATGAGCTAGGTTGTGTCCAAGAAGAAAGACTGGGAGCAGCCCCTTGAGGCCTTGTTGGTCTCCCTGAGGTCCTTTGTGAGCCTTAATATAAAGAATGTCAAAACAGTCCAAAAGTTGACAGCTGAGGAGCTAAAACCCTCTTAGAGTCTGAACTTTCGGTTGTACAGTCTGCAAATCAAGAAACTCCGTTCACAGTCATGGATTCTCTGCTCTATCATGTCTACTGTCCACAAACAGCTGATCTTATCAGAGCAGTTGCAAGGGCCTGAGTTGCTCCACACAAGGTAGGACTGACACCAGAACCCAATATCCACATGCTGGACTGTCCGCAGCGGTGGTGTAAAAGCTCAGGACCACAAGTCAGACCACCCAGGTTCTAAATCAGCAGCTGTGGAACCTAATCAAAGTTCTCCAGGCCTCAATTTTCTCACTTCTAAAATCATAGTAGCAACTACAGTCCTTGCCCCAGAGGACTGTGAGAATCAACCGACAATAAGGCATGTCAAGTGCTTAGCCCAAAGCCTGGCCATTATAACTACCCAGTAGATAGTAGTTATGATTGCTTTTTCCCTCTAATTGGGTGTTGGGGTTTTTTTAGATCTACCCTTGCTTTTCAGATGCATGTAGAGGGGGAAAATTCACCATCTAGTCTTTAGATGGCAAAATGGCTAGACAGGATCATAACAGAAACTAAAGGAGGAATAAACATCACAGGAAGACTGTGGATTTTGAGGTCAAGAGGCAATGCACAAGGCTGCATTGCTGAGTGATCCTGGGACATCACTTCTGCACACAACAGCTAGAAGTATCTTGGGTTACTGTCTGCTGGAGAGCATGTGAGTGTTTTTGTGGTTGTCTGCCTGACAGTTGAATTCTATCAGGCAGGGGAATTATGCGAGTGTGGAAGGGGGTGTGTCTCCCCACAAGGGGTAGAATGAACTACAGCGTCCATCCTATTAGCCGACAGTTATTAAAAACACACCACCCTCAGTGTCTACAGAGGGGGTGGACGCCATATTTAGACCACAAGCAACCCCAGGACCCAACTATGGCAGCCAAACCACTGTGGAACAACAAGACTTTGAAACTTGGGTCCAATTTTCTCTGAGTGCATTGGTGTGCCAAGGATAGCAGGAGTGCAGAGGGGGAGGAAGTCAATGAACTTGTACATAATTTAAAGCATTTTTTTATATTAACCCAAGCACACAGATAGGTTATGGAACAGAATGGGGGGGAAAAAATCACATGAAGTTTTAAAGCACTTCAAGGGGCACCCTCCAGCCTCACCCCCACGTTGTAGGAGAGGTTGGCTGCTGCCTCTTTAATTAGGACATCCAAGGGAAAGTTTGAAAAGCAGTAGAATGGTGGAAAGAATACAAAAGCAGACATTTCAAGATTTGAGTTTAAGCTGGAAGGCTCAGGCGCTTACTATCTTGAGCAAGTTACTTGAGTTTTCTCATAGGTAAATGGGAATGTTCCTCATGGAATCAACTTTAGACTTGATCAGGGGCTCAGAAGAAACAATGTACGGGCACATGCTGTACAAATACTTATTAGGATCATCAGAGAAAGGGTCTATGAAAATCAGCTGCCTTGGCATGGGTGCTGAAGGTAACCTGCTCTAGTTATGAAAGTGATTCAAAGTTGGTGGCAAGGCAGAAAAAGTAACGACCCAGCGTGTAAATGGCTGGGTACACACTCATTGCACAAGCACTTCGTAAATTAATCCTCAGCAGAAGCAACTGACCTATGAGAGCCAAGAAAGGAGAAAACACAACCCAGTCACTCCTGTCACTTTGCTACCTGTGGTTGATTGAAGATGGACAAGAAGAGAGAGCCATCTAGTAGGAAAGGAGAAGGCAAGCAAATCCAACTGCTGTGTCTCACTGCCTATGGACTGCTGTTAAGATTCCTGTGTCTGCTCTGAAGGAATCGCTGTTGGAATCTATTGAGACTCCCTCTAGAGCGTTTCAAGTCAGTCTCTTGTTTTAGGCACCTGTAATTCAGCATGCCTTTTCCAAAATGCATTCAAAACCTGAAAATAAAATGCAGAACAAATACAATCAAATGACATCATTGTTCTGAGTGACAACCAGGGGCACTCTGATCCCGTGACCCCATTAAATGGGGCTGCAACCTGCTATTGTCCTTTCCGTGGCAAAATTAGTAGCACCCAGCACAGAGCATTGCTTACATAGGCACGCATCAAACAAATATGTTAAGTATCTTATCTACCTATTTAATAGGTTAGAAAAATTGTCAGCTTTTTCATCAAAACTACCACCTTTTTTTTTTCTTCATTCAAACCCCTCTTGAAATTCACTTCCATTAAGGCTTTTTAATGCGTACTAGCAGCAAGGAATTTACTTAAATGAAAGAAAAAAAAGCAAAACTCCAAGCTCCCACCTGTGCAGCCATGACATGCTATTGTTTGAACCAGAGTATATTATTTAACTTGGATGACAAGCTCAGGAGGTAGGGACCCTGTCTTTCAGAATACACAGCTCTGAGCACACTGGGAATTCTTGATAAATAACAGCAGCAAGAAAGGCTGTGGAGGGACCTCTTTTAATTATTTATTTTTCCAATTCCAGATTTTTGGCAGCATGTATTTATACCTGGCTTGATTTCCAAAGGACAGCTCTCTCCCAGAAGCTCCCGTGAAGATGGATAAACAGCTCTCCGGCCGCCCCTTCCCCCTCCTCATCCCAGAGCAAGTAGAAACACCTGATCGAGCCAAAAAGGGGATTCAGAGCACACTCAGGGTGCCTGCTGGGTTTGGAAGGGAACTAAGTCCTCCAGGACCAAACGGGCAGAGAGATGCAGTCAAGGGAAATGTTTTGGCTCCGCACATCTACACAGCTGTCAGATGGCAGAGCCTGGACCTCCGCTGTTATTACCTGCTGTGGGCCTCTGAGCTGTCTTGTCATTAATCCCAGAAACCAAGTATGCCTAAAGCCCGGCACGAAGTAACATTTGGGGGTACATTCAAGTCTTTCAACAGAGGAGTAGAAGGCAATGGTTTCTGCCCAACTTGAACTCTTAGATGATAAAGATCCAATAAACACATATTAAATATTATACATGTACGGCAAGACGAAAGCATTTAGGGAGATATTTATGCTTTAAAAAATTATACCAGTAACTAAATGAAGGCATTAGGTGTGTGTCCCAGCACACAACTAACTGATAGGCAAGGAGGGAGAAGCAAATGACCATCTAAGGAACCTTGCAAAAGACCTCGGTTTTTTTTTTCTCCCTGGATAACAGGGCGAATATTTGGTAGGATGTGCTTTGCAGAGAAAGGGGTGGGTGGGGGTGGGAGGGTCTTTCTGTACACATATTACCATACCTTAGAGCCAATGGTCCCCTGTATGCCTACACAACAATGTATCACTACAGCACGTTTTCCAAGTGGAGACTTCTCGCCCTCCTCTCTGATGCATTTTATACCAAAACAATGGCAACACCTGTAGCCGTTAATTTCTGCTCTTTGGTTTCTGTCCAGTTATAAAGGAGGCTCTCAGCAGGCTCCCCTCTCAGGAGCCATATGTGGAGTCGATTTGCCAGCAGCCTTGGAAGGAAAACGGCCTCTGAGAAGCGCACAATGGCTCCATAATCCCCATCCACTGGACCCTCTTGAACCGCCGCTTTATTTTCCAGTCAAAGAACCGCCACTCTGAGAGTCAAGCTGTGGCTGCCCTGGGAACCCGGGGAAGCCTGTGCTCTTGCTGGTGGGGCACAACCCAAGGGTGGTGTCTCTGAGCCCCCCAGCCGAGTGCGGCAATGTGGAGCCCAGAAACTGTGTGGCATCCCAACATCTTATCTTGCTCTCCCCTCCAGGCTGAAGCTTTTATCCACAAAGCCACCTCAACCTCCCCTGCCTCTCCCCCCCGAGACCACAGAGCACTCCCGGCGGGGCCACAGCCCCGCCCCCTCACACCGGGTCACGCTGAGGATTCTGTTCCACCAAGCGTGAGCCCCTCTGCTAGGCTCGCTCTGACCCATGTTGAGCAGGCTAGTAACTCTTCTGACCACATTACGTGTGTTGCCGGTTTGGGGAGGGGGGGCGCAAAGGCTGGGGTGTGGCAGCGCGCCCTTTAGGTTCACAGGCTTCTCTGCCCAGGGCGCCGTATTTGGTGACCCTGTAGAGAAGGGTCAAACCCCCACGCCTGCTAAGACCATACACCTGGGGAAGCGGTTAGGGAAGGGGTGGGTGGGAGGAGGCTGCCTGCAGAGGCTCAGCCCCAAACAAGCGTCGTTTGGACAGAGAAGGATGGCACTGGGATGCAATCACTGGAGTTTTGAGCCAAACTCCTACCCTCTCCGTCTCCCTTTTTACACTCCCTTTGGGGACCTCTGGCTGTGCTTTAGGGTAGCCCGAGGTCTCGGAGACCGTAAAGCACGGCTCTTCGGCAGCCACCGGGCTGTGTGGATCCGGGACCTGGTAAATGGCAACGGGTCTCCCTCCCGCTCGGCCTCGGCGGCGGCTCCCCAACACAAGCACCCCCCGCCGCGTCCCGGGGGCAGGACTTACGCAGTTGTGCTCGGCCGTCTGGAAGTCCCAGGGGCAGCTCTTGGCGCGCTCCTGGATCTCACTCATCCTGAAGAGGCAGAGCGCCGTGGTGGCGGGGGAGCGCCTCTCCTGGCCCTCCCCGGTGGCCGCGCTGAACACGCCCGCCCAGACGCCCAGGGCCTCCACCAGGCTGGAGGAGAGGAGCAGGCGCCGGCCGTCGGGGTGCCCGTGGCCGCAGTCGAGGGCCGCCTGGCCCTGGAACTGCAGCACCTTGGCGCTCTGCGCGATGCGCACCATGCTGGGCCAGCCGGTGGCGGCGCCGCTCGTGTAGTTGTAGGGATAGTAGGGGAAGTAGACGCTGCCGTTCCAGAGAAAGGCGTCCACGAAGTGCAGGCTGCCCGCGCCCCCGCGCAGCTTGAGGCGGCCCAGCTCCTCCGTGGCCAAGCTGCGTCCCTCCGTGTCCTTGAGGGCGATGGCGGTGTCGCGGTCGGACGCCGCCGGGTTGCAGCGGCTCGCCGTCTCGGGCTCCGGCAGCACGTAGGTGGCGGCCACGGCCAGGTACCAGCGGTTCTGGTCCCCCGCGCGGTACACCACGCCGGCCGTCGAGCCCTGCGGGTGACACGACACCACCTCGGTGCCGTTGCGCAGGGAGCTGTGGCTCAGGTTGCCCAGGAGCCGCACCTCGCAGGCGCCCCGGTCGAAGGTCCAGCCGGTGAGCAGCAGCCCCTGGAGGTCGCCCGCCCCCTCGCTGTAGGGCAGCAGCAGCTTGCTGAAGCTGCTCCCCGGCCGGGGCCGCGCGGGGGGCGCCAGCGAGACGGGCTCCGTGCAGTTGCCCGCTTGGTCCCGGTACAGGCGCGAGAGCCTGTGCTCCAGGCTGTAGTCCAGCTGGTCCAGGCAGCTGCCGCTCGCCACGAACACGCCGTCCTCCCGGCTCGCCGCGATGGCTCCGATGGCTTGCTCCGACCGCCACACGGGCTCGTCCGCGCCCCGGCTTGGCGCCGCCAGCGCCAGCAGATAGGCGAGCAGGGGCAGCGGCGCGGCGGGGCGCGGGGGGCGCGGCGGTGCCTTCCTCCGGGAGACCTCCATGGGGCTGGGGGGGCCGCCCCCAGGCAGGGCGCGCGGCGGCGACGGCGGCTCAGGCGCGCGGCGACGGAGACGCGGGCGGCGGCGGCGGCGGCTCCTGCGCGCGCTCGGGCTCCCGCGGCCGCCCCATCCCCGCGGCTCGCCCGGGAAGGAGAGCGGGGAGGGCGGCACGCGGCGGGGTCGCTCCGGCAGCCTGTGCGGCGGCTGTGGCGGCGGCGGCGGCAAGCCCTGCGCGCTCCGGCGCCGCTTCCTCCTCGCCCTGCTTCTCCGGAGAGTTCCTCTGTGCAGCGCTGGCGCTCGCGGGGAGGCGCGGAGGGTGAGGGAGGGGACGCGCGGAGGGGAGCGCGGCAGGCGGGGAGGGCTGGAGAGGTTGGGTGCGCTTGTGCGTTTCACTTTCCCATTGTGAAAGTGGGATGCAACTGGCCCCTTCCTCATCCTCTTCCTCCTCCGCCCTCCGCCTCCTGCCCGCCCGCCCGCCCGCCCTCCACGCCCATCTCCCCTCCCCTCTTGATTCGGCGAGATAGGGAGGAGGAAGGTCTCGTAATTTGGGTTACTGTGTAGGTGGCCTCTTTCATCTATTCATAACAAAGCTGAGCCGCCTGCTGTTGCCGCCGCGGCCGCCACCATCGCCCCTTGGTTCTCCCCGGGCTCCCGGGGCGCGCTAGCAGTACGCCGAGCGGGCTCCCGCGCCCGTCTGCCCGCGGGGCCGCTCCAACGCTCGGGTTTTGTTTATGGGAGCAGCCGGGGGGTGCGCCAGGCACGGGGGAGCGAGGACCCAGGGCGCCGAGGGTTTGCAGCTGAGGCCCAGGGCTCAGGCCAGAGGGAGGCTGCAGGGCGGCTGACAGGTGTGGAGCGGCGGGAGGGAGGCCCTGGGGAGGCGCGCGGGAGACGTGGACGAGCCGGAGGCTCGGGGGACCGAGGCGTCCCTGCCACAGGGCCTGAGTTTCCCCGGGTCAGAGGAGTGAGGTGGGGGAAAGACAGGCGCCGAGACTCCGGTTCTGGACAATCCCCGGGGCCAGAGCTCCCATATTTGAAAAGGTTCTCTAATCTCCCTTGGCAACGGAGTCCCAGGCTCCCAGACCTGGAGCTTAGAAAGTTCTACTCACCATCTAGCCTTAATGATCCTGGCTAACATTTATTGAGCATTTACTACGTGCCGGGTACTGTTCCAAATTTGCCCCGTGGATTAAGACTCATTTAATACCCTAATAACGCTTTTAATTAGTGACTGTTATTATCACCATCCCCATTTAGTAGTGAGAATGATCATGGTGAGGTTATGGAACTCACCGGGGTCCTACTGCTGGTTAACAGTAGAGGTGAGATTCCAATCCGTATCTAGCTGCCGGGCCGCTTACACATCCCGCTCTAGCCAGGTGCCACCTGTGGCCGATCGGATAAGGCTGCGAGATGATTTTCAGCAGGTGGGACTGCGAAGTTCCCCAAGTTAAATGCTCCCCAGCCCAGCCTTCTAATTTTAGAGCCAGGTACCCTTCATTCCCTAGAGTCTCTCCCTCTGTCTCATCCTTTCCTACTTCTTTTCTTTGGACCCTCTGAGGTCTCACCAACTCACCCAGGGGTGCCCCAAAGCCACCAAGAATTTCTGGAGCACAATGAATTTCCGAATCACCGCACACCTGGGTGTAGGTTCATGATTTCTCAGAGGATGCACAAATGCCTCCCAGCTTCCTGAGGCACCTGATGGCACCACCAGCACACTTCGAGTCTGGCAGATGACCCAGGGGATATGCCAGGGGCGCTCCTGAGGACCCCGATGCATCCTTGCAAAAAGATCTCTGTCCCTTCCCTGGCTACTTCCAGGCCACAGGGGGCCCAGGGAGAGTAGCTGGTTGCATCGCCTTTATTCCTTCCCCTCTTGGCTCCCCAAGTCTAGATGGACTCTATTTGCAGTGGGGAATGGGGCGAGTAGGCTTCCTCCAGATGCTGAACCCTCTTGAAGGAGCTGCTGCTGTAGGTTTCCAGCTTCTGCGATTGCGCTTCAGGTTCTCCCCAGTGCTGGCGGATGAGGCAGGAGAAGGAGCTCGGGGAGGCTGGAGGAAGAGAGGGTGGGGTGAGGCAGGAAGCAGAAGAGAAACAAAACTTTCTGGCCTTGCTGTGCAGTTAAAGGATCCTATCATCCCAGCGGTGGCTTTCATATTCTGAATTCAGAGTGGTCGTTGTCCCATTCATAATTTCCTTGTCTGAAATTGGATGACATTATCTCTGCCTGCCAGTGGGCTGGAAATACTTTCCCATGAGCTGTGCGGAGGTGGTGGTGGCAGCCGGGGTGCTGGGGAGAGTGAAGGAGTGAGGGAAAAGGCCTGGGACCCCAGGCTGACGTTAGTCAGGAGACTGTCCGTAAGGCACATCAGATGCACACATCAGATGCTCTCTCTGCTCCGAGATAATCAGGCCTCACTCCCCCCTTCCCTGCCCACCTGAAATGTTTTAAGAACTTCCGCCCTGCTGGAAATGGGAAAAGTAGTACCTGCGAAACATCTGCAGAAACTCACCGAAGCCCTCACAGCCTAGGAGGGGATTTCCGCTGTGGACATGTTGGCAATTTTCCCTGTGAATGATGAAGAACACAAGGGTCTTCGCCGCCGCCGTGAACCTGCCGTGACAGGGCTGTTATGTGCTGAGAAGCAACAGTCCAATTCCATTCTGGAGATAGTTTTACTTCACTGGTAACCACGTAATTTCTCTAAGTCCTGCGGAGCTGCGACAACGAATAGCAGACCATCTTGGGAGCTATTTGGATTAAACACACTCTATGGTGCAGCATTTTGATCACTACTCAATTCATTGCCGCCTCATTCTGAGACAGAAACATCTTAAAAATACCACCAGCAAGAAGTATAAACGGCTCTGATGGCTACAGTTTCTCACCATTCTAGAATCTGGGACCTCAAGCCCCACTCTTGAAAGCACGCTTCTTTTTCTTCCCATGTAATTGTCTGCAGGCGCCTATGGTGAAGGAAATCAGAAGCTGTGCCTGCTTTTTGGCACGAAAAATGCAGGAGACTAGGAAGCGTATAAATGTATTCTGTGCTGAGTCTACCCCATTTTGTACAAACATGTTTGCCCCTTTCCAATTTTCCTGTGTACTAAAGCTCCACCTTCAGGACACAAGTTCACATTTGAAAAGTGTGGGAAATATGAACAACAGAAATCAATATTTGGGCATGTGGATTCTGTCTCGGCTCGCTTTCTCCCGGACGCTGGTGTCTAGCCAGGGGTGCGAGTCCCATTGGTGACACAGCTTCCTTCTCGCACTGATGGAGCCCATTCTGGTGGGTGTCACTCACTGCACATTCGGAACTCCTTGTCACACAACTGGCTGAAACCCAAAGAAAAAGAAGATGGTGCAGATTTATTCTCCAGACAGAGGCCTGCTACCACGGAAACAGGCAGTTCAGACTGATTCCGAGCAGTTTTATTTGTAGCATTCACTAGATGGGCAAGTCTTCATAATGAGAAAATATCAACTCCCTCAGGCATCTAAGGCAATCTGGGTTAACCAGACCATCCACAATCAGACTCGTTTCTGCCGGACAGGACTTTATAGATTCAGTGGTTTCCTGCTGAGGCTCAGGACATTAAGGACTGTTCAGTAGGCAATTGGTCACAGTCACAAGATAGCTATCATTGGTGTTTTCAGTTTTCTTTCTGACTTAAAAAAAACAAATCTGACAGTGATCTGTAGGATGACTGGGCTGGTAGAGATAGAAAGCAACGGAGATATTGGTTCTGATGGTCAGCGAATTCTCTGCCTTTTTCTAAGGAATTACAACCCCTTAGGCAGCATTTGGGAAATGCCAGTGGGTCGAATAGTACCAGCGTTGTCCTCCTAAGACTTAAGACAGGACACTTCCTTCTTCACAGCTTGGCTCAAGTCTATGTGGTCTTCCACATCCAGGCCCTTATCAAAGCTCCCAACCCCTTTTGGTGACTGACAGGAAAAAGAAATGAGCCAGCCTCCTTTCTAGTCTGCTGATGAGTAGATGGTTGAAAGCAGATAAGATGAAGAGCCATTTAATAAGTTTGAATTGATGCTGAGAGGCGAGTTGAATGCAATTCAATCAACATGAAAAGTCAGTCAAATGCCGCACAGTTAAGATGTGGCTGAAGGAACACAATGCTTCGTCTTCTTGCCCGCCCAACATGGCCCCAGACAGTTGTTGAGCATTTTTATGCTTGGCGATACTGCCCCATGCCTTTGGTTAAAGTGATGAAGGCCCCGTGGTGTTCCTTCGGTAGGGAGGCATCACTGTTGTCCTCTTTCCTGGGTCATGGCTTACTAGCTCATGGTCATTCACCAGCAGAGTTACAGTTGTAGATGGGAGAATGAGTTGGAGGTACAAATAAACAATTTTTGACTCAAGGTCCAAACACTTCCTTTAAACTAAATAAGAGCCTTCAGTCAGCTTTAGGGACCAATGAGTTATTTCCTATAGTGGGGATGTCAACTGTCGGTTGTTTTTAAGAGACTGGTGTCTAGGACATCATCCTGGCCCCTAGTACCTCCCTTCTCAGGTAGTACACTCGGTGTCATGAAGTTTCTCTTGAGCCCTTTCTCCAAAACATTCACCAAAACCATCAGTGGTTAAGAGTCTGAGACCCTTGCTGGTTGAGAGCAAAATAGGGTAAATCATCACAGTGTTTTCCCAGACCAGCTGGAGTTCACCTTGCATGAAGTACACAAAATCATTGGTTAATTATTTCTTCCAATTTGGGGAATCTCTGCAATTTGCTGAGCAGTCTCTTGGTCACCAGCTTTTGTCTGATTTTTACAAGATTCAAGTCTGCCCCTGCTCATACTTTCCTTGCTATTCTTTTGAAATATGGAGCCAAAAGGGTATCAAGGACTAGACACAAAATGCTGATCCCCCTTTAATATGGTGTGTTTTCCTGCATCTCTGTTCTGCCGTCACAGCTCCAAGGCTCCCTGCCAGTATAATCCTAGGCCCCGAATCCTTTGATAACTGGCAGCGTGGCATAAACCCATTCAAAGAGAAGAGCTGCCAGAAACCAGGCCCTCATATTAATAATAACTCAAACTCTTGAAATGAATAACAGAAGATAAGATAAACACACAGATAACTTCACAGTCACTCATACTTCCATTTCCTTGAGATCCTGACAGGGGGAGATGCTCTGAGCTGACAATAAAGTTTCTGAACTTGGTGGTGAGCGGCCTGCTGCTCACCCCCTAACTGGCAGCCCCTCTGATTCTAGTGCCCTTGCCACTCCCTAGAAAATAGTTCCACCAAGGTGGTCCAGAAGCAACTGGCATTAGCTTTGAGCATGGCTCGTGGCTGTCAGGAAGCTCAGCATTTGGTCTCCGTGGGAAGGACATCCCTGCTCATCCCCCATCTGAGGAAGGCACTGGGAGCATGGAGGTCCAGACAGCCTCTCTTGGACACCGGCAGCCTCGTGCACACAATCCCACCTGCAGATCCCATGGAAGACCAAACATTCACCTCGCCTTCTGAGCTCTTTCTAATGCTTCCTATTTCTGTGTTCTTCCCCCATCTGTGCTGGATAGTCTCCATTTCTCTCCACATCCCATTTCCCACTCTTCCCCATCCTGCTTTCTGCCCAGAGGTTTGACATTTATGGACATCTCCCTTGCCTTTTGGCTTCTGGTTGGATTCAGCCAATGAGAGGTGCCAGCAGGAGATCCAGAGGTAGATGGCTAGGGGTGACATCCAGATAGTTCTTCTCCTAGCTCCCTCCCAGCTGCTCTGTTTATGGGCGGTGGCTGTGTCCCTCTGAAGGCCATGGATCCTGTGGGCAGCCTTCTCCCCGAGCCTTCTCTGGCTTACAACCACTCCCTCACCCTCAGGCCTGTGACCGCCAATCTCTTCCTCGGTCACTAGCCCTTGCTGTTCTCCCTTCATCCTGCACACATGTCTGCCATGGTCCCTTCATTAATGTATCCATTTGCATGTGTCCCCCGTTTCCTGTCAGAACCACATCTCCACCTCCATCCAAACATGGATAGAGAAATGACTTAGCATGATGTCTAAATCCAGATGTTCTCTTTGTCCATCGATGGAAAACACAAGAAACAGGCAGGCACAGTGGAACTCCTAGTCTTTCCAAATGTTTGGTTCTCCCAAAATCTGGCAATGGAAAAGCTCTACTTTTCTTCTCTTGGCACAGACTTTCCTACACTAAGTTCAACCTGGTGATACAGAGAAATGGAAACTCGACTGGGTAGGATTATATTTTTTTTCCAGCTAAATCATAAAACTGAAAGCTTTACCTTAAAAGTAAACCAGGAACTACTGGGAGCTAAGGGTTCAGAAGGTGATGCAGGGACGGGGGTGGTTATGATCTCTAAAACACTGCTGAACGTTTGAAGTATATTTTCAAATAAGACACGAAACTGAACATACTGCTTTTTCCTTTTTAGACATTTCTCCTTAAGAGTGAGCTTCAGCCGTCCCTTCAATTCAGTTGAGAAATTCCATTTTTATTCATTATTACTGACACAGGATTATTAAGAGATTGCCAAATTTCCTCATCTCCAGACCTTTCCCCATCCCACCCCCCACTAACCTTTAAAGATAAATTGGATATTCTTGGTTCCCTCATGGCTCAAGGACAGGTGACCCACACAGCATTCTGTGGAGTAGAAATAGAAATCATCTTGAGTTCTAAAGACGGTACTTTTTTTGAGGGTACTTTATTTTTACCCTGCTATGATTTCTGTGCTTTAATCATCTGAACCAGCAAATCTGAAACCCACCTCCCCTCATTTATTGGACATTCTTAATGGTGATTAAATATTTACACTGTCAGTGGCCTTTTTTTTTCCCCAACATGAAAGCTGCACATTTGGAACATTCAGGAGCTTTAATTGTCAAGAAAGGCACACTTACATTCATAGTCAAAATAATCAAAGACGCATTTGTCAATCTCTTTAATTGGGGGTGAGGGGGAGATGTTGGTGACAGGGCAGGTGTGTGATCCCAGCAAGTTGATTTTCTTGCTGAATGAGGACTAAAGACAGCTGTTCTGAGGCCAATTAGAATAAGGCTGGATCAAGACCCCCCTTGTGGTTATAGAATCCCAGGAAGCCCACCCACTAGGACTGAAATCCAGCCTGCCTTCTGCTCACCATGCCCTGATCCCTGGCATGGGGCTGGGTATGTCCAAAGGAAGAGATGACTTTTCCATGTATAAAGACTCTGTAGGCTAGCTGTGGCCCTAGGCAGGCCTAGGTTCCAGACCCAGTGCCACCACTCAATAATGATGCAGGCTTGGGCTCTCTGAGCTTCTATCTCATGGGGTTTCCAAACATATTAAATGAGATAATATGGGCATGTCATTTAGTACAATGCCCGGCACACAGGAAATGCTCAATAAATAATAACCTCATTATTATTAACACCATTATTAGATACCAGGGGGCTCCAGGGCTATGTTAACCCATTGTAGGAGTTTGCTAGGGCTACCAAAACCAAACACCACAGACTGCGTGGCTGATACAACAAGAATCTATTTCTTCACAGTTCTGGGGCCTCCAGGTCTGAGACCAAGGTATCAGCAGAGTTTCTTCTGAGGCCTCTCTCCTTGGCTTGTACATGGCCTTCTTTTCTCCCCATGTCTTCACATGGTCTTCCCTCTGTACACATCTGTGTCCAAATCTCCTCTTCTTCTAAGGGCACCAGTCATACTGGATGGGGACCCACAATGACCGACTTCATTTTACTTCATCAAAGACCCCATCTCCAAATACAGTCACATGTTGAGGTACTGGAGGTTAGGACTTCAACATATGAATAGGGGAGAGGAGAGACACAAAGTAGCCCATAATACCATTTCAAATCTCATCCTTAAGAAGGAATTTTAACTAGCATTTCTGGGGCACATGCCCAGCACTGAGCATCTTACTTGGGTTTGACCAGCACTTATGACTTATGCTCATCTATTGGCTCTTACCATCACTATTATAAAAAACAACAAGTATTTACTAAGGGACTCCCATTTATAGGGCTTTATGCTAAGAGCTAGGGACATACCACGTACTGTCTTTCATTCTCAGCAGTGGGATATTCTTTAAACAAGCCAAGCCTTTCATGCCTCCATGCTCTTGCATATGCTCTACATTATCCAACATATCCTACCCCTCTTTTCCACCTTGCAACCTCCTATTCATTCGTCAAGGCTTAGTTTAAAAGCCACTTCCTTCTGGGAGTCTTTCTTGAAAATATACTAGAAGTTCTCTACCAGACTACGAGTCCCTTAAAAGATTAAAAGAGAAATCAAGTTCTGATTCATCTTTGTGCCACCAGGAATGAGCACAGGGCCTGGTGTATAGTAAGTGTTGATTCATTTATTCCAGAATGATAATGAGTATCTCTTGCTTATCAGGCTCCATTCTAGTATTGTACTCAAACTTGCCTGTTAAATTTGTTTAACTGAACTGATTCCTCCATTTGGTTCCAAATTCCCTCCTCTGACATTGAATAGCACCTTATTTACCAGTCTATGATAGCATTTACATCTTGCAAGTTACATTATACACTATACATTAATCATGTACCTGTCTTTTACTCGATTGTAGATTCCTTGAGGTCAGGGGATGGTGTCTCATGCAGTTTCTCTCCATAATTTCTTGTATGCTTCAAACTTTTTGTTCATTTACCTTCTCATTTCTTTAACAAATACCTTCTGAGAACCTACCGGGCACCAAACACGTGCTGAGAGCTGGGGGCTTGGGGCAGTGAGCTGGACTGATGGTTCTATCTCTATGCAGCTTACTGGGCCTTGGACAGACTCAATGTTCAAGAAACATCGGTTGAATTGTACGCTAAAGACTAAATTCTTTTTTTGTTTTGTTTTCTTTTTTTATTAACATTTAATGTATTATTTGCTTCAGGAGTACAAGTCCGTGATTCATCAGTCTTACACAATTCACGGCGCTCACCATAGCACATACCCTCCCCAGTGCCCATCACCAGCCACCCCATCCCTCCCACCCCCCTCCACTCCAGCAACCCTCAGTTTGTTTCCTGAGATTAAGAGTCTCTCATGGTTTGTTTCCCTCTCTGGTTTCGTCTTAGTCCCTCCCTTCCCCTATGATCCTCTGTCTTGTTTCTCAAATTCCTCATATCATTGAGATCATATGATAATTGCCTTTCTCTGATTGGCTTATTTCACTTAGCATAATACCTTCTAGTTCCATCCACGTCGTTGCAAATGGCAAGATTTCGGGGGTTTTTTGATGGCTGCATAATATTCCATTGTATATATATACCACATCTTCTTTATCCATCTGTTGATGAACATAAAGACTAAATTCTTTAGGGGCAGGGGGTCATTCTTTGGGGGTACCCACAGCCCCAGATACAATGACTTAACCGGCAAATGCACAATACATATGTATCAATTTGTGAATTGATTATCTCTGTTAGAGACAGGGAAGACAAAAGGAGATAAACAATATCCCATAAAAATATTATTGACAATATGGAGGAAGAACCACTGACTCTAATTCTGAGCATTGCATTTGGATTATTTGTTAATTTGCAGCACCTTTCAAACTTTGTTTGAAAATGGCTTTGTGTTGAAAAGGGAAGAGTCTTATACTGTAATTTTGTTAGACACGCTTATAATAATTATCAACTGAGTGCCAATAATACTTTAAGAACCCCACTGAGCATTAAGATCACACTAGTGCCTAACAGGTATTTAAAATTAAGCTCTTTCAAATTGAAAGGACACAGAGTCAGCATTTTCTATTTTTTAATAAGCAAAGATTCTATCTAACAAATAAAAACCCTCCTTTTCATGGTAGAAATTTCTGTTCACAATAAAAACTTTCATCTAAGATGGTTAGTGGATCCCCTCTAAATCCAGTAAGAATTTAAACAATTGATTTTCTTGAACATACCTTGAATGATATTCTCTCATATGTTGGAAAAATATGACAACATGCCAGATCTCTGAACCCTGTCGAGGACACACCCACGGACAGACAAGCAAGTTTTCATGGGTGTCTCATTCCATTACACACAGAAACAGCCAACTTTTGATGTGCACTAGGGTTCCCCCTAGTGGATATAAAAGGTACTTGATAAAAATGAAGACCCCTTCACCACTACCTGAGGGACTTGAGTTGTTGGGTACTATGGTTTCAAGCTTCCATTCTTTCCTAGCATCTGTTCCCCAAAAGTGGAAGTATGTCACTGATTAATAAAAGTTTTATTAGCACTCCTCTTTCAATGTGGCTTCTGCTGTAATTAAGGTGCCTGCCTGCAGGCTTGCAAATGCAGCATGAAATTACAGTCAGCCCCAGAACAGAGCAGTAAAATGAACATTCTTTAAAACAATGCCACCTGATTTCCATAAGATACTCCCCAGATCAAATTCTCAACTGTAACTATTTTGGCCCAAACTGATATGGTACCTCCATCCAAATCATGGAAAAAGTCAGCTCTTTCCAGAGAATCTGGTAATAACTATGACAGTGATGGCCAGCCACTTCTAAAAATGTACTTTTGTATATTGTCCAAATCTGATTTCTGGGTGTTAGTCTTTGTTATGTCTTCTAACAAATCCCTACTACTTATCATGTGGAGTGTTTGTAAATTCAGTCTATACACACTTGTTGATTACAGGCATAGCACTAGGTACCAGAGGATGGGTGGAAGGAGGAAACAGATACAAGGAAGACACAGTTCTTGGGCTTTGTAAAGCGGATAATCTACTCTGACATGTCAATTTTCTGTCTCCTTTACTGGTTCCGCTTCTTCTACCTACCTCTTTAAATGTTGATGTGGAAGGGATTATGGTAACTATATTTATCTGCCCAGAAAGCTTTACCATCCCCCTTTGGCTGCTAATTGAACCCGCCCTTATGTCCCACCCCCAACCAGATGTGGACACATGACCCAGTCTGGTCAATCCAATTGTGTTTGGTCTAAGCCTAGGTCATGTCATCCAAGCAAAACCAATCAGAGTTCTTTCTAGGATTGCTATACAGATGGTAGGAGGAAAAATGTCTCTTACTGACGTGGCTAATCTGGGGCTACCAGTGACTTTGTTCTCTGCCTAGTAGAAAATCCTGTCTGAAATAGCAGACAATGAGGCCAACACTCCAAGAGAAGTACAGATGAAGACAGTCACAGAGAGAGAGAGACAGACAGAGGCATAGACTGAGGCCCACTAGGACTGGCCCTTTGACTAGCTGGTTAGGGCTTTTATCACCTGCTCTGTCTTTGGCATTCTCCTGTCACTACTCTAGTCTCCCTGGTCAGTATCACCAATGCTCCTGAGCTTCTGCTATTACTTAGCTGCTGAAAACTCTAAAATCTCTACACCAGTGTGATCTCTTGAGTGTTAGATCCATGTGTCTAAATGCCTACTGGTCATCTCTCTTGACATTCCACACGCATCTCAAACCAGTTTTCGTCCACACCTCCCCCCGCCCCCCCACCATGTTCCCAATATTGATGATACCATTGTCCGCCCATGTTCTCAGTCCAAAAGCTGGAAAGTCATCTTGGACACTTCCCTCCCTCTTTATATCTAATCAGCCAGCAAGTCCATTAATTATCTACTTAAGATTCCTCATATCCCAGATCCCTTCTGTGCTCTCATTTCTACTCCATAATTTGGTCTGTCCTCACTTCAGACCTGGGCTCTTTTAGGTGAGATTGGTATTCCTGGTTCCAGGCTCCCTGTCCACCCCTCCTATCCATTGCCCTCTCATCTTCTTCCAAAATGGCAAGTTCATCAGATTGCTTCTTTTTAAAAATCCTTCAGTGACTCCTCATTGTTTTACAATGTTTTTTTATGTCATGGCCCCATCAGGCTCCTCTCTGCCTCCCCCCACCCTCCTAGACCCACACAAGGCCACTTGTTGCCGGCGGTAACTGGACTAGGGGTTCTGGCTGCCAGGCTCTGCCCAGCCGTCCCAAGGGCTGAGAGAGTAGGGTAGTATCTCAACATGCCATATAACGTACTTGTTGGGAATCTCTGGCTTAGAAATTACAGCTTACACTTCTTAGCTTGATATACAAGTTCCCTGCCTACCTATCTTTGAAATATTACGTTCCCATTCCTTCATAGACACATGTAACCACACTCTGGGCTGAGCTTATTGGAGAGTAATTGTGCAGGGCCAGTGAACCTGAACGCTGAGGCATCTGTTGGTATGGGTTGATATGCCTCAGGGTGTGTTGTTTTGTTCTGTCTAAAGGAGGGGGTTAATGCTAGGCTTCTGAGGAAAGACACAAAGAAAAGTAGACATTCCCCAACAAAGAGCAGGGGTAGGCAGGGGCTGGAAGGTGTACCTTGACCAAGGCTTATGATCTTCAAGGCATTCACACCATCATGGAGTCAGTGACATAGTGAACACAGAGACAGAGAGTAGGGCTTCCTTCCTGCCTTTGCATAGAACACTGCTTCAGCATGGGGGGCGGGGGGGGCGCGGGGTTGGTGGTGGTGATACAGAGTAGCAGGGAGGAAGCCACATTCTCAAAGATCCTTGGCTGGGGTCTCCCTACAATGACTGGAGAGATTGAAGAAGGAGTCCTAGAGCTATGCAGGTGGGGGATAATCAGCCAATAAAACTCAGGAGTATTAGTCATGTGATCTCATTGTTCTCTATCAGGGAGACCTGTGAAAAGTAGTTAAGGAGAGCTGTGTAAATCTGTTGTGAGGTGTTTTGCTAGAAGGGAAAAAAAATCTAGCTACTTGTAGCATAGACAAAGAGGGGTTAAATTTTTGCACACAAGGAGTCCAGTTGCCAGTATTGGTTGCTATTCAGTGTTAAAATCAAAGAACCCCGAGGCTCTTATTATCTTTCTGCTGTCACATGGCAGCTGCCGCGTTTGCAAATATCAAGCCAAGAAGGGGAAAGCTAGCTTTCTCCTGGCATGACTCTGTCTTTTTATATCCAAAGCAAGGACCTGCTTTGACTTCCCTTTACTTCTCATTGACCAGAATGTGGTCACATGCCTGCTCTAGACCAATCACTGGCAACGCGGAAAGGAATGGCCATGACTGGTTCCCGACTGGCTCAGGAGCCTGGGGGAGGGGAGGAACTTGCCTCCTTTGAGGTCATCCCAGATCATTCCAGATACAGAACTAAAGTTCCGTTAGCGGGGAAGAAGGATGGAAGGGGAGGAAATGGGGGATGGATAGGTAAAGAATGATGTCTGTTCCTCTAGCATTCAAAGATGTGTGGTTCTCCGTTCCAGGAAGGTCTCCAGCCCCCTCTTCTTAGCAGCTAAGTCCTACTCATGGGATTCCCAGTCTAGCACGTTCTCGGACTTTCATTCTTCAGAACTCACCACTGCCCCCTCGGTGCCACCAACACTACCGGGTTCACACCCTTATCTCTGCTGTCATTACACTCCGTTGCAATGGAGTGTCCCTCTGGCCGTAGCCTCCTTGGAGGAAGTGGTTAGATCATATTCATCTTTGTCTCTAATGTCTAGCATGATGTCTGGCACATAGTAAGTGTTCAGTATTTGCGGAATAGATGTTGCATAAACAAATCCAAGGTAGAAAATAATCATCTTAGCTCTGGCATCTTCAAGCCTGACGGCCCACTAAATGTGCGCAGTAGACAGCCATTCAATTCAGCCACACCTATTTCCAGCAGGTCTATTGTCTGCCAAGCACCAGGGCAACCCAAGAGGATAACATAGGCTCTGTGATCTCAGAGAGCATGTGCACTGCAAAGATAACTAACAATACAAAACAGCATCTGATAAGTGTCTCATTAGAGCTACAGGAGGGCAGTGGTGGTGGTGGTGGGGAGAGACAGAGGGCCCTGGGACAGGAATGGCATAGGAATTAAAATCCGCAGGTAATCCCAAATCTTAATTTAATCAACACTTTCAACCTCCACCCATCCACAACTTCTTAGGGATGTAGGAAAATTGTCATATTTGAACACCATTTCCCCTGGGTGCATGCCTATCTGCCAGTGCACCTGTGACCCATCGTAAAAGAACCACATGGTAAACAGCCAAAGAGGAAACCAGGGAGAAAAGGGGGCCTCGGTCATTCACAGCTCAGACAGTCAGCTCTTGAATAGCTGAAAGCTGATGCAGTTTTAACCAGTGATTTGAAGATCACATGGTTCTGTATTTCACAACGGTACTGCATTTGAGGGTTTTGTTGAGGTGTGTTATTGGAGAAGTGGTAGCCAAAACCATGTGAAAGGCACAGTGAAATGCACTAAATGATTGATTTTATAGGCCCCTCACTGCATGGAAGCTGGGTTTTTGCAATGGGGCAATATGAAGTCTCCTAAAGCAATGGGGACAATACTGAGAGTCTCCTAAGAGGTTCTTAACTTTTTTTTTGGCAGGGAGGGGCATGGGGGCATGGAATTCTTTGACAATCTGCTGAAATCTATAGATACGTCTCAGAATGTTTTTCAATTTTTAAACTTCTTTTTTTTTTTTTTAAGATTTTATTTATTTATTTGACAGAGAGAGACACAGCGAGAGAGGGAACACAAGCAGAGGGAGTGGGAGAGGGAGAAGCAGGCCTCCCGCAGAGCAGGGAGCCCAATGCGGGGCTCGATCCCAGGACCCTGGGACCATGACCTGAGCCAAAGGCAGACACTCAACGACTGAGCCACCCAGGTGCTCCAATTTTTAAACTTCTTTTTTTTTAGAGAGAAAGCACATGGGAGTGGGGTGGGGGGGAGACGGAGAGGGAGAGAAAAATCAAGTAGGCTCCATGCCCAGCACAGAGCTCCATGTAGGGCTTGATCTCATGACCCATGAGACCATGACCTGAGCCAAAATCAAGTGTCTGAGGCTTAACCAACTGAGACACCCAGGCACCCCAATTTTTAAATACTTTTCTAAAAAGTTAAAAGAAACAAAATACATAGAATTACAAAGGAAGCTGACTATGTTGAAATACTGTTACAAAATAATAACATTATGACATGGTAACAGATGTGCTTCTTTAGTAATATTTTAAATAACAGACCTAATAGCAGCTCTAATATTTAATCATGACCTGAAGTAGGGATAAGTCTAAATCCAGAGATCTGCAACAGTTGTCATGGGATTTGAAAAAAAAATCTGTGGTTTCTCTTGGTGACAGTCATAGGTGCTCCTTTACTATTCTAATTTTTGCCTACATTCATAATGAAAGGAAACGTTACATTGCAGTTAGGGAAAATGAAGATGTAATTTTGTTTTACCATCCAAGTTCACAGATCTGGATTAAACACTATTGTCCCAAGGTCCCTCTACCACAGGGTGACCAAACCGAAAACCAGGGTCAGCATGTGTTTCCCTGCCATCCGTGGACACGGGTCTAAGATGTCATTTCCCGCCTATTCGAGTCATTACATTATAATTTGTATTCTGCTCCTTAAAAAAAATTAGGTTCTTAGATAGAGTGATTCAACAACAGAAAGGGGGATATGGCCCTATCAGGATGCTAGTTGGAAAAGACTTTTTAAAATCCACCCCCATGAACTGTCCTTGGAATGTGGTTCTCTAATGCAAGGGTTACTGTGTTTTCTGCTGATTTAGTAGCTGTTCGGTCCTTTACATCCTCTGTGGTATTCTTGCCTCATCAAATGTGGACATTTCAGAGATAGAAAATGGCTCAGGGAGCAGACATTCACGCTATCCCCCTAGAGAAGAGTTTGCCCGTTGCATGAGGTCACTCTGAAAATGGATCCAGAAGGAGCCCAGGTCCCCTTGGAAGGGGAATTTTGTGCCCATTACAATACAAATGAGAAACTCCTGTAATTTTTCTTTCTCTCTCTCTCTCTTTTTTTTTTTTTTTTTGCAAATAAAAAAACTGTAATAATTGCCTGGGCTGATTCATAGTTCCCCTTTCCTGTTTATTTCAGGACTTACCTAAATGAGAGGGGAGGGGAGCTCAAGGGGAAGTGTCCCAACACTGTTGGGAAGGGCAGATCACTATTTTATTGTTGCAAAAATGAAGTTCCTTCTCAACTTAGAAAGAAGCCCACCAGGCACCAATTCTTCAACAATTACTATTTCACTTATTAGGTGTGTCTTCAAAGTTTAGCTTCTGTACCTGTGATTTTTTTTTTAAAAGGTAAAACTATTTGACATCTGAATCTATATCTACACAGTAGATATTAGGAGAAAACGAGGTGGCTTGGGGGTGGGGAGCAATTCTCAGACAAATCAGATTAATAAGGGCAACACATTCCAAAATATGGAGTTGTTACCTCTTCATGTTGAAAAGTCTTTTGACCAGCTACATATTTAGTATTTATACAACAAGAAAGTGAACTAAGATTGAGAACATACCTGCTGGGCAGTTGTCTACTTGACCGTTGGTCATATTTTTCCCAGTCAGCAGCCACAGAGTCACTTCCTTATTTGTATTTGGTTTTCAATGATAAGACAAGGAGGGCATAGATCTTATTGTATTACAGCTATTTGTGTGTGTGTGTGTGTGTTTCTTTCCTTGGTTTAAAATTTCTAGATCTGATCCTGGCATCCAGGGTCATGCTGGACAATTATAGGTTCTCAAAAAGCATTTACAGAATTGGCTAGGGAGGATCCAGCAAATGATTTTTTTCTGTAAAACCTGATCAGCAATGTGTAAAAAGATTTCCCACCAATAACTTGAACAATGGATTTTAAAAACAAGCTTGAAATTTGCAAGTCACACAGAAGAGAGCCCAGGAGGGAGGATCTAACTGGGCAGCGAAAAGGTCAGAAATGAATAAAATGAAGTCTTCCAGGAACCTGACAATGCTCAATATGTCATGGTTGAATAAATTACTAATTTTAATATTAATACTGACAATTCTTGCGTACTGACTCATGTAGTTTCCTCATCTGTAAAGTGGGGACATGCACAGCACCTCCATCATGGGGTTGTTGAGAGGATTAACTGAGTTAACGCATGGAACACGCTTAGAATCGCCACGGGCCCGTAACAGGTGTTCATTATTATATTTGCCAAGAATGGCGCTTTCATGCTTTACTAGAAGTCACAGGGCACCTGGGTGGCTCAGTCGTTAAGCGTCTGCCTTTGGCTCAGGTCATGATCCCAAGGTCCTGGGATCAAGCCCCGCATCAGGCTCCCTGATCCGCGGGAAGCCTGCTTCTCCCTCTCCCACTCCCCCTGCTTGTGTTCCCTCTCTCCTTGTGTCTCTCTCTATCAAATAAGTAAATTAAATCTTAAAAAAAAAAAAGAAGAAGAAGAAATCACAAAGGAGCCAGGATGGAGAGAAACCCGAGGAGGGAAAAAAGGACAGAAACTTATGTCCTGGAGGTGCTCCGTTCTCAGTCTCTGTATTACTGTCCTTGGTGCTGGAACAAGCTTCCTGGTTCTCTCATTCTTCAGATCTCCCAGTCTCTGCTCAGACAAGCCTTCCCTTGCTCAGTCTAAAGTAGGTCCCCTCCTATGATCCCCTCTTCCAGCACAGGGTTTGTTCCCTTTAGAGCATTTCATGCAGTGTGTAATTGCTTGTGGCATTCTTCATTTACCCGTCTGTGGAGTGTCTCTACCTCTAGACTGTTCACTACCTGCAGGCAGGGACCGGTTGTGTTACCGATTTATCCTTGACTCCTAGCCGAATGCCCTGCACATAGAGATGCTCAGTGAATGAATGATCAGTGTCCCTGTTGTGCACACATGGAATAAATGAGTGTAGCAGGGTTCCTGTTGTAGGCAAGTTTCCCTCCAGCTAGCATGGCATCCACGTGGATCCCAGGAGTTGTGTGTCCCCCCTTCAGAGAATTTTCAACTAGCCCTACCAGCATGTACTTCCTCATTCTGCTCTGGCTTACAAAGAGAGGTGTGAAGATGAGACGGAAAGGGAGGTTACCCTGATGGCAGTTGGCGTGTGAAAGTGCAGGGGCAGGGGCAAGATAGAATTTGAGGGTCCATCAACTTCTCACTAAGAAACACTTCCTTTTTGGGGCATCTGGGTGGCTCAGTCAGTTAAGGGCCTGACTCTTGGTTTTGGCTCAGGTCATGATCACATGGGTCATGAGATTGAGCCTCGTGTGCAGATCCTCGCTCAGCGGGGAGTCTGCTTGAAGATCTTCCCCCCGCCCACTCACACGAGTGTGTGCTCTCTCTCTCTAAAATAAATAAATAAGTCTTAAAAAAGAACAAAACTGCCTTTTTGATACATCCTTGGGAGGCGGGAAGTATAGGCCCAAACCTCAGAGTTTTGGGGTAATCAACAGTACCCTAAAAATCCCTGAACAGGGAGGGTTTGGACACCCAGGTAAGATACAGGAATGGCCTGGATGTCTTGAAGGTAAAGGCCAGATGTGAAGGAAAGGAAAAACTGAAAAAGGGTCCAAGAATGGGTCTTTTTATATCACAGGCATAACCCAAGCAGAACTCAGGGAAGGAAGGAAAGATAAGAGGTGAGGTCTTCTGCTCTTGCAGGGTAGCTCGAGAAAAACTGGCCACACCTGGAGACTGACCAGTAAGAAGCCAGACTGCTTGCTTCGCTTTTATGCTCTGGCCAGCAGTGCTCAGGGAGCCTGCCCTGGGAGCGGGTGGAGGGGCTCCCGGGGTGTGAAAGCCAGGCTGCCGCTAACTTCGCCCTCCCAGAGGCAGAAGTGGCCTTTCCCCCCAGGCCAGGGATGCTCAGGGAAGAAGCCAGTTGGACAGGAACTAGAACTGGGTTGGGGCTAGCCCAAACTGCACATATGTATGAATTACAAAAGCACAACCCCCTCCTTTTCTTCAAGACACTTTGCTTATACCTGCTGGAAAATTGTTATGGGCTGATTTGTTGGAACAGGACACATAGTGCCATCTGCCAGAAAAGTGTAGTAATAAATATACAAATCAAATGCCTTTGTTATAAATGATGGTCTGCTAGATGTGGTCCTCTTGTGCAGCGCTCAACTTGAACAACTGTATTGGGCAATCCTGTCAGAAATCCAGAGTTCTAATGTGCTTCAGTGGTGCCCAACCTATGATCTATCAGGAAGACAGGGAGATGATCTCTGGGGTCCCTCTCATGCCAGCAGTCTTTAGCAAAAGGTGTTCCAGAGGTGCTCAGATGGGGATTGTGACTTCTCATGGTTTATTTACCCTATCTTACTTTGATACTTCTGAACAGCCCCCTGCAGGCATACTGGGTGACTGGGTTTTAACACTTGTTTAAAATGCAGATGACTCAGCCCCCATCCAATAGTTTCTGGTTCTCTAGGTCTGGGATAGGATCCTGACAACTATTTCTCATAGTAATTTTGGTAGAAGCTATAGTTTGAAAATGTCTGTCTTAGCGGAGAGAATCTGAATTTGCTACATAAGAAGTTTGAGAGTTGCGTCAGGACCATCAAAAGCTTGACTTCCTCTTCCCAGTATCTTTATCAATGCAAAATCCTTAATGCATTTCTTTTCCTGCTATGGATAATTTGTGATACACTGAATACACAAAATGTAATTAATGGAAATGACTCAGATCTGTTTGTCAGAGGTAAAACCATGAAGTTTCAAAAGAAAGTACTATCAGCGTTTTTGAGTATTATGTAATCTGTAATTTGTATATAGCTAGGGTTTTAATAGCAGCCTAATTCTGGGCATTTAGTGTGTGTGTGTGTGTGTGTGTGTGTGTGTGTTACTGGAAATGAAGAGTAAGGGGGTAGTATCTGTCCTGTATTTGATTTCTCAGATTAAAATGTTCCCACATCAAATGGCTGTGGGTTTACCCTGAGCATTAGCTCTGAGGTTGGGTGTAAATAACTGTGTATTTCTGCCTTCTGATTCATGCCTGGAGCTTTCTAATCCTATGGCCTAAAGGTCTCAAAACAGATAAAACTGAAATGAATGTCTAAAATTCCTGGGGGCTCTCACCAGCTATTTTGGAAATAAATATAGCTTCCTGCAGGCGAGCTTCCATTTGTCCAGAATTACCTAGCGAAAGTGGAAGCTGCCCACACAATTACACTCTAGTTAAAGTATTTTGAGCTCCACCCACCCTCTGCCCAATTTTAGCATGGTGTGATGGAGGCAAGCAAGCCATGAGCACCCATGTGGAAATGTCACCAGTTGACTGAACGCCTGGCCTCTTTGCAGGTGGGGCCTGACTGCTGGCCACGAGCTCCCTACCAGAGTAAATACGCAGATTACTTATCAAAATTCTTTCGTACAAGCTCTCAGGCTTAAAGCTAATAAAAGTAGGACAGACCTCTTCATTTTACAGAATAGGAAACAGGCTCAGGGAGGCTAGCGTGTGGGAAATTTGAGTGTCCTGATTACCAGTCCAGTGTTCTAAGAGTCTCAGTTCTCAGCATTGGGATCATCTGGGGGAACTTTGAGAAAAAGCAGATGCCCAACCCAACCCCAGCTTCTCAAGGGGTGAAACCTTGTGTTTTTTAAAAAAGCACCACAAATTCAGATAAACAGCCAAGGTTGTGAACCCTTAGCCTAATACGTGCTTCATTAAAACACCCAAGAAAAATAATGGGAAAATGAACTGAAGTGGAAGGAAAGAAACCTAGTTTGTCCAATGCAGGAATAAAGTCCATTAGAGCAAAATGACTGTGTTGCATATTGTATCTTATATGAAGGCACCCTCTGGAGTTGTGCAAAGGGGAGAGAATCTGCTAGGAAGAGATTCATTAATAAGATCCCTAAGAAAACAGTAAGAATGCAAGAGGGATCAAGATGACTCTCTCGGGGCTCTGGAAAGCAGATCCCCACCTAAATTGCCTGAACTCATGTGGGCTTCTACAGTGCTAGAGAATGAAACAATATATGGGGTATCCAGTGTGGCTCTCTTTGGGTGTAAAACAAAAGGGCCCCATTTAAGACACTGTCATTCTGTTGGGGTGATTGTCTTCTCTCTTCTCCCGTCCATGTTCCGTCTCTAAGCAGGGCTGATGCAGATATCCTAGTGGTGAGGAGTTATGAGTCGAAACAGCTGGTTCTGGTCGCAGCTCTCTCATTACCTGCTGTGTGATCCCCTCAGCTGAACTGACCTTCAGTTTTCTTATCTTTGAAATGGGGAGTCTAATTCTTGCTCTCCTTGCCTTGCATGCAGGATGCACTGTAATGACACACTCATACGTATATACGAGTGGGGTGCAATGCGTTGCAGCTATTACTCTAATAACACCCACCACGAGATTCATTGGTGCCAAATAGTGCATTCTGTTAGTCCCGTATATCCTTAACTCTTCCATGTCCTGGAGGCCTAATCTCCTGTCTGTCCCTGCTGTGAGAATGTTCGGAAAGCACCGGGTTCCTTCCTTTTAAGTATCCAAACCAGAACACTCTGGAGAGTTGAAGTACGGGGAGAGAGCCAGGCGAGTCCGCTCGTGACGAGAGATTAGGAGAATGAGGCTGGCAGTAGATCAGACTGATTCAGGCCTGAGACAAAGTCCTGAGGGCTGGGGAGGGCAGCCAGGCTCCAGGCTTGTGCTATCCAATACAGTAGCCATTGGCCACATGTGGCTATTTAGTTTAATTACAATGAAATAAAATTTGAAATTCAGTTCCTTGGCCACACTAGTCACATTTCTAATGCTCAACAGCTACGGGTGGGGAGCGGCTGCCATATTGGCCCGTCTGATAGAGAACGTGCTCATTGCTGTAGAAAGTTCTGTCGACAGCTCTGTTCCAGGCCTTCTGAGCAGTCGACAGAGGTTGACCATTTCCGTTCTGTGGCCGGATTTCAGTCTGAGAACAGCATTTGCGCCGGAAGGCCCGGGAAACTCAGATATGTCTGTATTCTTTCTGGCCTGCCCCACCCCCTCCCTCTGATTCAGCCTGGAGACTGGGAAACACTGATGGGAGCCGCTCTCTAGGTAAAGCTGGAGTAGGGAAGTGCTGGAGGGGACCTACTCATGGTAGCAAGGAGAGTGAGGCCCTTCCTTGGACCCTTGGGAACAGCCAGGAGGAAGTGGAAAGCATATGTACACCTGATGAAAACCACTGAGAGCCTTCCTTCACCACCAGCCCTCTAGACACTCCAGCCGCCGCTGCCAAGTGCTGACCCACCCATCAGCCTTTCAGGACCCACCCGTCAAGGATGGCTGGGGAGAGAAGCCCCGGAAAATCAAAGAGGTTATCTGGGCAGGGCCCTGGAGCCCACGTAGCCCACCCCACCCCCTTCTTGGGAACAGACCTAGGCCAATTTGGTCAGGCACAGCACTCGTGTCTTCTCTGGACAGTGACTAGCAGCCACGAGAGAGAGCCCCAGGTGGTGATGTTGGCTCTTCCCCCAAACCCCACGTCCTGGCTGAACTGAGGCAAGCTTCAAGCAAAATTCTGCCACGCTTCCACTTTTAGACAGAATTTCTTTAGCCACCCAGGCATAAAACCTTGACGACATAATCCTGATGAAATTCCAGCTCCCCATCCTTTTTGGTTTCTGAGGCACGATGCTGGACCCCCAGCAGGCTCGGTGCCATCAGAAATCCCCTCTGCCACTGGCCAGAAACTGACTCGGGGTCAAGCCTCAGTTGCTATCCCAACTGTATAGGTCTTAGGGCCTGGCTGGATTCTCACTCCCTAATCGTTCCAGGTGTGTGGGGGGAGTGGGGGATGGGGCTGGGGCTGTCTCTGAACCATTTTAGCCCAATCACACGCCTTGACTGTCTTTGCTGAGAGTTGTTTCTAACATGCATTATGCAAATTAATAAGTCACTAATTTCAGCAATAAAAAACAAATTCTGATATTCAATATGCTAATTAACACATCCCTGGTTGTTGGTGGAGATATCGATTGCAGAAGGATTCGCAGCTGCCCCTGGAGCTGGCAAGCCCTGCTATAATTCTAGTAGACCCCCCTCAGATTCTGCATTCAAGCAGCATGACCACCTAACAGATACGGCATGTCACCCTGATCATTATAAAGTACTTCAGTACAAATGAGAGAAGGCGTAGCATGCTTCCATTATAATAGGGAAACTGAGGCACAGTGAATTCAATTAACTTTAAATCACACAAAGAAACAGAAATGCATAGATCCCCACTGCTCTGAATCCAGGACCTATTCCTCCCCACCCCCAGTCCCAACCCCAGCCTGTGTTCCCTCAAACAGGGTGGGGGTGTGTGTGCGTGACCCACATACTCTTGATTATCTTCTTGTGATAGCCTCCGCTAGTCTCTGCTGGCTCCCACTCTTCTGGTCGTAAGTTCCCATAGTAGGGGTACCTTTCAAGATGGCAGTTTGTCTCTAACTCTTTGGGAGACTGAATCTGGTGGACTGAATCTAGGATAATGCAATGCTTTTTTCTCCATAAGCCTCCTGCTTATTTAAACAATTATCATATGATGTTTGCTTAATTTAACCTTGTAATTATTTAAACAATTGTCATATGATATTTATTTAATCTAACCTTAAATTCCAAATCAACCAGGGATAGGAAGCTTTTTGAAAGGTGACTTTTGAAAAGTCACTTTCTTATTTTCTTGTGTCTCTAAGGCTCAGTGGAGTGCCTAGCACTTACGTGAGAGTAATAAGGAGTGGATAAAAGGAATATGACTAATATTATCAGATCCAGGGTACAGGGTTAGAACTTCTCCCAATGGCAGTTCATAGAAGGGAAGACTATTTATTACTCATAAAATAGGCCCACATTTTTACAACCCTTACCATGTGCCAGGCTCTACTCCAAGCACTTTATATATGTTCATTTCATCTTCATACAAATCCTGTGCTACGATCCCCATTTTACAGATAAGGAAACTGAGGAGCAGAGAAGTTACATGACTTTCCCAAGATCACATAGCCCGGGAATGAGGGAGTCAGGATTTGAACTCAGACACTCTGGCTCTAAATCATGGGTCCTTTCCCTTACAATACTGTAGTAGGAAGAAAATGGAATTTTTACACCCACCACACAGCCTACCCAAAAATAACACATAAGGCAGTTTCAAATGATCCTGTGCCAGTCAAGTGGCTAAAAGGCAATCAGTCATCAAGCTGGGACTCATCAGTGAATCTGGGCCATCATTCAGGCAAGGAGAGCCATGGGCATCCGTGGGAGGAGAGAGAAGTTTTACTCTCGCAGCCATTTCCTGGAGATGTATGTATGAGTGTGTGGGTGGGTGGGTGGGGAGGGATTGCTAGGGAACAGAGGTGAGAGAAGAGGGAGAAGGATGAGAAGCAGGGGAAGAGAAACCTTACAGAAGATGAACCCGCTCTTCCCCCTTAGTCCCAGGGCAGCCCCAGGAACAGAAGTGCGCCCATAGGACCTTGTGTCAGAGAACAGCGACGCCCGGGGCCTGTGGTCACCTGATTGTCACCATGCAGGGGTGTAGGCCCAGGGCGCCAGAACTGGAAAGGCTTATGGAGGATCCAGAAGGAGAGCAAATGGGAGGGAGGAGCAAGATGGTGGAGGGGTAGGAAACCTAAATTTTGTCTGGACCCAGGAATTCAGCTACAATTGTCTTTCAGACAAGACTAAGATGGAATATTGGAGAAGCAGGAAGAGACAAGACTGCTGGGCTGGAAGAGGAGCAGGAGAAACACAGGAGAGAGAAATCTTATCCCACTTGACAAGAAACATGGAACTTGATAGTTTAATGGTTCATACAGGTGCTGTGCTTTTATTAAAGAACTCTTCACCCCTAAAAAGCTCTTCCTTGGTTCAGGGAAGCCTCTGTCTTCCATATCTCATTTGCCGGTTATCTCCCTTCTACTGAAAACGGTCAGACTCAGTTTACAGGAGCCTTTGGGCTCCTGCCGTCTTCTTGCTCACTCAGGCTGCAGCATTTGCTGTGGTTTGATCGCAAGCCCCTGCTTTGGGTATGGTTAGGAAGCATCAGGTAGTGGAGCCAGGCTTCAGACGTGGGAGGAGGCAGCATTTTCATCTCGAATCTTCGAGGCCTGATGGCAACGGAAGAAAATCCCTGGAAACGTCCCCATGGGAGGGCTGGAATGAAGTGACTGCAAGCATCCAGGGAGGGGGTGCTAAATTTTATAAGACGGTGGTACAGAGTTTTCCACTCCAGAGTAATAGGTGTTGACAGGAGGGAGTCCTTGTTCCCAGCATCTTGCCTCAGGCACAATGACAAATGGACATTCATCAAGGTTCAGTCCTTGGCACCCTGAGCTGGTAATATCAACGTCCTGCTGAATGGAGTTTCCCCACTGACATCCACAGGAGAAAGCACTTTTGAGTGGTTTTCTCAGAGTGATGTTTTTAAGTCATCTTGTTTTTTGAAAAATTTTTTTTTAATTTATAAAAGCAATTCTCTAGGACAGAGACCATGTTTGTGTTCTGCCCATCGTTGAATTGTTAGTGATGCCTAGCATGTAATAAGTGCTTGACTATTAGTTCAATTAAATTAACTGATTTAAATGATTTATGAACTAAATTAGTTAACCCATTTAAGGGGAAGATGGAGCAGTATAAAAAAGGAAATTAAAACCACGAATAATTCTACCCACAGAGATATCCTATCAATATGTTGATGAATTTGTTTCTGGTCTTTTTTTTCCCACATAAATTGAGATCATACTTTAGGATGAATTTTATATTCTGTTTTTAAGTTCATGTTATATCGTGAGAAATGTCCAAGATCATTCATTTCCCAAAACATCACTTTTAATGACTGTGCGACCCTCCAGCGTGTGGGTGTAACAGTTTATCCACTCCCATGCTGGGTATTCAGAATGCCTTCCAGTTCTCCGTTGTGACTCAGAACAATAAATGACCATTGCATTCATTGGGATCCTTCTAGATGACAGGCACTGCACCTGACACCAGGGGACAGAGGCGTAGGAAAGTTCTAAGTTAACGCCTGCAGTTCAAGAGGCAATCATAGACGAATCTGGAAGGGTAGGAACAGCCAGGATGGCAGGGAAGAGACAGAACTGAGCAATTCTTGGACTCCAAGGGAGAGGGAGACTGTCGGGAAGGAGAAAGTAGATGAGTGGATAAGATGTCAAAGGCGGCGGAGAAGTGTTGGCTCTTATTTACAAACTATCCTGTGGTCCCTTGGTCACCTTCTACTTCCTCTGATGGGAGCCCTGCCCCCTCCTGCCACAGGGACTTTGTACATGCCGTCCTTGATGCCTGGATGACATCCACTGACTTATGGTCCCTGTCTTTCAGCTCTTAGTTCACTCTCACATCCCTTCACCGCCTTCCCTGACTCGGCTGCTTCCCTCTATTATACACCCACAATGGATGCTCTTCTTTGTACACATTTGCTATTCATTTCTATAATCCTTGATTACTGCATGCCTCCTCCACTGGAGCCTCGCAGATAATAAAAATATGTTGAATGAATGAGTGAAGGTGCACGGCTGAAAGATGTGCCTTTTCTTTGTAAAGATATGATAGATGCGAGCCCAGAGAAATAGAGAAGAAAACAAAAGAAAAGGCAAAGAGCTTAGCCTCCCAGCCCTCACCCACGCCCCAGGAGAAGCGCTTTCTCTGAAGGCACCTGGATACAGACAGAGCAAGGCAGGCTGGCCCACGTCAGGCAGGACCAGGAATCAAACCCATGAACTTGGCAATCAGCAGCCCCCACACCGCTCCTCTGACATGGAGCAAAAATGAAAAGGAAGGAAGGTGGTGGGCACCTCTTCTTGTCTCCCTGCTGCCTGTTTCCTTACTATCGAGATTAGAAGGGGCAAAAGGGTGTCTTTGGAAGGCTCTCCAAGCATGGCAGGCAGCCGAGGGGTTAGCCGGCAGACGAGGGAGATCTGTTCGTGCTGCAGATGAAATGACTGAGGATTCAGGGACCTGTCTGGTGGCGATACCGTCAGCCATGGAGGAAGAGTTCATTTCTAACAGCTCCTTCTTATACATTATTCATGAAAACAGGAAGACAGAGCCGATAACATCAGAATGATGCCGCTGTCCAGCAAATCTAATGACTGTAGCTTAAGGGCATTTTAACTAGCACGGAAAAAAATTATTGTTGCCAATTTGAGGTCGGGGAGGCTCAGAGAGCTAACTCAAGCTGCAAGAGCTGGTGTGAGTTTCCTATTTGGAAAAAGGCGTGGCCTACCACTGGCAACATCTGTTTCTTTGTGGTTGTCTGGGGCCTCCCTACCCTCTCATTTCTCAGTTTCTAATGGAGAAATTAATGCTGCTCTACCTAAATAGCCTTAGGTTTTCAAATCAGTCCCTGTTTTCATATCCGCCAGTCAAAAGGCAGGGACCAGCAATAGGACTTTGTGGAGGGCTTCGTGGGATTTCAACATAAATTATTAGCTTCTAATCTGTTCAAGCCTAAGGGACGAGAGCTTTTTAAACAGTGAGAGGATTCTGCTGTTTCTGAGATCTGATTTTTGTGCCCAGTTTCTGATTCATTACAACTACAAGATTCATTCCATCCTAAACCCCGTTCCACCTTGCTGTCAAATAAGCCAGGAGGTTGGTTTGTTGAAAGGGGAGAGAGAAAATTGGGAGGGCAGGTCAGGTCAGTTATCCGAGAGGCAGAGGTTAGGAGAAGCAGAAGGCAGCTCACTGCGATTCTTAATTTGCCTCTTATTTTCTGTCCTTCACCTAGAATGTTCTGGCTTCCTGAACATTGGATGATGCATTCAGTTACATCCATTCATTCATTCCCCACAAACAATTATTGAGGGCGTACTGCTTGTCGAGGGTACTTGCAAACGATTTGCAACACTAAAAAATAAACCAGGCTTTGATGCCTGCCTTCGTGCAGTTTAACTTCTGCCGGCAGACGGAAGGAGACTGAAGCCTTTCATGAAACAGCGTCCCTCCAGGTGTGCTAGGAGAGGAAATGATTGTGGCAGGTCTTCAGATGATCAGGTTTTATCTGAATAATTGCATATTTTATTTTCATGTGTATTATAGAAACAGAACTAGCCCTTCCGCCCTGTCATTTCACAGACACTTGCTTGGGGGGCTGGTGAAGCTGATTTTCAGAAATAATTATTAATAGACCAAGTGGTATTGTGATATGCAAAATCGCAAAGTTGGTTCATAATAGTAAGCAGTGATAGTAGTAGCCACCAGTAGTTAAGATTGCTTAGTATGGGCCAGGTACTTTTGGTAAATGTTTTACAAATATTTTTCTTGTATAATCTCCACTCATTCCTGAAGAAAAACTGCAGTGGTTTGATCCCATGTCCATCTGCACTCAAGATTATAAGCTGCATGAAGGCAGGCGCGAAAGCCTGGCTCATGATTTAGTTTGCAAATAGTTTGCAAAAAGTACCCTTGACAAGTCATACACTCTCTATAATTACTTGTGGGATAAATGGATAAGTGGATGTAATTGAACGCATCAAGCAGTGTTTAAGAAGCCAGAACATACCACATGAAGGACAGAAAACAGCAGGCCTCTCTCTGGCTGCTCTCTTTCCTGCTCTTCAAAGGATGTGGGACAGCCTGGCATCCTCCCTGCGGCTGCCTGGTGTCACTCAGAGCCAGGTCCCAGGGTGGGGAGGGTGGATGCAGGGAGCCCATTTTCTGCCTAAGTACTATCTCATCAACCAGTCCAGCTGTACTGATAACAAGCCAGTTGCTGCATTTCAATCTCCATCTGGTTCCTGGTCTGGTTTGGTTAAGATTCTGGAGGGGAGGAGGCATATGATTAATTCACAGCAATAACCATTCACCTTCACCACAACCCCATGCCTCATTATCATCTCCATTTGCATAGGGGGAACAGGCTCAAAGAGCTCACAGAACTTGCTGGAGGTCACAGCTAGTGAATGGCAAAGCCAGGATTCAAACAGATGTCCTCTCTCACATCTTTAAAAAAATTCATATTTCAGGTAGACGAGCCGGCCTTCTTCAAAAATCTCTAACATGCTCTTATAACTGTTCGAAATCACAAAGTTTAAAGAAATACTCTCTCTGCATAGATTTTGATGTGTAAAGTCTGACGAAATGAAATAATCATGTGAATGATTAAATTATAATTATGACAGAGGAGTGGCTGCCCATTTGGAAAGACTTAAACATTTTATAGAAACTCAGTGTTCACACTGGCCAATTTTTCCCCTTGATTCTTCTCTGAATTCCAATGAATTTTTCATCAGCTTATTAATTAGCACAAATCATGGATTGTGCTATGTAATTAAGGTCTTATGTGTTCCTCCAGATCTTATATTTGAGTTAAATGTTAATTTTTCACAGAGAAAAATTAGGAATTTGACAACCGCCTTCCTTCCTGGCAATAGAATATACATGCTGCCTGTCAAAAAAGATTGAGTGCCTGAGTTTCCAAGATACGGAGTGATAGATTATTCAGCATGAAATTGCAAACTCATTTGCCCAAGATCACAATCAATTGCTGACAGCAGTTTTTTCCCCCCCAGAAATCCATTTGTGAAGAGCATTTGGTAGTCTAGTCACTGAATGTTAACTCATATGCCATGACTTGCCATTAGTCTTTGTAACTTTTCTTTAGTCCCTGTCTTGGTTTGCTTTGTTATAATTTCTATCCATCTCAGAGTCACCAAAAGAAATGAAGTTACATTTTCCATTTTTCCATAGTATTCTTACTATTAGTAATTCTAGTAGTTCTGACCACATGCTCTTGGGAGACAGTTCTCAGGGATCTCTTATATTGCTGTACATCCCATAAGCAGGGGTCCTGACTCTTTGTTCCAGATTATCTTTTCAGAGATGTTGGTTAGCAAAGATCCTTGAAGGATAGAGATAGTATCTCCCACTGAAGCAAAGAGCAATGCTTACTGCCCATGATAAAATATTTGGCTCCCTAAGCTCAGGGCTCAGCTCCTATAATACAACCCACTGTACGTGAGGGCATCATCTTTGCCTGGATCCATGAGAATCGGGCTCAGGAAACTGGCACAAATGCTGATACTCTGGCCGTTGCTATTGATGAGAGCAATAAAGTCCTTCATCCTTTGCCTCTGACCAGAATCTTGCGTCATCTGCCAACATTTACGAAAGGGTGGTGGGGTAACTTATGAGCTTACAAGTAGGGTGAATTCTCAAACCTTCCCAGTTCTTGGCATATACCAGGAACTGTTAAAAAAATGTGTGTGTGTGTATACACACATACACACAGAAATATTTATCTATTATATATGTGTTAAATATGTATGTATATTATATATATTCTCACATAACAACCTTATGAATTATTATAATTATCCTTATTTTACAGATGAGGAAACTGAGGCAGAGAGGTTACCCAAGTAGGCAGTGGATCTCGGGTTTGGACCAGGCAATGTGGTTCTGGTATCTGATCTCTGCTTCTTTGCTCTCCTCTCTTGGGCGGAAGACCCCAGAGCTTGCCCCAGCTGCTGAGATCCACTTTGAAAATAAAGTGTTGCTTGTTACATGTCCAGGAACAGACGGACCGGATGCTGGTGTTAATACTGCTCCTTCTAAAGCTCCAGGAAGTCCCCGCACATTCAGTTCACAAGTATTTAAAGAGCACCAGTGTGTGCTGCCCCAGGGGCTTCGGGAGGAGAGAAAAGAAAACTCTCTGGGCACTGCTTGTGCTGGAGTCCATGCTTCTGGTGCCCAGAGTGCTGGGGGTAGTGAATAGTCCAGGCTCGGGGCGGGGGGGGGGTGAGGATCCTTGTTCCCTCTTGTAGTTTCCACTGGAAATGCATTTAGGATGTCCTGCCTGAAGACCTTCCTCCTGCCCTCATCAATTCCCCACAGGGCAATTCCTCCTTACCTTCTGCTTTCCAATACCACCATTAATAATGATAGGAAACAATGACGATAACACGGACTTTCAGTAAATATGTATCCTGTGCTTACTTTAAGCCTGGTGCCATTATGGGCATTTGGGATATACAGTGAACTAAACAACGCCCTTGCCCTCCAGGAGCTGTTATCTAGCTGGGGAGGTCGACAATAAGCAAATAGACAAATATATCCACCAGCTGTGGGTAAGTTTGTGGAAGAAAAGCAAAGCAGAATAAGGATAGGGCTCCCTGCTCAGTGGGGAGTCTGCTTCTCCCTCTGCCCCTCACACTGCTTGCACTCTCTCTCTCTCTCAAATAAATAAACTCTTTAAAAAAAATCTGAGTGAGGATAGAGAGGGAGAGAACAGGAGGGCTACTTTAGGTGGTGGCAGTGGGGCTCTCTGAAGATGTGGCATTTGATCCAAGACCTTAGTGAAGGGATATTCATTCCTGCATGACAGATATTTGCTGAGCGCCAACTCCATGCCGGGCACGGATGTAGGCTCTGGGGGCACTCTGGTGAACCAAAGACAGGTGTTCTAGTGAGGAGACAGAGGCAACAGACAGAAGAATAAGCCCTGGAGCCTGGCCCTGGTAGAAAGCACTGTGGGACCAAATAAAGCAGAAAGGCAGGTGGGGAGGTCTGGGACCCGGACAAGGGTGTGGCAAGCTGGGATCAGGCAGATCAAGGCAGGTCTTACTGAGGGTGACGTTTGAGCAAAGTTCCAAAGGAGGGACGGAACAAACCATGGGATGACCGCAACAAGAGTGTCGCAGGGAGAAGGGACATCAGGGACAAAGGCGTGGAGGTGGGAGCTAGCCTGCTGTGCTGGATGAACAGCACCGAGACCCGTGTGGTTGGTGCAGAGAGGACTGGGGCGGGGGGTGGGGTGGGGGGCCGGCAGAGGAAGGCTCAGCTCCTAGTTTAGGACCTCGGCTCTCACTCTGTGTGAGGTAGGAAGCAATCAGAAGGTTCTGGGCAGAGAGGTGCCATTGTGTGGCTTATCAAATAACAACAATGGTAACCCTGGGATAGCTGCCACTTCTTAGTGCTTCCGAGGCCGATCACTATGGGTGTCATCCCGGAGAATCCGGGTAAGTGTCAGGTAAGCATCACCAGTATGGGATTCTTGTACTTAATCCCAGCTGGGCCCTCAACAGAGCTCAGCGACCCTTCGGCCTGTGGGCCCTCCTCTTTTCCCTGCCTTCCTCTCTCCAGGGAGAAGCCTGACTCGACCTCACTCTTCTTTCCTGCGTCATGGGCCCAGCCCCATACCTATAAACGTATCTGCACCCTCAGCCTCGGGCACCTAGGCACCCCTTCTTGAGAGCCTGAGTCCGGGCCGACGGGCACAGGGGGTCCCAGCCAGAGCCACTGTGTTGTTCACCATGTGTCTGGGTTCACACCAACGGGTATGAGGGGAAGGCCGTGTACTCCTCAAGGCCCCACCTGATTTCTCTCCTCCTCCTCACAGCCATGATTCTGAAGCGCAAGCCCTACTTGCTGCTGAGGAGGTCTGCCTCCTCCTTCCTCACCCCACCGAAATGGGCCTCACCCATCCTGCCAATAAGCAGCTGGTCGCTAGGTCTTGGGCTGCATTCACACTTTCTCCATCTGGATTGCTCCAAGGCCAGCGACACTGTCATGGCCACCTTCCTGGACCCCTCCCCACACAGCACGCAGCCAGCCCTTCTGACGGGCCCATGTGACGTTCAGTTCCGGAGCACCTTCTCATTCTGCAGGCACCGTCCCATGGCCTCTTATCCTCGCAGACACTCAAAATTTTATTTCCAGCCCCAACTTACTTCCTAAATTTTAGTCCTTCCATCCGTGTACATGACTTTCCAGCAGGATGTCCATGGATGCCTGGACTCTCAGGACTCAACCTGAGTCAATGTCCCTGCCTCCACCTACCCCCCCCCCAATTGTCCGTAGCTAATCCTTTGCCTGGCCTCTTTCACCGTCCCTCCTGCTCAGTTATCCCGTTCTGCAGATCTTAACTACCTCAGAGTCTGCCACCCTCTTCCCGTTCTCACTGCCGATGCCCTGCTTGATTCTGTCAGTCACTGGCTCTCACCCGCACTATTACCAAGGCCTAGTTCTCATAAAGGTCACCTGGGAAGTTTCTGAAATTGCAGATTCTGTCCCCGTCCCAGGAGTCTGATGTAGTCTGGCCTCAAGGTAGGATTCAGTCATCTGCATTTTTAATAAGCTCTCCAGCCCATCCCAGTAAGGGGGTCTCCAACTGCACTGTAGGAAACCACATCACTTAGCCTCTCCTTAGTCTCGTCCATTCTGCACATGATTAATTGCTACAGCTATAACTACCCACTATTTTTCAAACACTTATCATATCTCAAGACTGTGTTGAACCTTCCAAATGCATATGCCCCACTAAACAATGCTTTGTTTTACCTACTAGTATGAGCCCCATTTTACCTTTGAGAAAACTGAGGCACAGAAAACTAAGTTAACTAACCCAAGGGCACAGTCTCTCTGACTCAAAGCCAAGTTCTCAGCATTACATTTTACCACCTCCCTTGCTTCCCATTCATCTATCCCGAATGACTTCCGTTTTCCAAATGCATCTTGCTGCTTTATGCCTCTGAGCCTTCGTCCATGCTGTTCCTCTCTTTCAAATTGCCATCTGTACTATTTTCTATGGCTGTGTAACAAATTACCACGAAGTTAGCAGCTGGGCACAATATGGCTGGTTCTTTGCTCAGGTTCCCACAAGCTAAAATCACGGTGTTAGCTGGGGCTGTGTTCTCATGTAGAGCTCAGGGTTCTCTTCCAAGCTCATTGGTTGTTGGCAGAATTCAGTTTCTCCTCTTTCTCTGCTGGCTGTCAGCTAGGGGTTGTTCTCAGCTCCTAAAGGCTGCCCACATTCTTTGCCATGTGTCCCCCTTCATCTCTAGAGCTAGCAGTTGAGAATCTCGCCCAGGATACATTCTTTTCATGCTTTAAATCTGCTTTGCCAGGACAAGCCTAGTCTCTTTTAAAAGTTGCCTGATTAGGTCAGGACCACCAAGGATAATTTCCAGATTTTAGTCAGCTGATTTGGGAATCTTCATTGCATCTGCAAAATCTCTTACAGCTGAACCTAAATCAGGTGTTTGAATAACTGGAAGAAGGTGTGTGTACATTGGGGGCTGGGAACCTTGGGGGTCACCATAGACTTCTTCCTACCACATCATCTAATATATATACAACTGATGAATCACTGAATTCTACCCTTGAAACGAATAATATGCTAGATGTTAACTAACTTGAATTTAAATAAAATTGGGGTGGAAAACCACTTAGCTCAAGGATTATTGCCTTCCTCCATGCCTCTAGGCAGAGTTAAAGTCCCCCTCTGTGACCCCCACAGCATCCAACAAACACTCAACATTTGTCCAATGTAATATCATATTTGTTTACAGCTCCATTCTCCCCAAGCTGGGCTGTGAGTTACTTGAGGGCAGGGACCAAGCTTTAGCTATCTTTGTATCGCTCACTACCTACTTGCTGCCTGAGAGGGAGGGATGTGTCCAAGCCAGCTCGACAGACAGAAGAGCATTTAACTTCGAGTTGCATACCCGGCGGGAAAAAGGCTGTGGCCAGAGCCCCGGAAGTCCCGTAGCCACCGGTGCTTCCAAAGCTTTCAGCAGAGAGTACCCAGTACCCGAGAACGAGTACCCAGTACCCGAGAACCAGCACCACCGTGACGGTGAGGCGGATGAGCCACTAGGTGTCACCCCCGATTCAATAAAGAGAGACCGGGTCCTTAAGGAGGGCCTTTTATGCCTTCCTTGTGAAGGGAGCTGGTGACTTGGTCCCACCCCTTGTTTTCTTCTGGGTCACACTCCAAACCATCCTGTTCTTCAGCTCCCCTCACTGCCACAGCCTGGGTCTAAAATAGGGCAGACAACCGCTCAGGGGTTACAGGGCTGGGGCCACCTGACCATCGCATCCGGCCTCCCGATTCTGTAGATGAGCAAGCAGAGTGGGGGGCTGGTGAGGCGGGACAGAGCCCGGCTTCGGCCCCCACGTGGGTCCGGCGCGCCTCTCCCTTGCCTTCGGGCAACCTCCCGGAGGCGGTCCCCCGGGACCCCCAGGACCAGTTCCAGGCGCTCAGGCCCCACTCGGTCCCCTTTCCCACGCGGAGATCCAGCCCGAGGGTCTCCGGCCCCTGCGCTTCACAACCCGGGGAGGGGAAGGGAACGTGGTCAAAAGAGGGTCCTGCGGGTCCTTTAAGACCTGCCATTTCTGATCGTTTCAAGCAATCTCTTCATTCTTTGGACTTCAGGGATGGGAAGTGGGGCGCACCCCAGCTTTCTGGGACCAGGGCGATCAGTAACTGCAGGGAACCGCGGTCCTTCCCCTTGAGCCGGGGGAAGTTTGGGGCTGTAAAGGCGGGGGACGAAAAAGATCTGTGAAGAACACCTCCTCGGCGGGACTCGGAGTGGGTTTTTCTTCCCCTCTACCTTTCCCCCTGGAAGAAGCTGGTGTTCACTCCCAGGTCCGGGACGGAGGGCGGACCCGCGCGCCGCGCGTGCGGACGCCTCTTCCTTCACCCCCGGCAGAGGGCGCCCTCCCCCCGCACCCGCTCCCCGCCGGGCAAACGCGCTCTGCTCCCCGCCGCGCCCAGGCCCGGCTCCTAAGCCCGGGCGCGGGGATAATCTCACAGTCATTTCGGTCTGACTTCGGGCACAGCCTTTGATTGTCCTGTTCCTTTTGTCCCCAACTGATTTACTGTTCATTTTTATTTTAAGTGAATATTGAAAATCATTCGCATTTCCTGGAGTACTGGGTAAGAAAGCTTATGTGGCTGGATAGGAATTGAGCTCAGGAAGCTGACTCGGGATGCAGACTCCCACCAGGGCTCACCCATAGAGTGAATAATCTTATGTATCAATACAATAATTTCCTTACAACTTGCAAAGGTTTTCCCACGTACAGCTTGACTGATTTTGTCGGTGAATCTCTTTCCTCTTTGCCTGAAAAGGTTGATTCGTTTGTTTATTTCTCAACCAGGATTTTATTGAGCACTGAAGTGCTTCAGGTGTCAGGGTGAGGAAGACAGGCTTGGGTCCTGATTTTGGTGGAGCTAGTGCTCTAGTAGAGGAGACATATTGAGCAAAGAAGTGCAGGAAACATGAATTTGTTGTAAAGGGGTTGTATGCTACAAAGAAGAAGCAGAGGCTGCTGGGAGAGGGGCCAGCCTGGAATTAGCCAATGTCCTCACCTGAATCTTAGCCACAGCTTTCCTCCAAGTTCACCCTGATGCTGAATTCCCTTCTGTTCCTGCTGTAAATGGATGCAAATCAGGGCCCCCCAGGAGTGCATGAGTCAGTGTTTTCAAGGCTGCATGTCTCGTGAGGTAAACAGAGTCAGTCTTCCTGGAGTCGCCTCCCTACTCATTTACACTCCTGGGATGAATGCGCTTGGCAAGGCATTAACTATTGTGCATGATGAAATTCACATTGCAAATTTCTTCTGTGACCTGATGATTAACTAGGTCTGAAAACAAGAAAACAGTTCTGGGTACTGCATCCTCCTCCTCCTCTTCAGTGTTTACTGAGCACCTACTAGGTATAGGGCTGTGCATTCAGTGCCAAGGATCCAAAACAACACTAGAGACAAAAGGAGGAATATGCTAAAAGCTGAGGGGTGGTACCGAATCATGGCCCTCAGAGTTTGGGATTTTATCAATAGCTGAAAAAGAGAGCTCTCTTAGTTAAAAGGTTAAAAGAGGTCTAAGATAACAGTGTCTTAAATAAGATTAAAAAAAAAAAAAGTTTATCTCTACCAGGATAGGTAGGTGCTGGAGGTAGGTGCTCCTGGGTTGATAAGGATGCTCTGCTCCAAGAAGGCCTCAGGGACGCAGAGATTCTTTCTGCCTTATTTCTCTGCTGTGTTTGACCTCTATTCTTAAGGTCATGGTCCTCTCAAGGTCCAAAATGGTTGCCCCAGTTCCAGTCATCACTTCCAGTAGGAAGGAGGAAAAGATAAGAGAGGCAGAGGGTAGGGAATGGGTCATTTACAAAGAAGGCTCCCAGGTTAAGACTCATGCACTTTACAAGTTATTGGACGGAACTTAGTCACATGGCCCTTACAGTTGCAAGGAAGGTGGATATGCAGTTCTTATTTTGCGGAGCTGTGTGCCCAGCTAATAACTGGAAATTCTGCTACTGGCAGCCTTTGCCATCAAGCCTGACTTAGGGTGTCAACATCTAATTTTGCCAGTAAATATGAAATGCCCTGACAAATCTTCTTCTGCAATATATCACAAATCCACCCTCAAAGCCACAGGCTTTTGTAATTTCTCACCTTGCATTAATGCAACAGCCTCTCTCTGTTGCCAGGGTGATCAGTCCAAGATGTAAATTTAATCATATCAGCCGTCTGCTTAAAATGTCTTGGTGGATCCCTATTGCCTTGAAAGAAAATGTAAACTCTTTAATAAGACCGAAAGCCCTGTTGTCCCACCGTTGTCTTCTGTAGCCGGATCTCTCACAACTTCCCCACGTGCACCCAACAGTCCGGGCATACTAGATGAGAGGCAGTGGCCAGGATGTTCCCTTGCTACCTCCTCTGCTTGGAATAGTTTCTCCTCCAATCTTGGCATCTGGCCAGTTTCTACAGAACTTGGCTGAGGTTAATCCTCATTGGGAAACAAACCTTTGCCAAGTCTGTGTCCCACGCCTCTGACATCTCCTCCTCCCTCCTCCCCCACCCCTTACCTCCACGCACAAAGCCAGACCTAGTCGAAGAACTGGATGCTGTTGCCTGGGTAACAGTGAGTACCATCCAATGGTTGAAGCACCAGCCACATTTGCAGTGGGGCTTCTGGTCGTGGATTTCTGGTTGGCACGTTGGCCACAGCCTCCCTTGAAAGACTCTCCCTCTCCTTGGTCATGCCTCTCCCCTGGCCCTCCATGCCCTTTCTCTGTTTCTTCTTATTCTGCTCACCCTGAAATGTTGATGTGTCTAGAGATAGGGTTTTGGTCTTCTCTTCTTATTCCACAGACATTCCCCAAGATTCTTCATTCCTCTTTATGACTTCACGTGCCACCCATCGAGTTCTAAATCTCGATTTCCAAATTAGATTTCTCTTCGGAGCTTTGGACGTGAATGTCAAACTATCTACTGAAGACATGGATTAGGGAGGGGCATTTCCCAAAAAGGAAGTGATGCAGCTTCACCCTCCCACCCCTAGCCCCACCCGCACCCCAAAGTATCATTGCCTACTGCAGGCCAGGAGTCTGGAAGATGACCCTCTGCCTTTGCTTGCCCCTTGGTGCAGGGTGTGCACCCCATCTAGAAAGGGCCACCAGCCAAGATTTTCCCTCTCAGCACATCTAGTCTCAGGGCTTCATGTAATTTCCCTCAAGAGCTTTCTTGGAGACAGAAACCTTCCTCCTCCTTTTTCCCCAAGGGAAGTGTGAAGCAACAGAATACTCAGGACAGAAGACCTGTCAGCAAGTCAGGGACAGCTCCGGATAAAGGCATCCAGATGTCCCCCCGGGCTGCCACCTCCAGCAGGGCTCCTGCCACAGGAGAGCATTGGGTTTCAGGCTTTGATGGAGGTCCTGCTGAGTGAAGGAGAGGCGAGGCTGAGCTTTCTGCAGCCTGTGATCTTCCCAGAAGAAAGAAGGGAGAAAGGGGAGACTTACACGCCGCTTTCTCCACACAGCCGCTGCCCTCTGAGTACTCCTTTAAATATGTAATTTGTAATTCAGGTCATTTTCCTGCTCATCATCTACCTCCAGCTTCCTGTACCTGGTCAGAATCCTTCCTCAAGCCTGCACGGTCCTCCTTCCTCCACCATCGTGTTCTGCCACAGTTGTCTGCCTTCCTTCCACTGCTTGAACACAGCAAGCTCTTTCTAGATGTAGACCTGCCCATTTGCAGTTTCCTCTTCCTGGAAGGCCCTCCCTGCGGCTCCCTATGGCTTGCTCCCGTTAGCTGTGGATCTCCGCTCCAGGCTCTCCTCCTAAGAGCAGCCTTCCCCGATGGCCTGGTCAACAGTGACTCTCCCACTCCTGGCCCCTAGCCACTCCCTGTCACATCTCCTCCATTATGTCCCTGGTAGGACTTGCATGCTCCAAAGTTATCTTGTTTATTTGCTTGTTTACTGTTCCTAAGTGTATAACCTCCTTCCCCACCTTGCTCACTTTTGTAGTGACTACAAGGCTGCCTGGCCCCCGTATAGTGGGTGCTCTACAAATATGTGATAAATGAGTGGAAATAGGAAAGAAGGAGAACTATCACCAAACTCCACCAGACACTGTTATTCAATGGATTGTTTGGTTTATCAAGGCCTTTTACTGACTTGGGTAAATATAATATGGCAACGAGGTTGGCATGTTCCATAACAGATAGGCCATAAATGCAAGTATTTACATCAACTCTTGGAACCCACGCCTCATCCCACATACACCACATGCTCCGGGAATGAAAAATCTACTTTTCTTGAGAGAGTCTCCATATCTCACTTGCCTGAATCAGCTTCAAGGCAAACCTGCTGTCATGATTTGGGGCTGATTTGGGTTATATGGAAATTATCTCTAAGGGTGTAAAACTGTTGATGAGTGCATCTGTGTCCTTTGTATAAGGCTCGTGTTCCTGCTGGGTATGTGGGTGTTCAATGGACATTTCTGAAACACTGCTGATAAACCCAGGTTTGACCAAAGTTTACCTCCAGAGAGGTTACCTTTCCTTCTTTCTTTCTGGCAGTTTTCTCTTTGTGATCGCAGAAGATCTCCCAGGCTATATGGGCAAGAAGCACTGGCTAGCTCACTGGCGCTGAGAGAAATTGGCCCCCATCATCCTCAAGACTTTATGTTGCATGTTGTAAAATTTAAAAACTCTCAGGGAAGTTTTCTTTTAAAAATATATCTGATTTCCCCCCACTTCATTTTTCCCTTCCTACTATCTTCTCTCTCTCTCTTTCTTTTTTTTAACATATAATGTATTATTTGTTTCAGAGGTACAGGGGGATGGGTTAGCCTGGTGATGCGTATTAAAGAGGGCACGAATTGAATGGAGCACTGGGTGTTATATGCAAACAATGAATCATGGAACACTACCTCAAAAACTAATGATGTAATGTATGATGATTAACATAACATAATAAAATAAAAATTTAAAAAAATATATCTGAAACAACCGAAATGTCCATTGACAGAGGAATGAATAAACAAAACATGGCATGTACTCCTAGAGGAATATTATTTGGCCTTTAAGAAGAATAAAGTTCTCACACACACTATGGTGTGGGTAAACTTTGAAGACATTACACTAGGTAAAACAAGACAGATACAAAAGAATAAATATTGCACAATTCTGCTTATGTGAGGTGCTCAGAATGGTCAAGTTCATAGAGACAGAAAGTAGAGAGTGGTTACCAGGGGCTGGGGGACAGTGGGAAATGGGAGCTTATTGTTGGATGTTGAGTTGGGGGTGATGGGAAGGCCTGGAGACCGATGCTGGTGCTGGGAGCATGACAGCATGAATGTACTTAATGCTACAAAGCTGTAACTTTAAAATGGTTAAAATGGTAAATTTTATGTTATGTATATTTTACCACCACAAAAAAATGTATGTCAAAATATGTTTTTCAATGTGTCTTTGACTTGTCTACTGTTACTCCAACAGATTTCAGAAATTGTACTTGAATTGCTTTTCATTTTATTTTTTAAAAGATTTTATTTATTTATCTTACAGAAAGAGTGAGAGACAGAGCAGGGAGGAGGAGGCAGAGGGAGAGAGAGAAGCAGACTCCCTGCTGAGCAGGGAGCCCAACATGGCACTCGATCCCAGGACCCTGGGATCATGACCTGAGCCAAAGGCAGACGCTTAACTGACTGAGCCACCCAGGCGCCCCTGGAACTGCTTTTTAAATATATGCTATGAATTTGTTTACTTCAGAGGTCCAGTCGGTCCCAAAACAAGCTCAGGAAGAGATATGTATGTGCACATGAATGTGTGTGTGTGTGTGTGTGTTGAGTGTGAGGGGATCTAGGTCATAACTGTGTGTATAGAAAGAACCGAGGTGTTAGAAACTGAGGTGGAGAAGTCACCCAGCTGCTGGCTTCTCTCTTTGCTTCCCCTGAATAGAGATTTTGTAGAAAATGGTACATGTCCTATTTCACAAAATTCAAAGTCTAAGGCATAGATGTACATAACTTTATAAGTTTCAAGTCTAAAGGTAAAAGCAGAGGTATGAGCATTTGTCACCCAGATGACTGTGGAAGTGAATTCATTCATTTCAGAAATATTTATGAGCACATGATGTGTCAGGCTCTGGGGACAGAAAATGTATTCAGCATAACCCCTCACATTCCTATAAGCAGGAATGGCTCCATAATTTGTGGGGCCCAGCACAAAATGCAAAAGCAGAGCCTGTTAGAACAGTATGAAGAATTTCAAGGTGATGACAGGAGAGCACTAAGCCAAGCATGGGGTTCTTCCAGGCGCAGGAGTGGGGGTGGGGAAGGGTCAGCCACCTGCAGAGGGCTGGGGCTCATGCGGCCACAGGGTAACAGGGGTCAGTCTGTGGACAGCATCAGCAAGGCCCTGAGAATAGGGGCTTCTCATTGTCGTGTTACATTGCACCTCACTTTGGTTTCAGTAAATCTCCTTTGCCTTTTTTTTAAAGATTTTTTAAAATTTATTTATTTTATTTTTTATTTATTTGACAGAGAGAGAGAGACAGCGAGAGAGGGAACACAAGCAGGGGGAGTGGGAACGGGAGAAGCAGGCTTCCCGCGGAGCAGGGAGCCCGATGCAGGGCTCGATCCCAGGACCCTGGGACCATGACCTGAGCCGAAGGCAGACGCTTAACGACTGAGCCACCCAGGCGCCCCTCACCTTTACCTTTTAACATGAACTTGAACACCTGTCCATAGCACAGTTCAGTAAACGTTCTTATGCTGTTATTGTCCATTCAAACAGATTAGAATCTTGTAGTATTTGATTTTTGGATCTCCATCTCTACTCACCCCCACAGTCAGTAGCATGCTGGGTAAATATACAGGTACTCAATATATACTCATTAAAAGATTCAGTAATTGATTCTCGAGCAAAATATAGGTAGCATAGGATGATTATGAAAGCTGATTTTCTTTTCTTTTTTTTTTTTTTAAAGATTTTATTTATTTATTTTAGAGACAGAGCACAAGACAGGGGAGTGGGAGACGGAGAAGCAGACTCTCTGCTGAGCAGGGAGCCCGATGCGGGACTCGATCCTGGGACTCCAGGATCATGACCTGAGCTGAAGGTAGTTGCTTAACCAACTGAGCCACCCAGGCGCCCCGGAAGCTGATTTTCTACTAGGATAAGGATGATTATGACAACTATGATTTATACCGTCTATATACTAGGCACTGAATTAGGGCTTAATAGAAATTTTCTGATTTAATAGTCTTACAAATAAGCTTTTAAAATAGGTAGTTTTGTCAATTTAGAGATGAGAAACTGAGGTTCAGAGAGATGAGGAACTTCCTCAATGTCACACAAGTGGTCAGTGATGGAATAAGGATTCCAACCTAACTTCAAAGCTCTTGAAATACCCACTCAGTTGCTAAGCTCTGTTCCCCAGCCCCCAGCCCCCACATGCCTCTACGCTTTCTAAAATCTGATGAAAAAACCAGAAACTGTTCTAAAAATTGCAGAGCAGAAGTTTTCTCCCTTGATGTCATTTGGAATGGATATTTTAATTTCTGAACATAGGATAGAAAATATTTGGGAAGGGGCGCCTGGGTGGGTCAGTCAGTTAAACATCTCCCTTTGGCTCAGGTCATGATCTCGGGGTCCTGGGATCAAGTCCTGCGTCATCCGGCTCCCTGCTCAGCGGGGAGCCTGCTTCTCCCTCTCCCTCTGCCGCTCCCCTCCACTCGTTCTCTCTCTCTCTCTCTTAAATAAATAAAATCTTTAAAAAGAAAGAAAGAAAGAAAGAAAGAAAGAAGGAAAGAAAGAAAGAAAGAAGGAAAGAAAGAAAGAAAGAAAAGAAAAGAAAGAAAGAAAGAAAGAAAGAAAGAAAGAAAGAAAGAAAGAAAGAAAGAAAGAAAGAAAGAAAGAAAGAGAGAAAATATTTGGGAAGATAGTGTATCAGTACACATGATTAGTAAAATACTCCGACTCCGAATCAATTTAATTTATTGAGCCATTCCTGAATGTAAGACGCTGTGCTACATGCTGAGGGGAATACAAGATAAATGGAGAAACTGCCCTCAGAGAGAAGGGTAAGACAAGCACACAGATGGATAGAGAACAGAACGGGAAATGGTGTTTCCACGTGAACACCCAAAGAAAGTGTGTCTGCCTGGAGCGACAGGGGAGGTTTGGGAAGAAGGTAGCATTTAGGGGTGGCCTAGAAGGGTGGGTAGGATTCTGCGAGAAGGAGGGGGGGGGGCTGTCCTGGCAGAGGAGAGAGACGTGTGTTTGGAGAACAGATGCAGCCTAATCTCCGCGCAGAGGGTAAGTGCCTGGGGGCAGGTGAAGCTCAGAAAGTTCAGTCAATACCACTTCACAGAGGGCCTCGGACCAGCACTGGGGCACTAATACTCCATTCAGTAAGGCAAGCCTCCGACAAGTTTCAACCAAGAGACAAACAAGATTAAAACTGGGCACTGGGAGACTGAAGCTGGCAGGCGTGGGGGAGAGAGCTGGAGGTCAGGAGCCAGGGTGGAAGACCTGAGGCCAATCCGGGTGACAGACGGCAATGGCCTGAACTTGGGTGGGCTAAGGCGGTGTTTTAGAGACTCTTCACAGGATTTTTTTTTTCATCAAAATGAAGACAAAAGAAAAAAAACCCCATGAAGCAGAGATTACGTATATGAAAATCCCCCCTGGTCTTATGGAGTTTCTGGAAGCAAGACAAAGTCAAGATAGCATCGCGGCCTGAGGATATTTGCCTACAATTCTTGTTGGCTCCTGCGGGATCTAGATCTCCTTGACTCCCCGGCAGCAGCCTGGCCTGTCAGGAAGACAGCGTTGCACAACCAGGCAGAACCCACTGCGTTAAACCTCTGCACTTTTGTGGCTTCTTCTGGCACATTCCACCCTGCCTGGGCAGCTGGACAGTTTGAAATGCACAAGTATTTTAAGTAAAAGATCATTTATGGTGGGTAGAAAACCAAATCAACCAAACCTGTGAGTCACACCTGTTTTAGAAATCTTTGACACTTCAGGCACCCAAACAAACCCACCCCGGGGCAACACTGGGCTGGAACCAGTTTCTTAAGATCCCGAGGGCCTGGGAGAGGCACCAGAAGGGCCCCGTCCTTGGCCTCCTCTGGCACTCATAACTGCAGGTGTGTCGTTACAGGGGACGGCGCGGTGACAGGCATGGGGATTTGGGGCCAAGGAGGAGAAAAGGCAGAGCAAAATACGACCCACCAGTATAGCCAAAAGTAATTAAAATAATGTTTTGTTTGTGAAATGCTAGCAGATTGGCAAACACCACGCCAATCAGGAAAGCATGTGGAGCCCAGGATGCTGTCATTTTCACCCTGCCTAATCCGCTAATGCATTCTGGAGCTATGGCGACCACAGAGCTGTCTGCAGCCCGTCTCTTACCCCAAGAAGGGAAAATGCAGCAAATTCAGGAAAAGCAATCCTTCAAAATGTCAACCTCTACTCCAGGCTGCATGATGCTTTCAGGAGAGGGGACGCGGAAAAACAGCCCTTGGGCACAGGCTGGGGGACTCTGACAGAGGCAATTTGGATCAGTAGACGCTGATGTGTCCCAGCTATTCAACCAAGAGTTACAAAGCTGGTCAGCTTCTTGGTGTAAAAGGAGACCCGGGGCCGCTGACAGATGGAGATGGTGTGGTGGATGCAGGAGGTCCAGATTGGGCTTTCCTCCTCAGGGTCTTCCACATGGCCTCCAAAATTAGATTCTTTCTCTTTGTCTTCGGCAGTCTGTTGGGAGGGAAGCTTGCGTGCTCCACTCCTCGTGATTCCTACAGAATAGGGGACCCCTCCCCAAAGGGCTGAGACCCTTCTTTCTTGTTTTCCTTGGGAAGATGGGGAGAGTGCATGAAGCTGATCTTGCTGAGCACCTCCTGCCTGCCCGCAGGCTCCACGCAGGGTCCTCCCTGCCGCTCTGCCAGAGTCCTGCACCTGACGGCCACACTGTTGTGCACTCTGGGACCAGTTCACGATTTCAGTTCAGGGGGAAGGGAAGCCGGTCCTGTTGCCCTGGGAGCCCAGCCGAGTCTTCAAACCAGCCTTCTCAGCAAGAACACCATTCATGCGATCTTTGATTCTCATAGATTATTTCTCCATTGGTTCTGAACCCAGAAGGGAGGAGAAAAGTGATTCAATAACACCCGCAAATCCCCAGTGCCATGGAGAAATCCGGGAAGTGAAACTCTAAGTGTGAGTGTCAATTACATCTTCTTTGTTTCTCTTGCCTTGAGTTGCTATTAAAGAGCCAGATCAGAATGTAGCACTGAGAGCACCTGTTCTTGACACAAGGTTGTGCAGCGGAGCAGGCTGGGAAGGCTTATAATGTATGAACCTATGAACGTCCTGGGAATAGGGAAGCCTGGTGGACTTAAGGCAAGTCCAGTCGGCTCTGGAGAGAACAGCGCCCCCTCATTCTTTAGGAAGAGACAGTGCTTTAGCCCCCTACCCCCCACCCCCATCACTTACTGTTAGCAGTGGTCCCTCACACTGGGGCCCCCCGGGACAGGGGCACTCATGGTCTGAGAGGCCTTTACCTTGCCCAGAGTGACGCAGAGCATTGTCTTCACCTGGTTTATTGGGCTGGGCCAAGGGCCTGTCCGGGTCACCCTCCTGTGTAGGGATGTCTGGCAGTCAGAGCCCCCAGCTCTGAAGGGTTATCCTGAAAATCACAGACGCCAAGAGCTCACGTGGGAAGTCAGAGGGAACCTCTGAGGGCAGCATCTTTAATCTTGGGGCAAAAATCACTCACCCCTCCTAGCTCTCCCATTATAAGTTTTCTGGTCGTTTTTCCCCATGATGTGCCAATCTGTGGGGAGGGGCTGAAATGAAGACAAGACTGAAAAATGTCACAGTGAGATGAGCTATATAAGTTATGGCTTTAAAAAAAAACCTTTCCATCTTGGATGGTCTGTTGACTTTAGGGAGATTTAAAAAAAAAAAATCTACCAAGGGACAGGGATCTGGCTATGGCTTTGTGGTGATTTAATTACCCCAAGTGACTGGAGCCCTTAGCTTTGAGGGGCAGCTTTGGAACCAGTTATGCCATAGAGAGGAAAGGACACAGGCTTTGGGGCTGAACAGACCTGGATTCAAGTCCAGGTTTACCACTTACTAACTCAGCAAATTACTTAAACTTTTTGAACATCAGTTTTCTTGTCTGTAAAATGGGGATAAGAATATCCATACCTTAATCAGTTTATGATTAGAATCAAATGAATAACATACCCAAGTTCTTAGTACAGTGTCCAATACACAATAAGCATTCAATTAACTATTTCTTATTATTGTTTCCGTAAAAAATTATATCCCTTCTCCATTAATACTCATAACTGACAATTGTAAGTGCTGATTATCTGCTAGGTTGCTAAGCAACAGTGACTCCTGGGTTTCCGTGTATCAGATTTTAAGAGGGGCTAGGGAATTTGTCTTTCAGCCCATTTCCATATTTAGCCAAATATTGAGAAACATCAGCACGCTGCCCTTACACAGACTCTATGTTCATTTTGGGGTACTTTGTGAGAGAAGACGATGGAGATTATTGAGGGGCCTAAAATTCTTTACAGAGATCATCTCCATCACCGTGCTTTAACCTAACAAGAAGTTGATTTCTCCCTCACTTCAGTCTATTCTGAGTAATCCTGGGTGGGCAGCCATCTGTGTAACACAGGAACTGAAGTTCCTTTTACCTAAGCTTTGACCCTCCTCTAAGGGCTTAAAAATTTTCTCCTTTCAGCTGCTGGTTGGGGAAGGAGTTGGTCGGGGGGGGTGGGGTTATCTAGTCCTCCCCTGCTCTGATCAGTCCCACTCACATTCCACTGGTGAGCAGGAGACACGTGTGGCCACAAGGGGACTGGAAACGCAGTTTCCTACTGATGGGCAGCCAGGTGCCTCGACCGGGGATGGGCGCCCAGCCAGCGGCCTCTGCCACAAGAATTGTCCCTATTCACAGCTGGAGAAACTGAGTTAGCGAGCTTAACTAACTAGTCCAAGGGCAGAACCAACTGGGGGGGTTAACTGTAGAGTTTGCCATTTTAATGATCATTCCAAACTGCTTCAGACAGCAGGCACTGACGATGGGGGAAAGAAGAGAAGGAATTAGGAGAAAATGTCCCTCTGGCTCTTCTCTCTCCTGTTTGTGGGCACTCGCCAGATGGAGCTCTGAGTGCCACACATTCTCATTTCTGTCAGGTTTGCCGTTGAATTCCCAGGATGCAGAAAAACAGACCTGCAGCACTCCATAATCTATTGTGAAGGTGTCTCATCCACTTATTGCTTCATGGCAAGCCCATTTATTATGACTCTGCCAGACAGGTGAGTTGGTTCTTTTTTTTTTTTTTTTAAAGATTTATTTACTTATTTATTTATTTATTTATTTATTTGAGAGGGCAGGGAGAGGCAGAGGGAGAGGGAGAGAGAGAATCCAAGCAGACACCCTGCTGAGCGGGGAGCCCTACGTGGGGTTTGATCCCACAACCCCGAGATCGTGACCTGAGCTGAAATCAAGATTCAGATGCTTAACCTACTGAGCCACGCAGGCTCACCAAGTTGGTTCTGTTTTTCAGTGTCCCTAGAGAGGCGGTCAGATGCTTCCTCCATGACCCAGTCTACTGTTTCAGTGTTGTGTTCCCACGGTAGACGCTGGGGTGCACCACCAGCTCCCCTTCACTGGGCCAGTGCATCCATCCCTCAGCAGCTGCAAGGGTTAGCTGCTATCCAATGTCAGCTGCACCCTTTCTCAAGAATTGTCCTTGGCCAGCGAGACCCTCCTCACTCAGAATCACTTGGAAGATGATAGTTTCCTCTCTTTTTCAGGGGTGGTCTGCACCAGTGACAGACTGATAACAAGCCTGGGCCCCTGGCCTTGAAGTGGCATATTCCTTGATGTTATTCAGGCTCCACAGCTCCCTCTGGGGTCAGGGTGAGGCTAGACTTGCTCTGAGCCCACATCTTTGTCTTCTTCCCTGGCTCTCACCTGCTTCCCTAACTTCCTTACATCCTTCTCCTGAAATCTCTCACATAAGAATACCAGTCTCTGCTTCTAGGGACCCAGCTCCAAAACAGTACCCACTAGGAAATTCTTATTCTCCTAATCACAGGCTATCCTTGGGGGTTATAGAAAACAGCTGATCACTCTTTGCAACTACCTCTCCTTCTCAAGACTTTGTCAATGCCGGCTTCTCTCCCACCTCTATTCCCCAGTTAAACAATTCTAGCTCTGTTAACCACCATGGTTTCATCTTAATGTCAACACCACTGCCCAGGACACAGGAATCTAGAATTGAACCCATTTGGCAGGTAATGGGATAACAGAGGGATTATTCCATAGTGCATCATTACTACAACTAACCATAATAAAGATGAATGGTTTCACCATCTCAAAGGACTTTCCCATGGGCATATCATTTAGCCATCATAACTCTGTGGGAGGAAGTTCTATTTTTTTTTTTAAATGAGGAAACGTAAGTAAATAGAGGTTAAGTGGGTTACTTAAATTAATGAAGCAAGCTAAAGGCATAACTATCACGGCGAAGACCAGAAAGAGGGTTTCTGAGCTCTAGGCCTGGCCTCATTTGATGACCTTCATCCCTGCCCTGCTCTATGACCTTGTATGGCTCATTTTATGATGTATCAGTGAGGAACTACGTTTGGCTGACAGTAAAAGAGATCCCCAGGATGGTGGTTTGAACACCCAAAGCTTTATGCTTTCACAAAAAAAGGAGGTCTGGGAGGGAAGCAGCCTGGGGGTGTGGGCAGCTTTACAAAGTCACCAAAGACTTGGATTCTTTCAACTTTGTTCCCCACTCTCTGAACTATGACCTTCGTTTTCTTGGTTCAAGATGGTTGTTGGAGCCCGAACCATCTTAGGTGAGTTCCAGGCAGCAGAATGGAGGCAGCAAAGAAGAGAAGCTTCCTTCTTCCCTTTAGGGAGATTTCTGGGAGGTGTCACACAGCACTTCTGTTCTCTTCCCATTGGCTAGAACAAAAAGCGCACACGACCTCACCGAGAGGCTAATAAAGCTTAAACCTGAGAGCCATTCATTGCTAGGATCTCTTTCCAATGTTAATGCCCAAGTTGTATCTCTAACTTCGTATTATTTTCAGTCATCTTCAGGTATGATTTATGAAGCCATTACTGTGCGTACATCACTATCCCAGGTATAGAAAGATGACCAAACGCAGGGATGGGGATCGGTTAGAATCACAAGGGGCTCTTGGCACAGACCTCAGGAACTCGAGTGTGCGTCTCTAGGCAGATACACTGTGTTTCCTCTTCCCTCGACCCTCCGGCTGATTCACTGTGAGTAATGACGGTGTCACACATGTGTAGATGCAAAAACAAAGATTGAGAATCCCAGATCTAAGAGGGCATTTCTGTCACAGCTCGTGTATTTTAGAAAACCTGCATATCCTATTTGGCGAGTTGTGCCCCACTGCTGAAAAAGAACAAAGCAGAACCTTCTTCACTGTGATCAAACGAGGGTAAAGATGATAAATGGAAGTTCAGAAGAGAGAATCTTGGTTGAAGAAGACTATTGCAACTTAACACAAAACTTAGCTCTGAGCTTCTTGGCTGTCTTCATCAAAAAGAAAGTGTACACGGTTCCATTCCCGTGACTATCTAGCAAGAGAGGCCTGGCAGTTCAGTAAGAGAAACAAGGGCTTTCCTCAGCATGGAACTCTGAGATTTATTGGGGCAGATTTGTATTAGAGACATCAAATCCTAAAACATATGATGCATAATAATAATTCTGCAGAAAGTGTGGAGGTGGTGTTCAGATAGTTATGTCTTATATCAGGTCTGGAAAAGTCTAGAGTTAGATTTTTCAACACCAAGTTTTGTTGGCTCTAAGACACCATTGTTAACAGCTACACCACTATTTTATGTATCACTAAGAAAGGGAAAACACTGCCAAATAATGGCTTCCCATAGAATATAAGATGCATTCTAATTTACAAGATGTTAAAATGTGAAAAAAGTACATCTTTTTTTTTTTTTTTTAAAGATTTTATTTATTTATTTGACAGAGAAAGACACAGCGAGAGAGGGAACACAAGCAGGGGGAGTGGGAGAGGGAGAAGCAGGCTTCCCGCCGAGCAGGGAGCCCGATGCGGGGCTCGGTCCCAGGACCCCGGGATCATGACCTGAGCCGAAGGCAGTCGCTTAACCAACTGAGCCACCCAGGCGCCCAAAAAAAGTACATCTTAATACCAGTCATATATGGTACCCACTTAATGAATACGTTTCTTCAAGGAGATAAAGTAATATAATAAAGAATGTAGGCTCTCTCATGACATAATATAACACTGAGGTAGAATTTAAAGAATGTTCGTTTGAGACATTCCGCCAACTAGGAAGAGATATTTAGCACCACAGAGAAAAAAAACAAAAAAAACAAAAATCTGGGAATACTATACCTAGCTCTGGATCAAACTCTCTGAAGAAGCTTCTAGAGGTCTGAGTTGACATGATTTCACCAGCTATGATTCTTGGGCCCAGAGGATTATAGGGTTGGCCACAGGACTAGGTGTGGGGCCCTAAATCATGCTGGGGGATGTTGTCATTCCCCCCTAATTTGTGTGGGATCTTAGATTACTTAACTATTTCTCTGAAAAAATACCTATTATATCTCATAGGGTATTGAAAAGATCAAATAAATTAGTTACCTAGAAAAACTTGGTGAAAGGAGGGAGTAGGAAGGAAAATCAAACTGCTCGTATACAATATAATACTTATTACAACAACATCCACCATCAAGGAGTGTTTTTCTCTGCGCCAAGCATATATATATATATTATATTAATATTAATATATAACATATATATCTCCAGTGAACATACAGATCTAACAAAGTATACATATATAATTATTTCAAGATATTATTTGCCTTTTTCCCCACGTCATTTTTACACTGATGTTGCAAAAGCAATGGTGGGTAGATTGCTGGTGGCTTAGCATGAATCATGGTACCAAAAGTACTCCCTGTTTTCTTCACCACCACACAGAGTAATACAAAAGCATTTTACTTAAGAGTGTCCCTGAAGCGGGGTGCCTGGGTGGCTCAGTTGGTTGGGCGACTGACTTCGGCTCAGGTCATGATCCTGGAGTCCAGGGATCGAGTCCCGCATCGGGCTCCCTGCTCAGCAGGGAGTCTGCTTCTCCCTCTGATCCTCCCCCTCTCATGCTCTCTCGCTCTCATTCTCTCTCTCAAATAAATAAATAAAATCTTAAAAAAAAAAAAAAAAGAATGTCCCTGAAGTGGTAAAAGTTACTAATTTTATTACTTCTCGCCCCTTGACTTGGGAAGTATGCAAGAAGCATTTCTACTGCATAGCAGATGCTGGTTGTCCTAAGGAAAAGCATCTGTTCAACTGTTTGAGTTGCAAGCTGAACTAGCCAGTTCTTTGGTACACCACCACTGTTACTTAAAACAACAAGTGATGAACGAACTATACTCATCCAGGCTTAGGTATTTGATAGAAATATTTTCAAAAAATGAAGTGAGTTAAGCATATCTAGGAAAACAACTGGCCGTATTTGCTGCTAATAATAAAATTTAAGCTTTCAAAAGGAATTAGAATGAGATTGGTAGTGATATTAATAAATGTGATATTTTTATATTGTACAATGAAATGTGTCAACACGTGGAAGATCTACATAACTCAGTGAACTCATATTTTCCAAATGACTAATGCATAGGTTACAAAGTTTGAAGTACAAGATTTTAATGTAGTCAAGTATGGAAAATTCCTTGATATGTAGTCAGATTCCACATTGCAACTAACCTTTAAGAAACTGCTACTTGTCAAATTTTGGAGCAATATCAAAGAAAAATATTCACAATTATCTGAAAAAGTTGTTAACATAATTTTCCCTTTCCAAACTATATATCTGTATGAGCTGGATTTTCTATACATTCTTCAACTAAAAGAACATATCACGAGAGACTGAGTGCAGAAGCAGGTTTGAGAATATAGCTTTCCTCTATTAGTTTTCTTAGGCTAGACATTGAAGAGATTTGCAAAATGGAAAATGATGCAGTTCTTCCCACTAAATTTTTCTTTGGAAATTATAGTTATTTTTCATAAAAATATTTCTTTTTCACCTATAATGAACTTACTATTATTATTCTTAAGTGAATGCTTTTTAAAATGTCATAGTTTTAATTTCTAATATGGTAACCATTGGTAGATACAACACAAAAACAAAAACTCTTTAGGGTCTTTGATATTTTTTAATATTGTAAAAGGGTCCTGAGACAAAAAAAGTTTGAGAACCCTGAGTCAGGACATTGTCATGTGATTCCATCTTGGCCAGTAGGACCTGAGAAAAGTCTATATGGACTGGAGTGGTCTTCTTGTAGTTGAGACAGCCTGTCTTACTACCATGAGGTGGCGAGCTGAGCATTAAAGCCAAATAGCTGGTAACTCAGGTCCCACCCAACACCAAAGCCCAAGTGTTGACTATTACAATCTATCATTGCTCACTGTAAGAATGGCAGGTAAATGCCTCAAGAACCTGACAGGTAACAAAGGTCCATATAGATCATCTCTAACAGCTAGCATTGTGATGGCCTATAGGAGTGGGGCTAGAGCACGTGGGAGACATGGGATCATCAGCCTCAGTGGACTGGCCTACAGTTTTAGGAACATTTGGAGAGGGGCTGTAGTGGCTTGAATAGTGTCCTTTCCCCTTCTCCGCCTCTCCCACCAACCAACTTAGGTCCATCTGGAATCTCGGCATGTGACCTTACTTGGGACTAAAGTCTTTGCAGATGTAATTAATTACCTAAAATGAAGTTGTACTGAATTTGGGGGGGGAGCTTAAGTCCAATGACTGGTGTCTACAGATATGGGGAGGAGAAGGAGGCAGAGATGACAGCCGTGCCACTACAAGCCTGGGAAGGCAAGGATTTCCAGGGGACACCAGAAGCTAGGAAGGGGCAAGGAAAGATTATCCCTGGGAGAATTCAAAGGGAGCCCTGCCCTGTTGACCTCTTGAGGTCACAGTTGTAGCCCCTAGAACTGTGAGAGAATGAATTTCTGTTGAATGAAGCCACATGGTTTATGGCATTGGGTGATGGCAGCTCTACGAAGTGAGTACGAGATTCAAAAGAATCTTCATGGTCATTAAGATTAGGAAGACAAGCTGTCTGAGAATCTAAAGCCTAGAACCAGAGGACAAAAACCCACTTTTTGTCCTTGAGTCCAAGCTTGACGTGCTTTTCGTAAAGGAAAGTAAGCAGCTGCTTCCTGTGCCTACACTGGAAAGAATGGGAGGAGGCTGCTTGGCAAGCTTTCCACCGGGAGGCTGGTTCTGCTTTTAGTTCTGCCTCTTGGTTACAGTTCTGTTGGGCCGTTGGGCTGTAAGCAGGCATCTTCACCATCTGGTACTTTAGTTTTCTCATCTGTTACATAAGGGGGGGTTGGACCAGATGGGCTATAAGATGTCATCTAGCTCTAGATGGTTTATTTACAGTGAGGAAAATTTGCTGGATGGAAGAGAGAGGTTGTAATGTTCTAGTGGCTTATCAAGTAATATGGCTTTTCTCTTTGGAACTATGTGAATAGGGTCAATCAAGATGCAGCTTACGGAGTCAACTACAGGCTGTATAATATCCCTTCAAAACGGGAATTGCCAAATTCGAATGCCTTCAGGAACCAGAGAGTAACATAAGTAAGTCAAACACACTGGGTATGATAAAAGAGGAGTGGTGGGGGCCATGGCAAAGACTGGGTGTGTTAACTTGGGGGACGTGGGGGCTGTGGGAAATGAGAGGGTCCCTTTGTCCTTACCGGGAGGCAATCTTGCTCAGCTCTGGCCATTGTTGCTAAACGGCAATGGGCCTGGAGTGCCAAATCCCCAGATTTTTCAAAGGAAGCCAGGATTTTAATGTGAAGTCTCTCAAAGTCTAAACATTTTAGTAACTGAATTACAATTTAAAAAACAACACTGCTGGACCAACAAAACACTTCTTTTACTCGATATGGTCCCTTGAGATACCCATTTATAATCTTTGCTTTAGGACCTTGGATTCATTGTTTACTAAAACTAATAAACAGCTAATGAAATACCCCAGCATTTTAACATCCCTTGTTTGCTCATTTATATGGGGAAAAAAATTATTTTAGGGGGTGTCTTAAGAACACATGATATTATCTCCCTCTTGTGGTTAAGAAACCAAAAGGAAACAAGTTTCCATTATTTGAAAGAGCTGCAAGCACAATTTAGATTTAAGACTTAGATTTCCTGACTCTACCTGGTGTTCCTTCCATTACCTCCTTCTGTCATTCATACTGAGGAGAAGGTACCAGGCAAAAGCTATGTGCATCAACATGTCCACACGCATGTGGATTGCAGTACTGGAAGCAGCCCAAAGGTATAAATATTATCTTAAGAGCAGTGGTAGGTTGCATCTGAACCTTGTTATGTAGCAGGAAATGAAAATGATTGAGAAATTTGGTGTTCATTCAAGTTATCTTGTAATTACAGGATGTGGTTGAAATTGTGAGGACCAAAATATCAGAAGAAGTAGAAAAGGTCATATGAAATAGTAATTGGAAAACGACCAGAAAAGCAAAAGCAAAGATATCAAAAGGGATTTCAGAGGTGATTATGTATGGTTATTATTACTCACAGATGACAATATCTGAATGGGTTCATCTTATGTGTCCACTTGACTGGGCCAAGGGATGCCCAGATAGCTGGTAATACTACTTCTAGGCATGTCTGTAAGGGTGTTTCTGGAGAAGATGAGCATTTGAATCAGTAGACTGAGTAAAGAAGATTGCCCACCCCAATTAGGTAGGCACCTTCCAAATGGCTGAGGGCCTGAATAGAACAAAAAGGTGGAGGAAGGGTGAATTCGATATCTGCCTGAGCTGAGACGTCCATCTTATCCTGCCCTCACACCTGGTTCTCAGGCCCTTGGACTTGGTCTGGGAGTTACACCATTGGTTCCCCTGGTTCTCTGGCATTTCAGGTTTGAGCCAGAACAATACCCCCAGCTTTCCCGGGCCTCCAGCTTATAGATAGCGGATCATGGGACTTCTCAGCCTCTGTAATCACGTGGGTCAATTCCTCATATCATAATAAATCAATCTGTGTGTGTGTGTGTGTATTATATATATATATATAATACACACACACACACACATACATGCTAACATACCATCCTTCCATTCATTTGCTAAATAACTGCTGTTTGGACACTATTATGATCCAGGTAATACATAAGCAACAGAGAGACAACAGTAAGCAAGACAGACATGGTTCCTTTTCTCCCAAAATTTCCTGTATGGTGGAGGAAACAGACACATAAATTAGCAGGAAAGTATAGACCTTAAATATCGAAGTCCAAAAGATGAATTAGCATTTACACATGCTCACCTGCCAAGTATTTGACTAAGTATTATCTTGTTCACTTTGTCACAGTTTGCTTCTCAGTGGAAATACTAGCAGGTGTGCATCATAATCCTCTGCTTAGAAATGTAAACATGGATTTGAGAAATGAGGCTAAGAGTGACCTCTTAAAAATTAGCATTAGCATAACTGAAAAAGAAGTAAGAAGACCTAGGTTCTTGTCTCTCCTACTTAATAACCGTGTGAGCTTCGGCAGGTCACTTGCCTCCCTGAACCTCAGCTCCTTTTCTTTAAGCAAGAGTCTCAGCCTATCTTTCAAGACTGTTAGGGTGAGTTAATGATGTAACCAATAGTGCCCTAGAAATGCCTCTGTATCTGGTTAACTTTATTGTTATGAATTCCATGCTTCTAAAACGTATTAAAAGGATATTTTGGATACAAAGAGTGAATCAACGTAAACTATAGACCAGAGTTAATAATAATGTGTCAATATTAGTTTGTCAGTTGTAACAAATGCCTTTGGATATGCAAGATGCTAATAACAGGGAAAATTGTGTGTGAAGAGGGGGAGAGGAAAATATGGGAACTCTGAGTACTTTCTGCTCAAGTTTTCTGTAAACCTAGAAATGCTCTAAAAAAACTGGGTCCGTGCATTAAAAAAAGATCAAAAAATTCCTTAGTATCACCAGTCTGTTAAATTTATAATCTGCCAAGGAAAGGTGTATTTTGTTAAAGACTAAACTGAACTTGTTTACCCTGTTAGTCTGCTAAGAGAAGACTTTTTTCAGATAGAACAAAAGCGAGCTTTGGTCCAGCCTCCCTGATAAATCATAGATCACACATCACTGGGGTCAGGTAAGTGTGATCCCCTATACTTGCCAACAGAAGGCACCCACCTTTTGTGACCTGACATGGAACTACATAGTTGTCAGTTTCTCCCACTATCAGAACTTCCTGGTAATTTCACCTAGACTAGCAAGGGTGGTCAATATCTGAGAACTTGCTTTTCCTCCTGTCTGAAATCCTGCTTCTAATCTTCAGAACATGCACAGCACCATTTAAACCAAAGTAGTTTTTCCCCGTTATTTGAACTCACTTTGGGAGTAGAGAAGCTTTGCTTTTCTAATATAGGGAAAAGGCAGTGGGAAGGAAAAGTTCTTAAGTGTTTCCCACAGGATACATGCTTGGTTGCAAAGTTTTTTTGGTTTTTGTTTGCAATGTTTTTAGAGTGTTTTCCAATGCTTTCAACTGCTGAGATGAGTTAATAAAAAGGAGATTACTGTGTAATGCCAAGTCTCAGTTGTCTGGAATTAACTTCCTCCTCGATCCAGGTATGAACAAAGTAAAGATTAAACTGTACTGTTTTAGAGTAGGGGTCAAAACAAAGTTTGGCATCACCAGAAGAGGCAGGAAAGTCAAATCTGAGCCTCCCCGGGAAGTCCCCAAAAAAGGCCCCCCCTTTAACTTAATAAATTGCACAATGTAGAGAGAGCACAACAAAATGAGACCTCTCTCTTTCCCACATCTTAGTTTCAGTGTCTTCTTGTTGATATCATTCCCTGCCACTACCCATCCTTCCACTCATCATATCCCAGGACTGCTTGTTCAGAGCAAAGCCCAGTGACAGCTATCTCCCTGGGTTTTTATTTGAAAGGAATATTTGGTCTTGCAAACTTATTGGATGGCAAGATCAGGGACTCTAGGTGACCCATTACGCAAAAGCATGTCCCCTAAGTTCATTTCTGAGACCTCTTTCTGACTCTTCTCTCTTGCCAAGTCCACTCCTATTACTCACAAGAGTTATGTTCTATAAAGTCACCGTGAACACTGAATTAGTGACTCCTGAACCACTTCTTCTGGGGGAAATACAGGGTTAGGTTCCCGGGAGCCTCTGGCCACATCAATACATAATCAATACATAATCAATCAATACCTAACCCAGTCTCACATGGGTTTCTGTTCAAATTTTTATTTAAAATATACTGTTGATTCATTAACATTGAACTCACGGCCAACAGCACCGTAATTCAAGCCTGAAAGAAGCGTATCTAACATGTGTTTTCTCCCTAAGGCATATCGCAGCCTTCGTGCACTCAGGAACCCTAGGAACCACTTTAGCATCACGCAGGGGGGCAATTTTAAACACTGACATAACCAATAAAAAAGCACACAAATGCAAGCCCCATAACAGTCTGAGAGCATCTACAGTATGAGAACGGAAGCAGGAAGGCTGAGCACTGCCTTGCTCAACCTCAGCTGGGAATACGTGAATACGTGCATTGGGGAACTCAAACGTTTCGCTGTTCTGAGCATGTGCACATTCAAGAATGACCAGGACAGCACTGCAAGTATTGCTTCTAGAATTACAAATAAATCTGATGAAGCAGGAGAATTTGCAAATCTGGAATCCAAGAATTATAGAGCTCCACGGTACTTTCAACTCTTCCTTTCTCCCCTTCTTCCAGCTCAGCAGCATCTCAATATTCAAATTCTTCTTATGTTAAAAAAAACCTCCTACTTCCTTTTAGTTTGAGGAATGTCTCTCTCTGCTCTCCTTCTCAAAGTTCTTGCGAGAATGTCAAGTCCTCATCTTGAGAGAGAGGTCCCCATTTGTGCTCTCTACCTGTTATCTCCTGCTTCTTGCCATATCCCTCAGGCTTTTTCACCCCCCACACTCTACTGAAACTGCTCTTACCAAAGTTGGTAATGGCTTTCATTTTGTGAAGTCCATGTCCTCATCTCCTTCGGCCTCAACGAAGCATTCAGGACCGTGAGCCAGTCCCATCCTCGAAGCACTCACTTCCTGGATTCTGGGCATCATGCTGCCCTGGTCCTTCTCCTCTTGGGGTGATTAGCCTCAGTCTCCCTTTTTTGACTGTCCTCTCTTCCTCTGCCTGACCTTAGGTCATTGACCATCTTCTCCTCCTGCCCTTTACTCTCCTTAGGTGATCTCATCACTTCCATAGTTTCAAGTAGACCACCCATGGGCTGATGATTCTCACATCTTTGTTTTCATCCCAAATCTCTCTCCTGAACTCCGGACACACATCTAACTGCCAACTGCACATTACTGCTTGAAGATCCCATAGGACTTCAACGTGTTCAAGTCAATGTGTCTAAAGGTAAGATGTCACTGGCCACTCAAACTGCTGGTTCTGGTATTTCCTAGAAGGCAAACCTGGAAGACAGGTTTTGTCTCCCCTCCCCTTATCCTACCACACAGCCTACAGCTCTTTGCTCCAATATCTCTAAATCTATCCACCCCTGATCATGCCATTGCCAGTACATTGGCTCCATCATCTATAATCTTCCGTGAGAATTATTGCGGTAGCCTCCTACTTTGTCTTTTGATTTTTATCTTGTCCCTCTTCAATTGCTCCCCAGAGAGTGATCTTTCTAAAGTTCAAATCTTATTACAAAATTGTCCTGCTTAAAGTCTTTCAACAGCTCCTCACTGTCCCAGTCTAAAATTCTAACTCCTTATCATGGTTCTTAAGCTGCTCATGATCTGAATGGCACTTAGATCTCCAGCCAGACCTCTCAACATCTCACCCTTCCAGGTCTGGCCCTACATATTATGCTTGTAAGGAGTCTCTGCAGTTCTCTAAAAACACTACTTGTTCTTGACTGCAAACTTTCAGAAGAGCTGGTGTCCCCTAAAACTCTCCATATCCCTATCCCTTCCTCTGGGAAACCACTCAGCCATCTTAGAGGTTACTTTCTCCAGGAAGCCCTCCCTGGTGCCCCCTCCCCTAGATCTACATTTAGGTCTCTCTTATGTACATTTCATCACACCCTACCTACCCTAATTGTAGTATGTATCCTGCTGTCTTTAATGGAAATCTACCATGTCTCTTTACACCACTAGACTGGACATTCCCTGAGGATAGGGAACAGATCTTGTTTACCATTAGGTTCCTTGTTCCTAGAAAAGGGCTTGGTACATAATAGGCACTCAGTAATTATGGGTTGAGTGAATCAGTGACTGTATCTGGCTCTTATTTTAGGCTACTTTCTCTTGTAACTCCTTAAAAGAAACTGAAAAAACCACGGAGCACCTGGGTATCTCAGTTGGTTAAGTGGCTGATTCTTGATTTGAGTTCAAGTCATGATCTCGGGGTCATGGGATCGAGCCCTGCATCAGGCTCCACACTTGGCATGGTGTCTGCTTGAGATTCTCTCTACCGCCCTCTGCCCCTCACCCCACTCAAGCACTTTCTCAATAAATAAATAAATAAAATCTTAAACTGAATAACACAATGAAAGCATATTAAAAATTACTGTCCTTCATGTCAAGTCTTCTAAGTGGGTGGTTCCTCCACCTTGCCTCACTTTTTTTTTTCCAAAATAAAAATAACCATGATAAGAATGCTAATGGCTAACTTGCTGAGCACTTGACATTCCAGGCACTTTATTATGCTCTTTGTGTGTATAAAGCATTTTTTGCTTACAACAACCCTACAGGTAGGTGCTATTCCTGTCCCTATTTTATAGGTGAAGAAGAACAGTCATTTGCCCAAGATCACAAGTCTAATGGGTGGTAGAACGCGTATCACTTTTCATAATTCAACAGAAATGAAATAGGTAGAAAACGATGTTTATTCTTGGGAAGATGTAAGAACTTGAAATTTTCTTTAAGCTCAGAAATTGACCTGTTGCCTGTATTTGGACTGTGAATGAAATGTTGGGGAACCTGTATTTCTGGGCCTTTTAGGTGTCTTGATGATTCCTACCCCTTTTCTCTTTCCCTGGGAGAATTCTTACAATGGTGGAGCTGACTTTTGGGGGTTGGGGGTAAACCCAATTGTGCTGGGAATATGACGAGACGCTCAGAACAGGCAGGTGCAAGGCCCCTCCAAAGACCAGCTGGCTAGGGAGTCCTGCTGCCACTGCCCTTCTGTACCAGCCTTTGCTAGTTTGCTTTCCCCTCACCTCAGTCCCTCGCCCTGTAGGAATGTATTTGGGCACAGCCAGCTCTGTCTCTCTTCTCATGTCTCATTTCATGATTTCACTTCCTGCCTCACAAGACCTCTGGCCATAATCATAAGAGTAAGCCTTGTTTACTGAGCACTTCCTGTGTGCCAGCCACTGTATCAAGCATTTTGCTTTTAGTTAATGCACTTAATCCTCACAACTACCCTATAGAAGTAAGTAAGATGATCCCATTTTAGAGATGGGGAAACCAAGCTTCAGACAAGTGAAGTCAGTTACACTACATCTATATTAGTTCCTATTGGTGCTCTAACAAATGACCATAAACCTAGTGGCTTAAAACAATACAAATTTATTTATTCTGATAGATCTGGAAGTCAGAAGTCCAAAATCAGTCTCAGTGGGCTAGAGTTAAGGTATTGGCTGAACTGTTCCTTCTGGAGGCTCTAGGAGACGATCTGTTTCCTCTGTCTTCTTTCTCTTCTGGACACTGCCACATCCTTGGATCCCTTTCTCACACCATTTCAGCCTCTGATTCTGTCATCACATCTTCTCTGACTGACTCCCCTGCCTCCCTTATAGGACCCTTGTGATTACCTCAGGGAGACCCTGATAATTCAGGATAATCTCCCCATCTCAAGATCTTTAACTTAATCGCACCTGCAAAGTCCCTTTTTCCATGTCAGGTAACCTATTTATAGGATCCAGCAATTAGGATGTGGAGCTCTTTGGGGGTCTATTATTCACCCTACCACAATGTCACAAAGTATAACTGTAACTTTCCACTATTGAGCCTACATCCTTCAAGAGTGATTTTCCTTTAGTGAAGCCCTCCCAACTTACTATTACATAGTGCATCCTAGTTTCGAGGGGCCACCTGTTCCTGCTCGCATCTCTTCTGCAGCTAGGAGGAATTCTCAGTGCTGGCTATGTACTAGAATCACCTGGAGAACTTTTAAAACCTACCTAAGCCAGGATCTACCCCACGTCACTTAAAATCAGAATTTCTAGAGGTGGGGCTTGAGCACTTGGCCAGCTTGAGCCTGTGTCCAGGTGATTCTAATATGTAGCGAGCCCTGAGAACCCCCACAGTAGAAAGAAGCGCTGGCCAACTCTCAGAGTGGGAAGCTGAGTCCAAGAAAGAAAGCTTATCTATGAAGATAAATGGCAAGAAAATGAACGTTGAAGTCATTTATCCCTGGTTTGGCATCCTTGCTTGTGCTGTGTCTTAGCTGCATGGCCTTGGGTGGATTACTTGACGTGTCTGGTCTCAGTAGCGTGTTTGTTTCAATACTAATGGCTCCCATGGGTTGTGCAATGACAACGGAGATCATGAATGAAAGCCCTTGGCTGAATGCTGGCAGGCCCCCAATAGAGGGCAGTGTGGCCTTCTTTGCAATCTACCCCTTCCTGCCTTGCAAGGAGGTTCTCTGAATAGTAGAACTCCCTTGTCTCTAATTTCCCAGCTCAGAGAAGACTGAATTTGCCTATTTTGGTTATGTCTGATTTCCATTTCCTTCTTGTGTTGTTTTCCATCTTCAGTCCTGGGGGCTTTTTGCATTTCTTGATGAGGCTGAGTCCAGGGGGGCAGCAAGGAAAGCCTTCTTTGATCTTCCAGTCTGCTTTCCCAAGGTCAAGATGTTCCTGCGTCTCTTGGTTGATGTGAAGCAAGCAAGCTGTACACTGAAAAGAGTGAGTTCCGCCCTCGAAGGGAATTGCTCCCTGTAAGTGGTTGGGGGCGGAGAGCTGAGAATTTCTCTTTGGGCTGAGGATACAATGAGAAGTTGAAAAGATGGCAGTGGTGGGGAAATGTTTTTAATGGAAAGAGTTCGCAGGGCTAGAAGGAATGGGCCAGACTGCTTCCTACGGAGGATTTGCTAAAGTGGGATAGTCCCTGGTGCTCCTCTCCCCTCCTCTGCTGCTTCTCATTCTTGAAGATATGAGAAAGGGCAGACAAGATGGAGATGACTCAGCAATTGGAACCGAGTCTGTTTGGCCGGCCCGTGATGCCCCTGACCTTTGTGTCGGGTTAACAGCGTTAATGGAAAGCGTTCCCGGACTGAATGAGGGAGCCGGGCCCTGGCGGGGTCACTTTCCACTGGGGACTGCCAAAAGTGGTGTCACCAGGGGCCTTCATTTGCTCTCAACCTCTCATTCCTTTAGGTGCAGAATCATGGAATAATCCTACAGTGCTCCTTTTGCCATTCATTCAGGTGGTATCTTATTTTCAGAAAGCCCATGATGTTACCCAACTCCGTTTTTAAAGATGATTTCCAAGTCCCAGCCCTTGCTAATGAGTCAACAGGCATTGAGCAAGTACCTGCTGTGGCTGAACATCATGCTAGGTGGTGAGGGCGATAACCAAGGACACCCAGGCATGGTGCCTGCCACAGAATGTAATTGGGAATGTGACAGTCACATGCACAGAATAACATGAGGAAGATGACTGTTAGGACCTTGGGGAGCTGTGGGGGATCACTAAGGTCTCTGGTGGTCCTGGAAGACAGCCTGGAGAGGTGAGCCCTGAGAATCATGGGTAGAACTTAGATGGAGAGAAGAAGGGCATTCCAGATGGGGAGATGCCATGGGCCAGGGCCCCCACACTGGGTCCAGAGGAATTATGATGATGATAATACCAAAAACAATGTAAACCAGCTATCTGTTGGAGTATCCTGGTCCCCAATATCTAGACAACCTCAACACATGCACACATTTGGCACCATTCTCAAGGTGTCTGTGTCTCCTGGGCGGAGATTGCTCCCTAAAGTCACCCCAGGCTCTGGGCTCCACTTTGGCACGCAATGTGTCTGCTCCACCCTCCCTTCTAGTAGCCAATGAAAGGCCGGAGCCTCAGGGCAACGGAGTGCTGCGCATGCGCCTGTAGCCCTCCGCAGGGCACGTGCACGGGCACATGCATGTGTGGAGTCCCTGGAGGGAAGTCCCTAGTCACCTCACGTCGGACCACAGGATGGGAGCAGCAAAGGAGCTGTGGCTGACACACAAGGAACAACCCCCCGCCCAGAGCTGCTGGTCCTTCCTGCAACCTGCCTGCCCTTTTCCTCTGCCACGTGCTCAATGTATGCCAAATGGATTCTGCAGCATCGAGGTGCCCACAAAGCTTGTGTCTCCGGAGGAGATGAAGAGATGCCCAGCTGAAAACTTCAGGACTGGCAGCTGAATTGATGGGCCTATCAGATGGTTAGAAGATGGAGGGTTTAGAAACCCCCATGCCCATCTGGCTTGTGAAAGCATCTGGGTCCTGCCGAGTCAGTGTGCTGCTAGAACTTTTGCGCCTGCCCTCAACCCGGACTGGCTGTCCTCTGGGCACTTGCCCAGATCCATGGCGCAGGTGTGATGGCTCATGTGGCCACCATGATGGAATGGCTGCGGGAGAAGGGCCGGTTCTGAAATGCTGGCATAAAAGGGGCGAGTCCTTGATTTTGTGATACTTAGCAAAGTACCGAGAAAAGCCAAGGCTGAGTGTTCTGGGGGCATAAGAAACATCTGGAAAGAACACTGGAAGTTCATCTTAAAAACAAAAAAAATTCTACATTAAAAATTTCCCTTCAGAAGGGAAGTGTGTAACAATTCACATTGCCTATTAAAAATCCTGACAAGTGGCCTCACCCAGCTGTTTTGGTTTTTTTTTAAAGATTTTATTTATTTATTTGACAGACACACAGAGAGAGGGAACACAAGCAGGGGGAGTGGGAGGGAGAAGCAGGCTCCCCGCGGAGCAGGGAGCCCGATGTGGGGCTCGATGTGGGGCTTGATCCCACATGACCTGAGCCGAAGGCAGACGCTTAACGACTGAGCCACCCAGGCACCCCTCACCCAGCTGTTTTTAATAGAACTCTATGTCCCACCCATTGAGAAGATTCAAACACGATGAATCAGGTCCATCATTTATATTGTAGGTTAGCACCTATATCTGAATGCCAAGAATCTTTGGGCGCTTAATTATCCTTTAGCCCTTTTTCTATTCCATCAAAGTTAACTCCTGGACCAGTGGGTCTAAGCTTTCTTGTGTTTAAGAATTGCGTGGTTGGTGGAGGCTTGGGCTGGACTGGGCCGCAGAATTCAGCATTTTATTAAGAACCCCAGACAATCCTAATGAAGGAAGTCCACAGACCATGATTTGAGATAGAGCAGAAGACGATTGGGATGATGGTTTATGCACCTGAACCTGAAGATTGCATTTCATGACCTATGACATCTGACATCTGACATTCACTCGCTTTCTCTAATCTGATTCGCTATGAGGTGCAGGGGCAGATATTATTCTTATTTTATGGCAAAGACTCTAAAGCTCAGAGCGGCTGTGATTTGTGATTCACAGCTGGGAAGCACGCAAGGGGGGAGACTCCTCGCGCAGTGCTCTTTCTGTGAGGCTCTGCCCCCCGACCTTCAGCCCTTGTGGCCCGCTGTGTGCTGCATCAGCATTTCTTTCCATCTCTTTGTCTATGTACTAAATGGTGAAAGGAGGGAGAGGAAAAGGTTCTCCGTACTGTTATGTTAGAACTAAATCTTTCGGGGCACCTGGGTGGCTCAGTCGTTAAGCGTCTGCCTTCGGCTCAGGTCATGATCCCGGGGTCCTGGGATCGGAGCCCCTGCATGGGCTCCCTGCTCAGCCGGAAGCCTGCTTCTCCCTCTCCCACTCCCCCTGCTTGTGTTCCCTCTCTCACTGTGTCTCTCTCTGTCAAATCAATCAATCAATCAATCTTAAAAAAAAAAAAAAAGGAATTAAATCTTTAGCCAGAGCGAGGCTGTGCTTGATAAATGTTCAAATGTCCAGTCTGTCCAACCCAATGCTTTAAGCCGGGAGAGAAGAAGGGTCTAGAGCACGTTGTTCCTGCCTGGAAGGTGGCAATACCAAAAAAAATCACTCAAAGATCTGCCTGCCCCTTATCACCAAGCCCACAGAGAACTGTGCCCCCATTCCAGAACTCCCTCTGGCTCTTAGGAAAGAGTCTCTTGGTTGAAGAAAACTTTTCTTCAATGAGATCCAGTATAATTAAAATGTTTGCTCCCTGCTCGGTGGGGAGTCTGCTTCTCCCTCTCCCTCTGCCTGCCTCTCTGCCTGCTTGTGCTTTCTCTCTATCTCTCTGTCAAATAAATAAATAAAATATTTAAAAAAAAATGTTTGAAAGTGGAATGCTACTCCCCAAAACGACCGACTGACCAGACGCTGTCCAGAAAGCAGGAAAAGAGAACGTGGGGGGAAGAACAAAGCGCTGGGGGCAATTCCGGCTGTAGCAAAACAATAGTAACTGTTGCTACTACAGACCAATTCCTGGGCACCAGGCGCTGCGCTCCTCACAATAACGCATGTCCTGTGCCTCAGTGTCTCCCCTCTACAGAGCAAAGATGTCAAGGCCTTTGGCCTAGGCCACGCTGCTACCGAGCACCGGAAGCGGGATGCTAACCCAGGCCTGGCAGCAACCTCACCCGAGCCCTGGAGTTTCGACCTCCGAGAGGCCGCGATTGTGAGATGGAAATGAGATCATTAACATGAATGTGTCACATAAACCATGTTAACCAGCTTTAGCTCAGGTCCCAAACCTGGGAGCAGTCCTTGATTCTTCTCTTCCTCTCACACCCGACTTCCAATCCTTCCACAAATCCTCTTGACTCTCCCTCAAAATACATCCCTAATCCAACGAATTCTCCCCTTGCCAGCACCCCCATCCGCTCCTCCATTGTCCCTGGCCTGGATGATTCTAGAACCTCCTGTCTGGTCCCCCAGCCTCCACCCTCGGTCCCTGTGGTCTTCCCTCAACATAGTGGCCACAGGGCTTCTGTTCAAATATAGCTCGGCTCTCGGAACTCCTCTGCTCAAAACTGCAGTAGCTCACCATTTCACGGAGAGTAAAAGTTAGGTGCCCCTAGCGGCCAGCGAGTTCTGTGCCCTTGTCCCCCATGACCCGACACTCCTCTTCCTTCCTGGGTTTCATCTTCGCCTCACTCGCTCCGCTCCGGTGTGTGCTTAGGGGTGAGGGGGAGGTGGACAGCCCTGGAGCACTCCCACCTCAGAGTGAGAAGGAGACATCTAACCACACCTGCTGGGGAGAGCACCCTCCCACCCACCACCCACCAAACCTCATGGTCTCCTCCCTCCCTCCTGCTCAAATATCTCCTTCTCAGGGAGGTCTTCTTCAGTGGCCCTGTTTAAAACTGCACCCCCTCACAGCACTCCCTGCTCCCCTCATTTTATTTTTCCAGATCGCAGATATGTGTCTATGTGTTTTTAAAACTGTGGCAGAACAAGCACGCCACCTGACTATTTTTAAATAGTCAGAGCTCCGTGTCATTTCAGTGCATCCACACTGTTGTGCAACCATCACCACCCTCCATCTCCAGAATGCTTTTCATCTTGCACAAGCGAAACAGTCCTCATTAAACAAACGCCCTTTCCCTTCCCTCAGCCTCTGGCAACCACCATTGTATTTTTTGTCTCTATGAATTTGCCTACACTCGGGATCTCTTGTAAGTGGAATCATATGGTACTTGTCTTTCTGTGACGGGCTTTTCTCACTTAGCATAATGTCCTCAGAGTTCATCCATGTTGTAGTGTGGGTCAGAATTTCCTTCGTTTTTTTTTTTTTTTAAGATTTTATTTATTTATTTGAGAGAGAGAGAATGAGAGACAGAGAGCATGAGAGGGAGGAAGGTCAGAGGGAGAAGCAGACTCCCTGCCGAGCAGGGAGCCCGATGCGGGACTCGATCCTGGGACTCCAGGATCCTGACCTGAGCCGAAGGCAGTCGCTTAACCAACTGAGCCACCCAGGCGCCCCAGAATTTCCTTCGTTTTAAAGGCTGAATAATAACCTGTTGTGTGTATATGTCAATTAAAACAGACTCACGATGATCCAGGAAATAGCAATGCCAGCCACCACTCATGGACACATGCCACTACGTGCCAGGTACTGTGATAAAGCATCCCAGTCAACAAGCTGGTGGTATTCTTTCTCTCTCTCTCTTTTTTAAGTAGGCTCTATGCCCAGCGTGGAGCCCAACGTGGGGCTTGAACTCACGACCCTGAGATCAAGACCTGAGCTGAGATCAAGACCTGAGCTGAGATCAAGAGTCGGACGCTTAACCGACTGAGCCACCCACGTGCCCCAAGCTGGTGCTATTCTCATTTTATAGGTGATCAAAGTGAGGCTTTAAAAGTTTAGTTTGCCCATCCCTTACCATACAGCTGGTAGCAGCAAAGCCAGTCAATGTCTCTGCGCTCTGAGATAGGTCAGCAAACTACAACCTGGGGGCCAGATCTTGCCTGTTTCTGTACATCCCGGGAGCTCATAATAGTTTTTACAATTTTAAAGGGTTTAAACAAATCCCCACCCCACACATAGACACACACACAAAGGAAGAATAATTTGCAACAAAGACCATATGTAGAGTGCAGTGCCTGAAATTTTTCCTGTCTGGCCCCTTACAAAACACAATTCGTCTGTCAGTGACCCGTCCTTTATCAAGGAGGGAGAGCATTTACTATCTCACCTTCCTTGACACATTCTAACCCTCAGGTCTGTATTTCTAAATATCCCCCAAGAGATCTGATGCTTGTTTTGCTCCTGTTGACAACACCTAAGTGTGGGCTTTCTCCCGAAAACCCCAGGGGGCTCTCCGTGCCCCTGCTGAGGATGAAGAATATGGAGTCATCAGCTTCTGTTTGCTTCTCTTTTCATTGGCTTTCAGGGTTCATGGAAAATTTTCAGGTGCTGAAGATTTCTGAAAGCCTAATCACTTAAGGAGAGAGTGGCTTGTAAAATTAGTCTTATGACTTGAGTGTCATATTTTTGCTAAATAGTAAACAGGCAGGCATTTAAATAATGTCCTGATTTTCCAGGATCATATTTCTAGGAATGCCAACCACCCAGCACCTAGAACTGCACTTTGAAGTCAGAGGAAAGGGTCTCTGGGGACAGAGTTGTAGTTTACTCGAAGCTGGGACAGACAAGGACACATTCTTGGACCTTGATCTAAGCCACGAGTGTTCATAGGGAGCAGCTTAGCAGCAGGGCGAAATGACAGCGGGAGTGGGCAGAGCTGCCAGAGAGCAGACAGACCGGCTTCACAGCACGGTGGGCTGAGGCCACGGAGTGTGGAGCCCGTGTCCCCAGGCATCCCAGGGGCACCCAAGCGAGGGAAGCACACAGAATGACTGATGCCCGCCATGAACGGGGAGCACAGGGAGAAAAGAATAATTGGTGTTTGTACAGCATGCAATAAGAAGGCAAAGTTAAAATAAAAATGCATCTGTAGGTCTCAGTTGGGTCCCAACTTAAAAATGGGATCCTCATGAATCAATTATGTGCATTCTGCATGGGGACATTGAAAAGGAGACGAGAATAAAAAAGGCTGATGAAGGTACTGAAATAAATAAGGAAACTGGTATCAATGGACCTCAGATATCAGGGAATTTGTTCAAGGTCACCAATTTAGTTACTGACAAAACCATAGTTCTCTTGACTTTCAGGTTAGTATTGTTCATTTTTTCCCCCAAAGTCGGGGTCAGCAAACTCCAGCCTGCAGGCCAAATTCAGCCTACCACCTGATTTGTAAATAAAGTTTTATTGGAGCCCGGCCCTGCCCTTTAGTTTACTGTTGGCCCTGCTGCTTTTGTGAGTAGTTACAACAATGATGTAAGGCCCGCAAAGCCTAACATATTTGACTCTCTGGCCATTTACAGAAAAGTTTGTCAACTCTTATCCTATACCATAGATCCAGATTTTAGTTCTGGCTCCTCTACGTACTTCACATTTCCCAATATTATTTTCTTATCTATAAAATAGACCTGATGATATGTATGATCAGTTTAAGGATCCATTTGGAAATGTATGTAAAATGCCCATTGTAGCTTCTGGCATGTGGCTGAGGCTCAAAGGATGATGTAGGTGACAGACACCCAATTTTATCGCTAATAAGGAGGGGAAGTCACTGGCTCATGCAGGTGGAAAGGAGAGTGGGGTGACTCGGAGGACCAAAGGGGGAGAATGAGCACCTGGGCCTCTGGGACCAGAGCAGGAAGTTGAGGTCACCAGGACTCACTTGCTAACTCTCTTTCTCTCTCTGTGTTGTGCCTTGATCCCTGTCTCTCTGTCTCTCTCCTTCTTTCCCTCTCTGCCGGGCTTCATTTGCAGACTGTCACCTCATGGAAGAGACCATGGCTGCAGAAGTCTAAATTCATATCTTCCACCTACCCACCCACCCCAAAATAACAACAACAAAATCTCTCTTTTCTCCCAGTTTTCAAATATCAATACCACAGGTGTTCTTCAGTTGGTCCAGTTTAGGTCATGTCATAGGTCTACCCTTTGACCAATCCCTGATGGCTAATGGTCCACCAAGATTTGTGTTCCTTTTCCAAATTACAGACCTCTTTCTGGGGAAGACAGCAGCCCAGACAAGGGCTTCCTTTCCTAGCCCCATTAGTCACATGGCCTCGTCTTTGCTAATTCTTATCAGAGGAATGTGAACAAAACTAATACGTGTAACTCCCCAGCCATGGAGGTTATGAAACACTGCACCTTTTCCACCCCTTTGGTCCCCTTCAATCAGTAGATATTAATGCCTAGAGATATCTTGGGAATATTTGTTGAAGGAGACACTGACCGTTGATCCCTGAATGACTGTGTGGAGTAAAACCACCTCCTTTCCCAATCTGATCCTGACGGCTCTGGACTGTTTATGTGAGCAAAAAGAAAACTTCTATGGTAGTTGAGCCATTATACATTTTGGGGCCTGTTATAACAATTGACCTACCCTAACTAAAACAAGTACTGTGATTGGCCTGGCCTGGCCTCAAGCCCATTCTTGTGACACAATGGAAAACAGGCAGAATCTGTTACCAGAAGGAAGGGGAGAGAAGAAACATGTAGGAAATATGATAAATGAACAAGGAAATAACTAGTATAATCTACAACAATTAGTAACTATTTTGTGATTTATTACCACTAATAAAACGTTTGCAATGTTGCATCATCATAAATAGGGGCTTAATTTGAGCCCACGATCTGAATGATAGTTTCATCAGTCTTATAAGCTTTCTCAAGTTCCCTCTTAAGGGAAGGATTCTGTCTTAGAATAAACAGAAGACCTGCTCCAAGGGCTCAGAAGCAATGCTGTTGGGAGTGTTTGCCCTCCATGCCCTACTGATCCCTTTGCTGGGGGAGCAGCAAGGGATTGTTAATGGACTTTCTTAGGACCCCAAACATCCTGAGGCTTCTCTCATGGTTTTTATTCCACAGGCAGGACCGGGGGTTCTGAAGACCCAAGGGCTTTTAGATGGTATGTGGACATCAGGTGGTACATTGAAATTCAATTCTGTTACTACCTTGAGGAATTAGCATCAGACACCACAGGTTTCAGGGCACAGTCCCCAAAAAGATGCCCCCACTTCAGTTTCGAGACCATCTGCACTTCTAATCAATAAACTAGAGGGGCACCTGGGTGGCACAGTTGGTTAAGCATCCCACTCCTGGTTTTGGCTCAGGTCATGATCTCAGGGTCATGAGATCGAGCCCCACATTGGGCTCCGTGCTCAGAGCAGAGTCTGCTTGAGATTCTCTCTTTCCCTTTCTCCCTGCCCCTCCCCCCTGTTCTCTCTCAATAAATACATAAATATTTTAAAAAATACAAATCTGGGGGTTCTCAGAACCCCTCACCTTTGTTGTTTGCTAGAATGACTCACAGAACTCAGGAAAGTAGTGTACTTACAATTTTAGTTTTATTATAAAGGATGCGAGTCAGGACCCATCAAAAGAAGAGACACATAGAGCAATCTCTGAGAGATCTTTTGTGCCTTCTCCCTGTAGCATCAGGGCACATCATCCTTTTGACATATCAGTGCATTCATCAAGCACACTGGAAGCTCCACCAAGGATCCATGTTCAGAGTTTCTATTGGGGTTTCAGTATATGGCCATGATTGATTAAATCATTGGCCATGGGATTAAACTCAATCTCTAGCTTTCCTCCTCTCCCCAGAGGCTGGACTGGTTCATAGCCCCAAACTTCTAATTACACAGTTGATCTTTCTGGTGACCAGCTCCCATTCTGAATAATCTTATCTTTCAGTTCAAACTCAGGTGTGATCCAAGAGGCTCATGAGTAACAAAGACATTTTCATACATGGGGAATTCCAAGGACTTTGGATCTCCCTCCCAGGAACCAGGGACAAAGACAAGCCAAATTATTTATTGTACAAAAGGTGGGTTATCTATACAAAGGGTTTTTTGTTTGTTTGTTTGTTTGTTTGTTTGTTTGTAATTAGAGTTGGGTAAATTAAAGTCTGTTTTCCATTTAATCAGGTGAATTAATGCCAGGAAATAAAACAAGGGATTACAATGAGGGTATTGCTATTGGAAAGTTGCCAATGGAGTTAACACACTGTTTTCTATCAGAGATCAAGCTATTCCAGTGAAACCAGAACAGAGTCTCCTGTACTTTTCCTATACATGAACATGAAGCTCTCCACTAAGCAGTCTTCCATCTAAGCAGGAATACCATTTGAGCACTTTGATTCTCATAAGGGAATGTGAACTCTACCACAACCAACATGTGAAATAAGCATTATAATCATCCTCATTTTATACATAAGTAACACCTGATGTCACACAGCTCAGAAGTGGTGGAGCCTGAATTCAGACCCAGATGTCTGGCTCCTTTAACCACTGCACTAGAGCTCATTCCTGCAAAGAGCCCAGTGGGATGGAGACGAGGTTTAGGGAAGGGGAAGGGATGGGATGTGGTATCTATTTATTCATCTACATGTTCTAAGTGCTCTTGGGTGGAAGGTTTCATATCTACACCACACACCTCAGAAACTACCTTCACTAAATTATGTTTTAATGTTGTTGCCTGACTATTACAATGCTGGTACAAAAAAAAGCAGAAAGTCCTTGTCTGAATTCTTGGTGAAACCATTGTGGAAGACACTGAATGATCCAATGGACAACTATGCCCTACAGACTGCGCCCTATGGAAGTTTCTCTGAGTTTTCTACAAGGTAAAAATCTTCTGTCTCCTGAAAAATTGCTTCAAATCTGCCTCTCAGGTTCCATTGTTTCAAACAATCTCATTGTTTGTATCTGCTGCCATGTTGTCCAAAATTTTAAATACAATTTTATGCTCTAGTAGAGCAATTATAGTGACTCTGATGGTCAGAACATTTGCTTTATTCTTTATTTTTGCTTAATCCCACTTCATCTGTTTTTATTCTCATTTTATTGAAATCCTATTTTGGGCACATTACTTAAACCCTCATGTTATTTTAGACTAGAGTAAAAACAAACATTCTTGATATTTGGTGATTATTAGAAATCCCATCTATGAATGACCAAATTTTATATTAATAAGATAAAATCAACATTAAAATCATATCAAACTTAGTATAATCTCTGTCCAATTATTTGAATTGCATTTTAGGATCTTTCCATAATTCCAGAATATTATTATTAATATGAATTATTACCTATCACATCAATATCAATTAATATCAACTATATAGAAGTAGAGATACACCAGTTAAATATTTCTAATTGACAATGATAATGATGTTGATGTAATAGAAAGGATGAATATTTGTATACTGATTCATTCAGTAAAGATCGAATAGTTCTATGTACCAGATAAAGGAAGTTTATATTCTAAGGGGATGTTGTTACTGTCTGGATTATGTCCCCACCCCTGCCCCCATTCTCATGTTGAAGTCCTAACCCATAGTAGCTCAGAATGTGATCTTATTTGGAGAAAGACAGTCTTTCCAGAGGTATTTAAGTACAAATGAGGTTGTTAGAGTGGGCCCTAAAACAATATGACTGGTGTCCTTAGAAACGGGAAATTCAGACAGAGGCACACATAGAGGGAGGATATTATGAAGAGGCACGGGGACAAGAAAGCCATCTACAAACCAAGGAGAAGACCTAGAACAGATTTGCCATCACAGCCTCAGAAAGAACCAACTCTGCCAACACCTTCATTTTGGACTTCCAGCCTCCAGCACGGTTAGACAATATATTTCTGTTGCTTAAGCCACCCAGCCTGTGGGCCTTTGTTACAGCAGCCCCAGCAAACTAAAACAGGGGAAAGGGCTTGAGGTGAGGAAGAAGCTAATAAGTTCAAGGAACACAAAAGCAGCCCATTCAGCTGGAGCCCAGTGGGTGAGGGAGAGAGAGGAGAGCAAGGTGAAGCGGATGTGTGTAAACATTTACTTGAGTCCAAAGCCGGGCCAGTGAACGTGGTCTTGGATAAGCTATTGTAAGAAAGGGACCTTACAAATATCATGGCTTAAGTAGGAGAAAAGTTTGTTTTTCTTCCATCCAATGGAGCAAAGGAAGATGAGAGGTCTAGAGTGGGTAGAATTGGATGCTGCCAGATAAATTGGCCATTTTCAATGCATGGCTTCCTTCTCTGGTCCCAGGTCGTTCTTCCAGTCGGTGCCATGCCCCAACCAGTGACAGGAGGAGGAAGAAAAAAATGGAAGTGTGAAGCTTCTGTACCAAGACATGTGGTTTGGAAGTTGGACACAGGGTTTCCGCTCTCCACCCCTGGCCAGAGCTCAGCTGGGTGACTACACCTGTTGCTAGGATGGGGGGTTGCTAGCTACCACTCTAGGAGTCCTATGTTTGAGAATTCCTTGCTAACTTGGAAAGTTGTGTTTCTAAAGGTAAGAAAGAAGGGCGCCTGGATGGCTCAGTTGGTTAAGCAGCTGACTCTTGATTTCGGCTCAGGTCATGCTCTCAGGGTCCTGGGATCGAACCCTGCATCGAGCCCAGCATCAGGCTCCGTGCTCAGTGGGGAGTCTGCTTGAGGATTCTCTCTCTCTCTCCCTCTGCCCCTTCCCCTGTTCTCTCTCTCTCTCTCTCCCTCTCTCTCTAAAATAAATAAATAAATCTTTAAAAAGAAGAAAAGAGAAGAAAGAAAGAATAGCCTCCAGGGAACAGCTAGCAATTTCTGTCCCAGCCTAACCTTAGTTAGCTGTAAGGCCGGACATCTTAACTTCTTCCTTCAAGACTCCAAGATGGTAGAGGTGACATTCAAAGGGGCTGTCACTCATCTTCTATCATCTCTCCAATAATTTTCCAAGAATGGCTCTTTGAACAAGATCAGTGACCAGACAGCAGGGGCCAAGCCTTGTTGCTCTCGTTTCCAGCACAGCCCTGGGAAATCTCTCTGCCTCCCTTGCAATGACCCCTCCCTAGTCACCATGTTTTCTGCCATTTGGGCCTCGTCTTATATCCTTCATGCCTGGGAGCCTCCAGAGGTAAGCAGTTTATGTGTTTGGCATGCTCTGCAGCTCTCCAGCACTCTGAACCTTGTCTGCGTGTCAGAAGCATTTATTAATATCAGTGCTAATAATAGTACCTAGCAGGGGTGGGCTGGCTGGAACTTGTAAGACAGCAGCGTTTCCCATTACTGGGCTTTCCTTGTTTACTGGAACACGACAGGCGGGGATAAATTCAGACTTGCTTTTTCAGTTCTCTTACTTGGGTTACTGATCCCATTACTAGATTACTAGAAGTCTGACTTTGCCGGCATCCATAGAAACACGCAGCAAATCCAGGCCATAGGGTGTTCTCATGGTCCATTTATATGGGCTGAAATGGACAAGTCTGGTTTCTGGGAAACATACTGTCCAACTCTGTAGCCCGAGGTCGTCTCAAAATGGGGTGGCCATAAAGGCTGAGTACAGGCTGAATCTTGCCTGCCTCCTTAGTTGCAAAATGGAAAAGGATGAGCAGAGAAAGCAAAATGACCCACCTTTGAGATCTGTACCCCTCTCTCTCATTCTTTGACTTTAAAAATCTTGTCTGTCTAGAGCAGTCTACACTGATATAAATTGCTGACCTTACTGAACCTGGGTTGATGTCAAGAACTCTGCAGGGAGCTTTCCATGCATTCTCCCTTTTGAAACTCACCAGCAACTTGTTGCCGTAGGTGCTGTTATCCCCATTTCACAGATGAGGAAATGGAGGCTCCGAGAAGTTAAGGTTGTGTGTTCAAGGGAGGGACAGAGCCAGCTTTTGAACCCCGTCCTTTGTGACCCCAGAGCCTGCAGGGGTAGCCCTAGTACCCTACTGCTTGTTCACACGGGCAGCGGAGAGTTTGTACGCAATCTCCAGGTGCTCCTCCCCACCACGTTCCCCACCACGGCCGTCTGTGCTGTGGAAAGCAAACGACACCCAGCTGGGGGAAACCCCTCCCTTTCCCCTGAAATAAGCTGATCCAGACCTGCTGTCATCTCCTCTCCCCCTTTGCGGGTCTCTGTCACCCCACCTGATTCCTGACACACCAGGTTGCTGGTTTTCTCCCTGGGGAGCTACTGGGTTCTGCAAAGTACTATGTCCCCCTCTTCTCCTTCAGAGCTTCAGCTGCAGTACAGGGTCAACTCAGCCTTGGTTGGCCGGCCTCAGACAAGCCCCCCCTACCCCGGGTATAGGACACTGGGATCCAGGCTCTGAAATAGGGATTCACAACGAACGATTAGAGTCCCACTCATTTATTGTCGGGGTTTCCTATAGTCCTCCCACGAGAAACTAAGTCTGCAAAAACACCACCTTGCAAAACCTGTCATGTGGGAAGAGACGCTTGGCCAGAGAACGTGGTGGAAATGAAGGGCTTCAGCCTGGGATTCAAGGGAGGCTATCTTTCTCTGAGCACCCCTGTCATTTAGGGCCCATATTAGATTCCTCTGCCTGCCTGATCTCAGGTAAGCCTCAAACTCACTTGGTGACGTAGGCTGTCTAACTGATATTTTACCCATGAGGCCACTGAGGCGAGCTTCTCTCAAAGGCTATTTGGCCTGTACATGGACTATTCAGTCTCTAACTCCAATGTTTTTTCCTTATCTCTGTTACCAATTTATAATCTTACAGGGAAAAATTCTTGGCCTCATGTTCATGTTTAAAATGCAGGGATTAAAATGAACTCTTGGGACTTCATCAAGATAAAAAGCTTTTGCACAGCAAAAGAAACAGTCAACAAAATCAAAGACAACCGACAGAATGGGAGAAGATATTTGCAAATGACATATCAGATAAAGGGCTAGTATCCAAAATCTATAAAGAACTTCTCAAATTCAACACCCAAAGAACAAATAATCCAGTCAAGAAATGGGCAGAAGACATGAATAGACATTTCTGCAAAGAAGACATCCAAATGGCCAACAGACACATGAAAAAGTGTTCAACATCGCTTGGCATCAGGGAAATCCAAATCAAAACCTCAATGAGATACCACCTCACACCAGTCAGAATGGCTAAAATTAACAAGTCAGGAAACAATAGATGTTGGTGAAGATGCAGAGAAAGGGGAACCCTCCTACACTGTTGGTGGGAATGCAAGCTGGTGCAGCCACTCTGGAAAACAGTATGGAGGTTCCTCAAGAAGTTAAAAATAGAGCTACCCTATGACCCAGCAATTGCTCTATTAGGTATTTACCCCAAAGATACAAATGTAGTGATCTGAAGGGGCACATGCACCCCAATGTTTATAGCAGCAATGTCCACAATAGCCAAACTATGGAAAGAGCCTAGATGTCCATCAAAAGATAAATGGATAAAGATGTGGTGTATATATATACAATGGAATATTATGCCGCCATCAAAAAATGAAATCTTGCCATTTGCAACAACGTGGATGGAACTAGAGGGTATTATGCTAAGTGAAATAAGTCGATCAGAGAAAGATAAGTATCATATGATCTCACTGATGTAAGGATTTTGAGAAACAAGACAGAGGATCATAGGGGAGGGAGGGAAAAATGAAACAAGATGAAACCAGAGAGGGAGACAAACCATAAGAGACTCTTAATCTCAGGAAACAAACTGAGGGTTGCTGGAGTGGAGGGGGGTGGGAGGGATGGGGTGGCTGGTGATAGACATTGGGGAGGGCATGTGCTATGGTGAGCGCTGTGAATTGTGCAAGACTGTTGAATCACAGACCTGTACCTCTGAAACAAATAATACATTATATGTTAATAAAAAATTAAAAAATTAAAAATTAAATGCCGGGATTAGATCAGACCAGTGTTTCCCAAGTGTGCTCTAAGGGGGTCATACAGCCACAGGTGATGAAGCCGCTCAGCCTTGGATCTGGGCCTCAATTTTTAAAATCACTTAAGTATTTAGTAAATTTATTGAGCAACTACTATGTATTGGGCATTGTTCTAGCTGAAAAGGGATAAGTCAAGAACAAAGTCTCTGACCTCGGGGAAGCTTCAGCAGGGGTTGGAGGAGAAAGAGAAACATAAAAGTAAAAAGATAATGTCAGTGTTAAAGCCAATGAGGGAAATAATTAGGGTGCCGTTACAGAAAACAAGAGGGGCACTTTAATTAGGGTGGCCAGGGAAAGCTTCTTTGAGTTAAAACTTGAAAAGAGAGGAGCTGGGTCAGGAGCATTCCAGGCAGAGGAAATAGCAAGTGCCAAGGTCCTGAGGCAGGACACGGCTTGGGCCAGTCAGGAAGTAGACATAAGCTCTTTATTGCTGATGCATAGTGGCTGAGGGGGAAAGTGGACAATGGAAAGAGAAAAGAAATCACACAGGACCTGTAAGGACTTGGGAGTAAGGAGCAAGGGATAACTTTAATAATTACTAATAATGCATTTACTAATAAAATGACCAATAATTTGCAAAACCTGTACCCACCACAGAGGCAGAAAATGCAGGTTCTCACTCTCATGGCTTCCTTTGTAGCTGGCAATGTCAAGTGTAAATTAAACCAGAGGGGAACTCTCCTGGGCAAATTCTGGGCAGATATAATCTTTGTGACAAAAGAAAGAGATAAGCGGAGAAGCTGCATCTCCTTCTTCCTACATCTGAACGCACTTTTGTCAAGACATGTTGTGCAGAGCCTTGGCAGCCATCTCGTGATAATGAGGAAGAGTGCCAAGAGATTCTCAGAGAAGGCCTGACATGGTTGAGCCACTGCTCCTGCTTGGAATCACCTCCCTGTGGACCACTTGTTATGTGAGAAAAGTAAATCTCTTTAATTTAAGCCCATCATAGTTGGATACTTTGTTATGGGCAGTTGGGAACATTCTTCTTTTCTTTTCTTTTTTTTTTTGATGTAGTGTTCCATGATTCATTGTTTGCGTATAACACCCAGTGCTCCATGCAGTATGTGCCCTCTTTAATACCCATCACCAGGCTAACCCATCCCCCCACCCCCCTACTCTCTAGAACCCTCAGTTTGTTTCTCAGAGTCCATAGTCTCTCATGGTTCGTCTCCCCCTCCGATTTCCCCTCCTTCATTTTACCCTTCCTACTATCTTCTTTTTTTTAATATATAATGTATTATTTGTTTCAGGGGTACAGGTCTGTGATTCAACAGTCTTACACAATTCACAGCACTCACCATAGCACATACCCTCCCCAGTGTCTATCACCTAGCCACCCCATCCCTCCCACACCCAAAGATACAAATGTAGGGATCCGAAGGGGTACGTGCACCCCGATGTTTATAGCAGCAATGTCCACAATAGCCAAACTATGGAAAGAGCCAAGATGTCCATCGACAGATGAATGGATAAAGAAGATGTGATATATATATATACACATACATATACATACACACCATGGAATATTATGCAGCCATCAAAAGGAATGAAATCTTGCTATTTGCAACGACGTGGATGGAACTGGAGGGTATTATGCTGAGTGAAATAAGTCAATCAGAGAAAGACGTGTATCATATGATCTCACTGATATGAGGAATTCTTAATCTCGGGAACATTCTAATACATCTCTGCTCCCGTTCACTTCCTTCCATTACCCTCACCTTTGGAAAGAATCAGAAACCTCTCGCTACCTGCTCAGTGATGTCCACTATGCCTCCAACAGAAAACAAGACCTTGCATTTCTAGGATGACCTAAGGTCTAGCTTGCCCGGGATTCTTCTGGGACAGCTCTGGTTTATTTCTGTTGTTCTGGATTTTATTTTTTTATTTTTATTTTTTTAAAGATTGATTTATTTATGTCAGAGAGAGAGAGTGGGAGGGAGGGGCAAAGGGAGAGAGAGAGTCTTAAGCAGACTCTGCACTGAGTGCAGATCCTGACATGGGGCTGGATCCCACGACCCTGAGATCTTGACCTGAGCCAAAACCAAGAGGCAGACTTTAACTGACTGCAGCACCCAGGTGCCCCTGTTCTGGTGTAACTTCAAAGAGCACCAAAAATATTCCTGGATGGATGATAAATTATATGGCCACTCTATTCCTTTTTCAAAGAGGAAAGGCTTATTAAGTGTGAATACCACTGCAAGGGAGAGAGCAAGCACCTAGCTTTCCATTCACAATAAAGGGATAAATGGCTCACACCAGGGTTTTAGACTGGGGGGGTGGGGGAAGGGGTTCCCTAGAGCGGGGAGAGGGCCCAGAAATAAGAAACTGGGAGCTCTAAAGGCAAACTTCACCCACTTCCTACATTTTCCAGCAATCTACTCTGCTGCTGAGAACATACAAAGCTTTTGTTGCTATGTTGTTATTCTTTCTTTATTTTTTCTCCACAAGCCCGATCCACCTTCACCGGCGCCAGGGGCTCACTGGAGCCCACCTCTTGTCAAAGGAGTCTAGGAGTCTCGAACTCTCGCTTGTGTTTTTTTGTCCAAACCCAGTAACTCCCTGTTTCTCCGAAATCTTTCCAAGGTCCCCACAAGATTGACACAGCTGTTATGTGAAGTGATAAAGTCCCTCTCACTCATGCTATTTCAAGTCTGTTTTTGCCAGACCTTTCAGACCCCTCAAAACTTCAGAGTGCACGCCATCCCCGCTCCCTCCTTTTCATGCCCATTTCCTGACCCCAAATAACTGAAAATCAGACCTGCCTCCCCCCCACCACCCCCCCTTCCAGAGGAGCAGGCTTGACTGGTCTCCTGTGCCAATGCAAACCGACCACCAACCGGGCAGGTTATCCATGCTGGCAACAAGTATTTAAGTGCACAGATCAGCCTTGATTTAAATTATGCAGGCCCATTATCTATGAGAAAACCCAGCTGCCCCATACACCCTTTCCAGTGATAAGCTTTGTGCCTAGCTGTCCCTGGGGAGCTGACTCCAGGAATAGAAGGAGCCCTTGTGCTCTCAAGAGCAGCACAAAGAAGTGAGGCAGCCAGCGAGAGAGGCTGGAAACCTGCTGGGACTGAGGGCTGGCAGGGGGCCTTGGTGGGGGGGAACCACCTGATTCTTCCTGATTCTGAAGTGGAGACGGTAGACGAGGTGAGCTTCTTTCATCTGGCTTTCTGCGGCTGACAGTTCGGGCTCCCTGCAGCAGTAGGAAGCAGGAGAAATGCTCAAGGGGCTGGGGCCACCGGGGGCGGGGAGGCTGGCTGGGGTGGGAGAGGTAGCTGGGCTGTGATCTGTGATCGCCACACAGATTTCTCATCACTCGGAACCTGATCTATGAGCAATGGATAAAGCTCCTTGGAGGAGGCACTTTAATCTTCCAAGAGAAAACCTTTTAATTCATCCAGTAATAATTATCCGTGTGCCTACCACATCCTAGGCACTGAACTAAGATTGGAGACTATGAGAGTGAACAAAACACATTCCTGGCCTCTAAGAAGTTTTCAACTGGCTGGAATTTCGGACAAGATAACAAGTCATTACAATAGCCAATACATGCTACTGGTAAAAAAAAAAAAAAGAATCATCCAGAAAGATGACTGTGTGCCCTTTCAATGTCATACTAAAGCATTGTCTAATAGGTCAGCCCAAAGGCCATCTGACACCCTTAATTTGGCTAACTATTACTACTGGTTAGGGTCTAGACCTTGAAAACTTAGATCTTAATTTGCAAGAAATTTATAAGTTGCAAATGGTTTTTGTCTGGGAGAGATGTAGATGATTTCTGTCCATTGGAAAAGACATCTCCTAAGGGTTACGATTTTATTGCCTACAGGACATTATATTATGTTTAGTTTTGTCTCTAGCACTCTTACATCAGCATTCTTTCTTTCACTGGGTACATACTAATCAGTTTCTCATATGTCCCTTTGATCCAGTTTTATCACCCTGCTGGTTCCCTTGTTAATGAGTTAAATAAATCTTTGGCATAGGCTCATGATGTGTTTTATGAGCTGTGTCTTTAACTTTCTGGAAATCTTAATTTACCACTACCTCAGAGGTAAGGTGTTAAGGGGTCATAGATGAGGGACACCAAACCCAGTCTTGCTGGTTTCAAGATTTCTCAGAGAGGTCATCTAAAATGAGACATGAAGGTTTGAAGGAGTTGGTTAAGCAAAGATGGAAGCAGGGTGGTGTACTCGGGAGAAGGAAAGAGCTTATGCAAAGGCTGGGGAGGAATCACCTGTATCAACACATCATGAAGCCCAAGAATGTGAGTGGTGAGGGGCAAGGCTGGAGAGGTAAGCAACAGCCAGATCATGGAGGACCTCAGTGCTATGCCAAAGAGCTTAGTCTTTATACAGAGGGCATGGAAGAGTCACTAAGGAATTTTTAAACAGGGACAAGACGTAGCTGGATTTGACTCCTGGGTTTGCAGTTTCATAACCCAGGTGGAAATCACATTCATCTGTAGACTAATCGCAGCTTGCTGAGGTTGCTAATAAAATTCTATACAATTCTGGCTCACTCCAGTTTGCTCTATAACTAGAATTAAAAGACATATCGGTGAACAGATTCATGGAGAGATTTCTATCCTCTATACTTTAGCTGGAATGCCCAACAATGGATATTTACCATTTATAAGGTTTTCTTTCTCTATTCTGGTCAAAAGTAAAAATAGAAAAACAGACGTGCCAAAAAAGCAAGGCTGACATATTTCAAAATAAAACTCAAAGCCACGGACAAATCAGAGCTGAAGGAAGAGCCTGCAGAGACCAGCTATTAGATGAAATTGCTTTGGTCAGAAAGGTTGCTGCTTCTTTCAAGTTTCCTGGGCCAGATGTTTCCATTTCAGCAATAAATTATAAAGCAATTTTGCATTTTAGCACAAGGGAACATTTATCTGGCTGTGATGTAGCTTGCCAAGGGCTTTTCAGCAACCATAGCACTTTTGTTTCTTGTCTTGTTTCATCTTTACAAAAGCCTATGAGGCAGAGAGGAGGAGTGCTATCAGGCCCATTTCACAGAAGGAGAAGCCAAAGTCCAGAGAGTTCAGCGATTTGCCCGGTTATCACTGCAAGTTAAAGCCGGAGGCTGGAAGAGGGAGGCTGTGTTGCCAGGACCCTGACACCACCATGGGCGTTTGATCTGGTAGGTGTTTAAGAAATGCAGCAAAGGAACAATTCCATTCTTTCCATCTTAATATGTATTAAGTATGTAATTATACTTCTATGTGTTTATTCGTTTGTTTATTAAGGTCACTAAATTATAAGTTCTGTTGGGGCAGTTTTCTACTGCTGTATAACAAACAGCCCTCAAATTCAGTGGTTTGAAACCAATGATTTGTTTCTCATGATTCTGTGAGTCAGGAATTTGGGCAGGACTCACAAGAATTTGGTTGGTTCTTATGTTCCACATGGTATCAGCAAGGCTCATTCAAAGGCACTGTGCTGGTGGTTGGGTTGGACTCTGTGATGGTTAATTTAATCTGCCAACTTGGCTGGACTGTGGTGCCCAGACCTTTGGTGAAACATTATTCTGCTGTTTCTATGAAGGTATTTTTCGGTGAGATCAACATTTCAATCAGTGGACTTGGAGTAAAGCAGACTGCCCTCTATAATGTGGGTGGGCCTCATCCAATCAGTCAAAAGCCTGAATAGAACAAAACGCTGACCTTCCCCAAGCAAGATGGAATTGTCCACCATATGGCATTTGACCTTGAACTGCAACATCTGCACTTCCCTGGGTCTCTAGTCTGCTGGCCCACTCTGCAGATTTGGACTTGCCAGGTTCCATAATCATGTGAGCCAATTCCTTAAATCAATCTCTTGATTTAACACACACACACACACACACACACACATCTCTGTCTACACACACGTGTGTGCATGCATGTACGCATATGCCATTGGTTCTGTTTCTCTGGAGAACCCTAATACAGATTGAAAGATCCATAAGACTTTCCCCAGATGTTTGGTGCCCCTCGAGGTGGCCACGCTCTCGTCACATGGCTAGCTTGGGCTTCCTCACAGCAGGGTGGGGATCAGGGTGGCCAGGGTGGTCAGACTAATTACACGGCCGCTGAGATGTAAGAAACGTGAAAGCTGCCGGTCTTCAGCCTTGGGCTTTGAAATCTCAGAATATCTCTTCTACTGTATTCTACTGAGCAGAGCAAGCCTCACTGACAGCCCAGGTTCAAGGTGAGGGTAAATAGGCTCTACCTATATATGAGAAGGTTGGCAGAATCTCATTGCAAAAGATGTGAGGGTTGAAAGATATTATTGCAGCCATTTTTGGAAACAATCTGCCACAGAGAGGAACCATGTTTTGTTCCTAACAACCTCGAGTTGTTAGCAATATTAAATACTAACAACGTGTACGAAGAGCAGAGCACAAAAAATATTTCTTGAAAAAAATATGTGTTTATGTATGTATGTACATATAGATGGATGGATGGATGGATGGATGGATGGATGGATGGACGGATAGATGGATGGATGGATGGATGGATGGATGGATGGAGGGATGGATGGATGGAGGGATGGATGGAGGGATAGAGGGATGGATGGATGGATGGATGGATGGATGGAGGGATGGATGGATGGATGGATGGATGGATGGATGGATGAATGGATGGAGGGCCGGATGGATGGAGGGTTGGATGGATGGATGGATGGATGGATGGATGGAGGGCCGGATGGACGGACGGACAGACAACATGCCCGGTATGCATGGTAGTGGCTCCAAAGGCCCACTCTGGCTTCATATCCTCACTATCTATTTGGTCATTTAGAAGCAAAATAGGACTGCGGTCAAGAGCTTGAGATTCAGAGTGAGACTGCACGGCTCCCTCTCCAAGCTCCACCACTTATTAACTGTGTGATCTTGGTACGTTGTTTACTCTCTCTGTGCTTCAGTGTCCTCACCTATGAGAAGCTTTCATTAATAACACCTCTTAAGACTGAATGCAAGTGAGATAAGAGGAGTCAAGGGCATAGTACAGGCTTAGGAACTTTTTTTTTTTTTAGGATTTTATTTATTTATTTGAGAGAGAGAGACACAGCGAGAGGGAACACAAGCAGGGGGAGTGGAGAGGGAGAAGCAGGCTTCCCGCCGAGCAGGGAGCCCGATGCGGGGCTTGATCCCAGGACCCTGGGACCATGACCTGAGCCGAAGGCAGACGCTTAACGACTGAGACACCCGGGCGCCCCTTAGCAAATTTTAATAATAAATTATTCCATAGATTATAAATAATTATTAATGTTATTAGATTTGTACCTGTGTTTCTGTGTTACCTACTTTGGTAGATAGCTCGTCCTCTCTGTCCAGGCATTGTCTTTCTGTCTCTCTGAACACTGCTATTCCATCTGTGATCACAGTCTCTCACAGCCAGCCACCACCCTGCCACATTCTTCGGAGTTGTGTATCAGTGGGCTTGGGCATTTGGAGAGATACAAATAACAGTTGGCGTTGCTCCTTGTCATCCTTTCCTCTGACAGATGCTTGGGTACTCATACAGCTTCTCACCCACTCCCACCCCCTGTGGCCTGCTTCCTGGAGCTGCTTGCAGGCAGACATTATGTGGTGGCGGAGGCTGGCTGTCGGCCAGGACCTCTGTGGGGCTACCACACGAACCCTGCATCCTAGATGGCTCCGTCAGTTGCCTGAGGAGCATGAAGTGCTCCTGGAAGTTGGTCTGGCTTCGTGGGAAGCAGCTTGCCTGCGGTCCTGAGCTGCAAACCTTCGGCTCTTTGCTGGTGCCCTACTCTTTCAGGACTCCAAGGGCACTCTGGCTTTCCGATTAGGCACTGAAGCCAATATGAATGAGTTTGGCTTTCAACCTTGGCTTGGGCTTGGATGCCCTATGCCTGGGTTTAGTTGGCTTCTATATTCCATTATGTCAGACAAAGGCTCTATCAGTCATGTGTTGGCTCCTATAGTTGTTTCTTTCATCTGGATTATAGAGAGCCATGAGATTTTGACAATCCATTATTTGATTTATGGTAAATAGCTCCCGAATCACCAAGATTCCCATGTTCATCAGGGTAAGACTCTAAGGTTACCTCCTCTCTGGAACGTAAGGTGCTTGGTAGTAGGGCTACCATATATGATTGTTTAGGCTGGGCACTGCACAAGGGTGCCCATCCAAGTGGGCTGAAGTCCAGCCCGTGCTCGGCTTACCAACCCATGCACCCTTGCCCAGACTGAAGGAGCAACTCTTTCTAATTTGCTGAAGGTGTGATACCAGGGTTCAAGAGCCCTGCTTGGTAAGATATGTTGAAGAGTTTACTCTGTACAGGAAGTAGAAAATTATGTTCAGCGTGTTTACTCTCAAAAGGAGACATTTGATATAAAATAGCTCAATTCAGAGTTATAAAGACCTCTTTCTACCTTTCAACCTCACTGCCAGTGCATCCCTGGAAAACCTGGATAACATGCATTTTTCCCAGTTTGTCCCAGAATGAGTCTCCGTTTCCTTTCTCCACCATAAATACTTCCTGGTGGGCTTGGTGACTCAGGATTAGTGCCTAATGGGTTTAAAAAAAGCCAAGCCTGTGAAATTCACTATGTCCTTCACGAGGACCTGAGGTTTTGTGAAATGTCTCGATGTTGCTCACAGGAGCAAGGCAGCCCAAATTCCCAGTTCTTCCCGAGAGACGGCTGTTCGGTCAAATGGATGCTGGGGTGAGCCCTGCATCTGCAGCCTGCTGTCTCCTCCTTTCTTCAGAGTTTCACATTCATTCATTTATGCAGCAGCTATTTATTGCAGGAGGGAGGCAGGCCAGTTTGGTATCATGCAACCTGACTTCATATACGGGCAAATTATTTAACTCTTCTGTGCCTTAGTTTTCTCTTCTGTAAAATGGCGGTAATGATAGTCCCTACTTCATGGGGTTGTTGTGATGATTACATGAATTAATTTGGGTGACCTAGGCCCAACACAGTGCAAGCCTTCAATAGCTATTAGCTCTTTTTTTTTTTTTTTTTTTGGTTTAAGGATTTTATTTATTTATTTGACAGAATGAGAGAGAGAGAGAGCACAGCAGGGGGAGCAGGAGAGGGAGAAGCAGACTCCCCGCTGAGCAGGGAGCCTGATGCGGGACTCGATCCCAGGACCCCGGGATCATGACCTGAGCCGAAGGCAGACGCTTAACGACTGAGCCACTCAGGAGTCCCTAGTTAATAGCTCTTATTTACGAGTACCTGCAATGTGCCAGGCTTGGGGCAATCACTGAGGGGATCCAGACAGCCATGTAATGCGGTCCAGATCTCCCATGAGCTCACTGACTAGTAGGGGCCATAGACAGGGAACTCAATCACTGTGCTACAGGGCAGAATATCAAAGGTTCACAAACTTCAGTGAACATAAGAAGCACCTGCACTAGCCATCAGGGAAATACAAATCAAAATGAAAATGAGATATCACTTTGCATCCACTAGGATGGCTAGAGTACAAAAAAGCAGGTAATTACAAGTGTTGGTGAGGATAGAGAGAGATCTGAATCATACTCTGTGGGTGGGAGTGTAAAATGGGGCAGCCACTGTGGAAAATGGTCTGACGGTTCCTCGGGAAGTTGGACATAGAATTACCATGTGATGCAGCAATTACGTTTCTAGGCATAGAGCCAGGAGACGTGAAGAAAATGTCGGCACAAAAACTGGTACCCAAATGTTCACAGGAGTATTATTTATAATAGGCAATATTAGAAGTGGCAGGACAACCCAAATATCCATTATTTGATGAATGGGAAAATAAAATGTGGCATATCTGTCTCATGGAATATTACTCAGGCATAAACAGAACCCCAGTGCCGAACACCCTACAACATGGACGAAACTTGAAAACGTGGTGCTAAGCGAAAGAAGCCAGTCCCAAAGGACCACATACTGCGTGATTTCACTTCTACGAAAAGTCCCGAGGGGGTAAGTCTACAGAAATGGAGACGGACGAGTGACCGCACAGGGCTGGGCGGGGGCGGAGGGGATAGGTAGGTGTGAACTAAAGGACAGAGTGTCTTTCTGGAACGATCACAGGGTTCTGAAATTGACTGTGGGGAGGGTGGTGTGCCACTGGGAATATGCTAAAAGCTATCGAATTGCACACTTCATTTTTTTATTTTTTTTTTAAAGATTTTATTTATTTATTCAAGACAGAGAGAATGAGAGACAGAGAGCATGAGAGGGAGGAGGGTCAGAGGGAGAAGCAGACTCCCTGCCGAGCAGGGAGCCCGATGCGGGACTCGATCCCGGGACTCCAGGATCATGACCTGAGCCGAAGGCAGTCGCTTAACCAACTGAGCCACCCAGGCGCCCTCGAATTGCACACTTTAAATGGGCGAATGGGTTAGCATGTGACTTCTATATCAATAGAACTTTTTTTTTTAGGTACCTGAAGTGTTTGCTAAAAATGCATTTTTTCGGTACCCTCCTTTCAAGTCTTGGGTAGGGCTATATAATAAACCTTGATTCCTCCAGTCTGTCATATTGGCAGTTGAGACACATGATTTGCTCAGTGTGAATCATGAACAGCTTCCCGGATGAGGTTGTGCTGGCACTGGACTTTACAGGTTAAGGCTAATGGGGGAAGAGAGGCTTTCCAGGAGCAGAGAACAGCACACATCATGTTACGGGGTTAGAGTCTCTGACCGAACTTCTGCGGTGTCTCCTTGGGTCTGAATGTCACTGAGGGAAGGAATCAGGAGAAAGAACAACATGTGTCTTCTTACCGAATGTCTCCTTTTTCTTCTTTAACCCGCTGAACTGCTATCAAGGTATTTTTAGACGGTTGGCACAAACGAATAAGCCAGGGCAGGAGAGTGTCGGAGAGGGGACGGAAGGGGCAAGGCAGTGGCCAGGCGAGTGACAGCAGTTCTCCTAGAGCTGAGCTCTATGATAGCTTCTGTGTTTGAAGCTGTTACCACGGAGTCAGAAATGGGCCACAAGGTAGCTATTAACAATCCACTGAAGGTCTGAGTTTAATGCCTAAATGGGTTTCTTCGGAGCTGGCCCTGGGAGTTCACCCTGTAGAAGTCTTTTATGTGGCTCACTCTTCATGTGACCTCAGGATCAATAGTTTTGCCTTGAAAAAGGGGTGAAATACCAGTCTCAAACAGTTCCCCTAGTGGGCTGGGAAAGGGGAGAGGTGACCTGAAGAACTACATCTCATACATACTAGGTAGAACCAATGAAATCTGCAGAATTCACAGGATGAGGGAGGGAAAGGGGCAGGAGTGTGGGGCTCAAGAAAGCTGCTAGAAAGAGAGGAGGAAATATAATATCCAAGTCTCACTTTGGAGGTTAAAGTGAAATCCTCATCAGATGAATATTAGCTCCAGAATTAAAGTGAATTTTGAGATATAAAGACTAGTGTTTTTCCCCCACAGTCCTTGGTAACCAAGGTGACCAATTTGTCTTGGAATGTCTGGGACTTTCCTGGTTTTCAAACTGAAAATTTCATGTCCCAGGAATCTTGTCTGTCCTGGCAAACTTAAACAGTTGGCCACTCTATGGGTAGCAAAGTCATCCCAATCTCTATGCCTCAGAGAAGAGATGATCCCATAAAACACAGAGAACAAGAGAGTCAGTTCTGGCTTTTGAGATTCAAAACCTAGGCTTAGACATGAGGCAGGATGGTTCTAAGATTGAAAGATCTTAAAAGTGCAAGAGTTCTCCACCAGCCAGATACAGATTCTAAGATGAGGAGGATGGGAAGGCCAGACAAGGAAGAGACCCTAGACCACTGTTGTCTGATAGAACTTTCTGGGATGATGGAAGTATTCTAGAATAAAAACTGCTCTCCAATATGATACCCAGGAGGCACATATGGCTCCCAAGCACTTGAGATGTGGCTAGTATAATTCATTTAGCATATTTTACAATTTAAATTTGAATGACCAAACGTGGCTAGTGGCTAATATATTGGACAGCTTAGTCTTAGAGACTACTGGGACCTTTCTTCTGAATGGAGTCATGGGAGGAAGGGAATCGGTTGATGCTGAATGATGGAACCTCCAGATAGGATTGGAGAATCAAGAGCAAAAAGGGCCTGAGCTTCATTGCCAGGGGGTGGGAAGACTCCAGAAGTCCCTAAGCCAATAAGGCATGAGAAAAGAAGGTATATCTGTGCAATGAGTCAAGACAGACAGGTCCAAGGCAACCTCATAGAGGTTTCTGGGGTCCTAGGATGACCTGAGCATTAGTGTTTCTTGTGCGCTGTGGAGTAACCCAGGCATGACACATGGAGTTGGCAGATCTGCAGATGCCCGGTGGTTGGGAACAAGTGAGGGCACAGCTGTGACCCAAATAGCACAAAGACTAAATGATATGCAAAATCATCTCAGTGGATGCCACCATAGACAAGGAAAAATGTGGAAGGACAGATGCCTACCCTCTCACCCCTGTCATTTTGGATCCACATCAGCTCCCTGGAACTTACAAAGATCCTGGGAGAGCCTATGAATTGACTGAGATTAAGTTTCTGTTATCAGAAGGAAAGGGGGATTTAACAAGTCATTAAGTTCAGATACAGGAAAATAAAGTTAAATTTCTTGCACAACTAGGTGTCTGGACTGTAGAGGCTTCTACCCTCGACACTATCACATACTGCTGTTTCCTTTTGCATGGTATTGCTAAGTACATGACAAACATTATCTAAGTTTATAACAATCTTGAAGGAAGTAGTGTTATTACCTCCATCTTACAGATTAGGTGACTGAGGCTCAGAGAGCCAAGGCTGGTAAATGTTGAAGCCAAGATTTCTTCCTAGATTTACCTGCCCCCCAAAATACTTAACCTCTATCCAGTCTGGAATCCATTTCTTTGTCTACTTTGGATCCTGTTTTCTTCTAGAAACAATACCCCTCTTCTTCTGGAGATGTCTCACTTTACTCCACATATGTGCTTTGAGTGGAGGCTGCCAACCAGGATAACTATCTCCCAGGCAAGATGAAGAAAAAAATCATGAAAAGGATTTAAACCCCATTTCCGTTTCTTTTTGGACACACAGCAAGACCCTATTTTCTAGCCTCCATTGTAGTGAAATGGGCCATGTGAATGAGTTCTGGCCAATGGAATGTGGGAATGTGGGAAGATGTGATTTGTGCTATTCTCTAAGGGGGTGAGGAGTGAGAAAGAGAGAGAGAGAGAGAGAGACCGATTGGGAGGTGTAAGGAAGCAAAAACATAAACCAGCTTTGGGAGTGATGTCTATGAATGGATGTGGATATAGACCCTGATACACAGTACTGACCAAATGCAAATAGAACAGAAGATCTACCACCTTTAAGCCAAAGAAATCACAAATCCGAATTTAAAAGAAAAAAGTCTTTGACTGTTGAAGTTGTAAAATAATCTCAGCCTCTAAACTTGCTCCAGGAGGAATCCAGGTCCCAAAGCTCCAAGAAGAGTGTACTTGTCAGCATCTCGTTCGGACATGCCAGAGAGAGTGACAGACAAGGCAGTGTTCCCAGAGACCAGAAATAGATCAAATCAAGAAACTTCAGAATTGCTGTGGGCAAGGACCACTACTTCCCTTCTTTCCTTCATTGAATGGGAGATTTAATTTTGGATATCCTGTTCCTACCCCACTGATGTGGAAGGAGTAGAGGGAGGGAAGACAACTTGTCTTCTAGTTCATAGTTCATAGGTCACCAGGTCACAGGGAGCCACATCTGGACCTGACAAGGCCTGCACGACATCACCGAGACCCTAGCCCTGGAGCTGGTTGCAGTCATTGGATGGTCGTCAGGTTGTCTCACTTGGGATGAGGTCTGTGCTTTCTGCATGTGGGACATAATGTGACATGGATGAACAGATGGGGAACACATGGATGGCAGAAACGGTGTTATGTGCTCAAGGACACATCTTCCTTTTCCTCCTGGTCACCTAGCAAGACTACAGTTCCCAGTTTTCTTTTAATTTGGTGGAGCCACACGACTGAGTTCTAGTCAATGGAACGTGTGTTGGCAGCGAGGGGAAGTACAGTGGAGAGGCCCAAAGGGTGGGGTTGAGCCGCTATTTGTGTAATTCAAAGGGACAAGTTAGTAGACAGAATGAGGAAGGGTCCTCTGTTCTTAGACTTAGGCCAGCTCTTGGTGAGAGTCACTCCCATGGGGTTTTCTAGAGGGGGCTGCCGCTGTGATTGTGCAGATTATGTAGTTACTATACCAAGGGGCCTGGCTGATACGGTAAGTGAAGGCTAAATTCTAGCCCAAGCTCCACCCACCTAACCTTGTGTCCTGGCACTAGGTTTCATCTACCTGTGGCAAGATTACTCATGTCTCTGCACAGAGCACCTTCTCCTCACTAAGCCGTGTACCTCTAGGGCTTTGCCTGCTAGAGGGACGCATAGGTTTTCCTCCTCTCCAGGGAGGCTCCTCTTTTTTAAAAAAATTTTTACTTATTTATTTTTAAAAGATTTTATTTATTTATTTGAGAGAGAGAGAGAGAGAACATAAGCAGGGGGAAGGGCAGAGGGAGAGGGAGAAGCAGACTTCCCACCGAGCAGGGAGCCCAACACAGGGTTCAATCCCAGGACCCTGAGATCTTGAGATCATGATCTGAGCCGAAGGCAGATGCTTAACCGACTGAGCCCCCCCAGGAGTCCCGAGGCTCCTCTCTCTAATTTGCACAGAGGAATATATGGGCTGGACCAGTGGTTCTGTTTTGGCAGTTTGGAATCAGCTGGGGCCTGCCATGTCAGGCTTTCTGACCATGTCCCCACAGTGATCTTGCTTTTGCAGGTGGTGGAAACAGGAGACTTCGGCTGCTTGAGTAGCTATTATTTGAAACCAAAAAAAGTATAGCCTTATTTTCAGAATGTTGAGTGGTATTGTCTGCTCCTCTCCCCATCTTCTTCCTACCATGTATGGTAGGCTCACAGGAAACCGGAGGTGCTCTTTGACTGTTCTGACAGCTCTGGGGATGACCAAGAGCTGCTGAAAACTTGTGCTCATCTTTGTTAGGAACATTTTTCTTCTTGCCTCCTTGATTTGATATTTCTAGTAAACCTCCTCGTTAAAGCAATATTAAGCAAACTCATAAATATGTATATAGTCTTCTTAATTATCTGTTGATAGATATGGACCTTGATACATTTGCATAATGAGCTTTTAAAACATGCAGATGCATTTTACAATTAGACGGAGGCGGGAGCTGGTGAGGGAGAGCTTGGAAGGAAAAAAACAAGCTTACTCCTGGCAATGACTAAGGCGCCTGTTTAGAGAAAGCCTGAAGTTGAAAAAAGCTAATTGGTACTGTTAAGGAACTTGGTTCCTCCCCACAGGTTTCAGATAATATCAGGAATGTTATGAAGTTAGAAGCAAAGCCAAGTGAAATGGAATTATATCCTGTTCCAAATGCTGACAGAGAAGCTAGTAGATTAGAACAAAGGTGGTAACGCAGTCAAGCCTTGGAAGCCGTAACTGCTTTGGTGAAGCATATTCTGGGCCCATGGGCGGGGGGCGGGGGGCAACACTCCCCCACCATGAAATTAGGTCTGGCCATGAAAGGTGAGCAGAGGTGACGTTAGCCACTTCAGGGCAAAAATATTTAAAAGCCACTTGGCAATTTTCCATGTTCTTGTCATTTTGCTGTGAGTCTGGAGACATTCCAAATGGCAGCGCTTCCGTCAGCCTGTGTCCTGAGTGGGATCCCTCGTCTCACGCCTAAAAGATAGCATGGCCTTTCCACTTCGACTGCACTGATGTTTCTCCTCCGCTTGAGTGGAGGCTCCTGGGGGTTCTACAAGTTGATGTTCCAAATAAGTAAATGCAGTAAATATATCTGATCCATCTGAAGGGCAGTTATGAAGGTGAATGGTGATTTGATCAATTCATTCTGTTAAAAAAAATTGAGCTACCTCAGATAAAAATTGTGATGTAAATCCTTACTTGATGATAATATCTTGACAGAGGAGAAAATGAGAAAGCAGTGATACCAAAAGAGTCCTAAATTAGAATATGGTTTTCATTAACAGAAGCAACAGAGAAGGGGCTATGATTTTAGGACCCTTAAGAAGTCCCGGAGTGAGAGAGAAATTATTTCTGTCCTTGCAACGTAAAGGTGATAAAAGGAACAGACTTTTAAAAAATGTATGTTCCACACACTTTTCTCAATGCTTTGTTTATGTAACTCATGTATTCATCACAAACCCCGTGAGGTATCCTCAGTTTACACATGAGGAACCTGAGGCACAGAAAGATCAGTAGGTTGACCAAGATTTTGACTGGGTTTTGAGCACAGGCAGCTCAGTTCCAGAATTCACACTGGCAACAGTACTGGAATTGGAGGAGCTTCCGTGTCTACAAAATGTGGGCAGAATGAAGGGAGTGCAGATTCAAAAGCCAAAAGATGGGCAGAGAGATGGGTGAGTTACAAGAAAAATGATTGTTAAAGGATCATTTTCAAAATAAGATACAATTGTGACTCTCATCCAAATAAAAAAAGAAACATATGCCAAAGATTTTATTTAACCATGAATTAATGAGGGAACCAGCAAGGTGTTACAAGCTTTCTTTCAAAGTACCACATATCTATATGGTCCAATAAGGAATTTGGAAAATGCATTTACAAATGGATGTAAGTCTAGCAGAAGGGGTGACATACAGATGGATACCAACTGCATCCCACTGGACACAACTTGCATTTCTATGACAAGGATCGCCGACATTACTATCGGTACTCTACAAGTTCACTTCTACCTCTACAGGGCTGTAGAAAGCCTAGTCAAAGACAAGAGATGCACACACTTATGGAATCTGATGATCCCTGGACACTCCATGGAATGGATATTCAGTAATTTCTTTTTTCCATTTCAAAATCTCACACCATTTTTCTCTCCAATATTTTTTTGGCTTTGTAGGTACGTTGGATTTTTTTCACCTCTTTGAGTAAGGATCTGGGAAGAAAGAGATGGGATCTTTATCGCTCCTGTCATCTAACTGAAAAGGTCATCTCTAACGTATGGTCCTTCTTGATAAACATTTAAAAAGACAAACCCTCATGTTCTCCTTTAATATTATTTAAGGTTTCAAATCAAATGTCTTCACCAATGGCACACTGAACAATGCTCCACTCCATTCTGTTATACCCCCATGTCATACCTTCCTCTCCTACATTAAAAAGCACGGGCCTAGAAAGGTGGACATGGGAGGAAAAAATTGAGGACGTGATAGTTATTTTTTAATCCCTTCAAGGGCTGCTTGTGGAAAAGAGAACAGATTTCTTTTGGAGTTCCAAAGAGTAATGTTAACCAAGAGGTGGAAACTAGAGAGATGCAGTTTTTGCTCAACAAAGGAAATACAGTTTTGCTTCCAGAAATCTTTCCATCAAAAGAGTTGGGCTGCCTTTTTAGATAAGACATCCCTCCCCATCACCTGAGTGGCTAGCAGAGGCTGTACCTCTTCTGTTGGGATGCTTCTGAGGTTAGTGCTGCCCTCAGATGCTTAGAAGGGAAAGATGGACTTTGCGCTGGCACCCGAGCTTTAAAACAATGGAATGTTTTCAAGCTTTAGAGCTCTCAAGCTTTAGCACGCATAAGAATCATGAGAGAGCTTAGAAAACGCCCAGATACTTGCCACCCTACTCTCTACTTCGAAAGATTCAGATCCAGTTGGTCTGGGTAGGGCCTGGGATTCCACATTTCTAAGCAGCTCCCAGTGATGCTGATGCATCCCCCCCAGGACTATACTCTGGGTGGCCCTTCTACAGACCTTCCTTCTGCTGCATTCATCCTGACATGGTACAATGTCTATGGGCTAAGAGGATGTGCCCATCCAGACCTTAGACTCCTCCCTTTTTTTTTTTTTTTAAGATTTATTTATTTATTTTGGTGGGGGGAAGGGGCAGAGGGGAGAGGGAGAGAGTCCCAAGCAAACTCCATGTTGAGCGTGGAGCCCTATGCGGGGCTCGATCTCACTATCCTAGATCACGACCTGAGCCAAAACCGAGAGTCAGATGCCCCTAGACTCCTCACTTTCTGCCCCACTCTTAGGGTACTTCCCAGAATTCCCTGACCAAAGACCCTCAGCTTCCTTTCTGGGCCTGCATAGACTTCTTCTCTTGATTTGGTCACCTGAGGAGACTCTGTTTTTAACTCAGAGATGGGGATATGGAGACGGTGAGGGTTGAACTGCATCCACCAAAACATATGTGGAAGTTCGAAACCCTGCTACCTGTGATTGTGATCTTATTTGAAAAAAGGGTCTTTGCAGATGTGATCTTGTAAGACATAAAGTTAAGATGAGATCATTAAGGTCTACCCTCATCCAATATCACTGATGTTCTTATAAGAAGGGGGACATTTGGACACAGACACATGCAGAGAGGAGAGTGCCTCGTGAAGACACAGACACAGGGAGAGCACTGGGTGATGACAGAGGCAGAGAATGGAATGACACTGCTGCAAACCGAGGGATGTTGGGACTGATGGCCATCAGCAGAAGCTGAAAGAGGCAAGAAAGGATTCTCCCTTATAGGCTTCAGGGACTCAGTCTTGCCGACACCTTGGCTTTGGAGTCCTAGCCTCCAGCACTGTGAGACAGTAAGTATGTGTGGTTTTAAGCCACTCTGTTGTGGGACTTAGGTTCAGTGGGCACAGGAAATAAGTACAGGACTCTGGTTCCACAGAGCAGCTTTTCTAGAAGGCAGAGCTGGTTGACTGCAGAGTAGACTCCCTTTGGAGAGGACAGGGCAGAGAGCGAGGAAGGGTTTTTCGTGCCCCAAAATGTGTTGAAAAAGAACAGGCAGGGACTAGAGAAGTGAGAGAAAACCACAGTTGAGAGGAAAGTTTGGATTTGCCATGAGATGGAGGAGACATGAATGTTAAAAGCAGATGAGAAGGTAAAGAAAAAAGAGAAATCAATTCCATGACAGCAGGAAACAGAAACGGCCTCTAGTTAGTTAGGTAACTAGGAGCTAGTTACCCTGTGCCTGAGCCTGACATTGCTGTTAGGTTTCCTGGGTTCATGGGGACGACATGCACACACATGTGTGCACACATGTATACATACACAACAAAAAGCCTATGTTTTGTTTTTGTTCTCCACTGTTTACTTTATGGTCCCAGGTTTATAATCATACAAGCATCTTGTTAGGACCAGACCAAAAGACCAAACATCAGATGTCTCACTCACACTGTGCTTGTTGATTATGTTATAAAAGATCAGTTCTCTCCTTCTACCAAAAGGGTCCTAACAGAGTGGCTAGGGGCATCAGGAATGAACTTCTAGATGAATAGTTACATGGCTTGCTTTTGTTATTCTTGTCTATTTTCTAATAGCTCATGAGCCCTTCTGTCCCTCACCTCTGGACATGTAATCACACTTAAACACCAGCAGACACAATTCCCCACGAGTTGCACTTCCAACTTCCTCCCAAATCCAGAAAATTCCACCCTGGCTCCCTAAACCCCTAGATTCTTCCAAAAGTGCATGGGGAGCCCAGGAATCAGTGTGGTTTACAAAGGAAGGTCTGGCTTGCCAGTCACAGTTTGGGCAATAAAGGGTTTTGTGGTGAGGGATAAAAAGAGAAGTTGGAGGAACCTGAGTGTCTTCTCTCCTTGTCCCTTGCATCAAATGGAAGAGACAAGCAGATATAATTTTAAAGGATCTTTCATGGATATGATTCTTTCTGGCACTGTACAGATGGAGGGGAACAGAATTCACGAAAGACAAAGGAGCAGTCAGGGAAGGGATGTGGTGGAGACAACTCTGTAGGGAATCAGAGCCAGAAGAACAGTGGAAAGAATAAGAGGAGGCAGGTGTTTGGGACTGAGCCTGGGTTGATTCTGTTTCTTGAGTCTTTTTACATCACCCACAGTTCTTTTTTTTTTTTTCTTTAATATTTTATTTATTTATTTGACAGAGAGAGAGAGAGAGCACAAGCAGGAGAAGTGGCAGGCAGAGGGAAAAGCAGGCTTCCCGCCGAGCAGGGAGCCCGATGCGGGGCTCGATACCAGGACCCTGGGATCATGACCTGAGCCGAAGGCAGCCACTTAACTGACTGAGCCAGCCAGGCGCCCCCATCACCTGCAATTCTTGAGAATAGAATTCCTATCCAGAGCACCAAACTTTTAGGATGACACTTTGTTTCTCAAATGCTTCCTCTCCAAGGAGAGGGAGAAGTAGAGTTTTAGAAGGATTTTTGGTGAAAGGGTAAAACCTATATTGCAAATCTCTCTCCTGCCCAGAAGCAGATGCTAAATCTCCATAAACTGAGGACCCTTCCCCAACCCCTAGGCTGTATCTAAGTTTGGGGGCTTCCAAAGTGCTGAAATATGAAGGTTAAGGGTGGGGAAGTGGCTATCCTCCATCTCCACCTGTCTGTGCTCACATCTGCTAATACGCCCTCCTTCCCGTGTAGCGTCCTATCAAGAGTCTACTCAGACAGCCACCTGTCTGTCTGCCTAGGCACCTCCCTCAGCTGTGTCTACTGTTCATAGGCCAGGCTTGCTCTGTGTTTCCCCCTCCCCCAGCCCTGAAGTTAGGTGCGTGTCTCTCTGTCCTCTGATCCCCCAAACCCACCTGGAATTTCTATTGTTCCTCTCCCCAGGACTGGGATGGGGACAGCAAGTCAGGAAGCAGAGCCCCTTCTCAAGGACACAAGTATCTTAGGTCTTAATGCTTTCCTCCTTTGTCAGCCTCAAACTCAGAGTGATGACTTTGACAGTGAGTTAACTTGCCCCCACCCCAACTGAGAACATTAGTAAGAAATGAACCTTTATGATCATAATTCATTAGGGTTTGGGGATGGCCATTACTGAAGCAAAATCTAGCCTATCCTCACCAGGATTTCAAAACGGGTCCACATTCTTTGGACTTACTATCAATCCCTTTACCTTGGCGTACATGTGTTGTACTGCAATTTAAGACCAAATGGTTTTCATACAGGCTTTGCTTCTTAATACTGTCTCTTGGTGCCACAGAAACAAAAACAGATCTCTCCCTGCATTACTGTTTGCCTGAAGGCCCAATTTGGATTGTGGTAAGGGAGGATGTCTCAGATGAGGGCTGTCATTTCTCGGCTTTTGAGGGATCCTGCTCCAGTGGGTTGAGTAATTTGTTAGAGACCAAAGTGGTGGGGATGAGATGAAATGTCACCAGCAAGCAGGAAACATGCTCACATGGTTTCTTCTTGTGTATCTGGCAAGACTTCTAATTGTTTCTAAAGAACTCAGCCGACTGATGTTAACCATATGGAACTGTTAATACATCGGGTAACAGAATAATACAGTTGGATCATGTTTCTTTAGTTGTCTGTAAAATGGCATGTAATTTGCAAACCAAAAATGGTGCTTAAAGCAACAATCACAGCAAAGTTCTTCATTTGGCATGTCTCAAATTTTTCCCCAAATGATTCCAAATGGATGGCACTCTTTAAAATACTTCACTTTAATGACAGTCCTTTAAAACCATTGTAATTATAATTATTTTTCATAAATTTAATCCTCTGCCTAATTCTATTGATTATGGGTCCCTCTTCCCCTCCCACACTCCATATTATGTAACATTTTTTTTTTTCCAGGGACCGCTATTTGGTCACCATTTCAGTGGATGTGACATGTACCTGCTCTGGGCAGCAGGACAATGATTCTGGTATCTCTATATAAACTTTCTAGAAGGTATTCTTTTAGCTTGGTTTTATGAAGATTTAATTTAGGGATAAGGATTAAACCTACATAATGGGAAGAAATATATACATATATATATATATATATTTAGTAATGGTTAAACAAAATATGCTGTGTACAATAGAGAGCAACTAACACATGGCTTTAGATAAACAGTGGGATTCTGGCACTAATGACCAGCCTCTTCCTGAATTACACTGGGAACAGATTCTCTCCAGGAGGGCCTTGAATGAAGTTTCAGCCTTGCTTTTGCTCTAGCAGTTCTTCTTTTATGGTCCTGGGTCTATTTCTCTGACTCTTGTTAGGCACTTTTAATTCTGTAGTGGTCCAAGTCTGTCATCACGAGTGTCTGGATGGGCATGTATTTGGGTTAAGTCTGCTGAATAATGACAGAGGGCTTCTGTCTGTCTGTCTCTGTGTCTCTCTCTGCAATGGTTCAAAGTTTTGGTTTTAACACAACAGAGCCTGAGAGACTTTCAATCTCACGGACTGACACAGACTTTCTACTGCTTGGCTCTTTCTATTCCTACAGCATGAATCAGTGGGGCCTCTCAAATTATGGCAACATACTCTTTAAAAAGCAAGCATACTCTACATTATGGCCTCTCCCACTTCAATGTACTTAAGAGACCCTGGGGTGCTTGTTAAAAATACAGATTTCCAGGTTCAACCTCAGATTCCTGAATCAGAATATCTGAGAGTTGAGCTCAGGACTCTACACTTTTATTTTTTAAAGATGTTATTTATTTATCTGAGAGAGAGAGAGAGAGAGCATGAGCGGGAGGAGGGGCAGAGGGAGAGGCAGAGGGACAAGCAGACTCACTGCTGAGCTGGGAGCCTGATATGGGGCTCGATCCCAGGACCCTAAGATCATGACCTGAGCCAAAGTCAGACGTTTAACCGACTGAGCCATGCTCCAGAACTCTACATTTTAAAACAAATTTTTGAGATAATTCTGAGGCTGTTGGTCAGATGACCCCCTCTGTGAAAAACACTACTTATAAAATGCCTTCCCCTGCGATGTAAAGATTACAGAGGATTTCTCAACTTTGGTTGGGGAATGAATATATCCTGGCTTCAGTGCCACTCAAAAAGCTTTTTTTTTTTTCTTAGATGGTTTTCTTGCTCCAACTTTCAAGTGTACTTCCCTAAGTTCTTGCTGCTCAACTAGGGATTGTATCCACTTAGCCCAAGCAACAGTGACAGTGCTCCTGCCCACAGGGACAGGGTTTGGACAAGCCGTGAAACATGTCATGCTTGTCCCACCTGAATTGTGTCTGGGAGAGCCAACCTTTGATAGATTATGGTGGTAATTTGAAAGCTCTTCCACTGCAACACACTTGTAAAGTTGGATAAAATAAAATAAATGCTTTCTCAAACGCAAAGTGAGAATGAAAAAAGGAGAAATCCTTGGGGGTCCAAAACAAAAAGTTGAAATCCTAAGCTCAGAAGGTATTTGCCAATCTCACAACCAAGGAACAAGGTTTCAGTGGCTCTGTGGGGAAGAAAACAAGATCTTACCTCTGCAAAAGTCAGGGATGGGACTGAGAAAGCCATGTAAATCAGGAACCCTTAAATGCACACACTGGTGAAAGAGTAAGCTAGAAAAATTTTCCCCATAATGGGAGATGAAAAATAAATGTGTCTGTCTTGGTAAAAGTTCTGAGTAAAAACATCTCCTCAAAGTTAGTGACTATAGATCTGTTAGGGCATGGGTTTGGATTCACATTTATACGACCTCATCCTGGAAATTCCAAAGATAAAAACTGATATAAAGTGACCGCAGGCTTATAATATTCCTAGGCATGTAGCAAAGGAGAAAAAAAAAGTCCTTCATAGAGGGATAAACTTTCAATCCAAGATTCAGAGGATTCCCATAGATAAAGATCAATTACATTTGTGTTTGCAATCCAAAATTGCAAGCATGTTATAAGCAAGCCACAGTCAGCAAAAACCATAAGTAGTAGGAGGACCATACGCCTCAAGACATTCAGGAAGTGGAATTATCAGATATAGGATTTAGAAATTAATTTAAAATATTTAAAGAAAATAGAAGGTGGAATTGAAAGCACAAGAAAGTAACATAACACTATCAAAAAAGATGAGGATGGGGGCGCCTGGGTGGCTCAGTTGGTTAAGCGTCTGACTCTTGATTTCAGCTCAGGTCATGACCTCAGGATCCTGAGATCAAGCCCCATGTCAGGCTCTGCGCTGAGCGTAGAGCCTGCTTAAGAGTCTCTCTCTCTCCTTCTCCCTCTGCCCACCCCCCACTCATGTATGCTCTCTCGGGGAAAAAAAAATGCCTAGGAGGATTTAGAAAAGAACCAAACAGAACTTTTAGAAAGAAAAACAAAATGGCTGAAACAAACCCTCAGTGATGAGGTAACTGCAGAGAAGACAAAGCTGGAGTGAGAATGAGTAATCTAGAAAATCGGGCTGAAGAAGTTACTCAGAACATGAAACAGAGAAAAAAAGACACGGAAAGCATAGATGAGAGCCAGTTCTTCCATGATGGTTCTAGACTTTCACTTTCCCGCCCTTAGTTGACACTGAGGAGATGCCATGGCCTCAGTAGATAAGAAAACAAATAACTATGACTTAGTATGAAAAAGGCACTATGGTTAAGATATGTAAAAGAACCAAGGGAGGAATATGAGTGGATTTTTTTGTTCCCAGCTGAACCCCAGGACCTAAAACAATAGCTAGCACATAATATTTGCTCAAATCATGTTGAATAAATAGTATTAAGACCAGAGATCTAGGAATGCTTGTCCTACTAACTCTACTTCCTCAACAAAGTTCTTGATGAAGCTATACCAACAAGGAGCCATGTGCTATTAAAAAAAAAAGATAATTAAGGTGCTACTTCACTTTTGGTGGGGACCGTTGCTGATACTCTGGCTAGACAGCCCTGGTCTAAGCAGAGCTGGAGCGACCTGAATAGTATGAAAGCTAAGTATGTGCCTCGATTTCTCTAAAACTGAACCCTAATTTGGGGTCATGATATTGGAAATGACACATATGCAATGAAATGGAAACTTACACCATACATGGATAATAACATTAAATCTACAATGTTATGAGAGAGAAAGTTCGTTTTCCCTAAAAATGAGAAAACTGAAGCTCTAATAGAATAATTAACTCACCCAAGGTCACATGACATGTAAAATGGCAGAAGCAAGCTACAAACCCAAGTGATCTGACTCATGCTATTTACACCTGGGCCTATGACCTTTGGATATGCTGGAACACACTCACTGGTGCTTCCTGGCGAATATGACCCAATCACTGTCCCCAAATCTAACTAGATTATGCTCCTCTCACCTTGGGGGAAAAAGTGGGGAGAGGCACAGGCAGAAGGAAGAAAATGTTCCCTTCCACCTGGGCAGCAGAGGGGTTGCTGAATATGGGAACATAGTGTGGGAGTAGTGGGAAACGTTTCACAGAGAAGGTGCCTTTTAGGTGCATTGGATTCTCTACGGATGAGCAGGGGCTTGCTGGGGAAGAGCCCTGGAGATAGACACAGCAGCATATGCACTGGCGAAGTTCTGTGTAGGGCTTTAGCGATGAGTCTGATGTAGCCAGAAAACAAGGTATGTGAGGAGGAAAATAGGAGGTTAAATTAGAAAGGCCGGTTGGGGTTGGACTGTGTGATAGGCCTTAGAAGCCATAGGAGTTTGGACTGCTTAGAGTTGGCAGGGCCTATTTGGATGGCTCGCGACACAGGCAGAGTGGGGACCACAAGATCCGTTGGTTCCTCTCATAAATATGGCTTCTGTCATGACGTCACAGCCCCAGAGGCCCTGCTGTCAACAGTAAGGTTCTACACCGTACTACACAGACCGTGGTTGCCTTGGACTTCAAATCCCCACCTGATTCTGGGGGGCTTGTACCTGAAACCAGTCATTTTTGTGAAAGGCAACAAAAAGGAGTGTCATATATTCTCATGTTCTCCAGCCAGAATTACATGCTCAAGGGGCCTGCACCCTAGCCTGAAATTCTATCATTTGAAGCCTTTTGTTCCTTAGGAACTTAATCCTGGTGAAAATGCAAGGATGTCTAGAGCGGTGGTTCTCAACTCTTGCTTGCATGTTGGCATCACCTGCGGAACATTATGACACTTGGGTATCACTGCCAGAGTCTGACTTAACAGGTCTGAGGTATACCCTGGGCATCAGAACTTCTTAGCGTTGCCCAGTTAATTCTAAGGTGCAGCCACACGTGAGAAGCACGGCCCTTGAAGGGAGAGCACGTTCCACCATGAGGGTGGTTGGGGACACCGAGGGATGAAGAACACTGACAGTCACTTAAACATGGCAAAACAGCTTCACGATTTCTCTGAGAGCTGCCCCTGGCTATGGTGACTTGGTAGATGTCTTGTCAGTACTTTTTTATGAGATCAGATAAAGCACATTCATCTTCTTAGCTGCTAGCCAAAAGCTGTAAGAAATTAAAGGGAATGATGCTTGTGGAGAGAAGCTGGCATTCTGGAAACAATTGTTCCCACCATTAGTTTAATCCTGAAAACACAACCACAAGATTCCATCCTTCATTTTCACTGTGTTACTGCTTTGGAGATGACCGGAGGAGAAGGTTAGGCTGAGCAATGAATGAGAATGACATATTAACAATCATTTATAAGTCATAAAATGTCTTTAAGCATATTAGCTCTCTGATGCCCACCATAGCCATTAAGATAAGCATCTTTTTTGCCATTTTACCAGTGAGGGTACTGAAGTGTGGAAAGCTTAAGTGATTATGTCCAAAGTCACACAGCTCACAAGTATGCAACCTCAAGTTAAGTCAAGACCTCTAGATCTCAGCACTATTGCAAAGACCAGAGTTCAAGGTTGGAAGGTGGACGCCCATGGCACCTGACTCGGTATACCAACTTACACTTCCATGGATCCCTATCAGTGATTCACACTCATCCCACTAATACCCATTCTTTGCCCAGACGGGGTGAAGAAGATAAAGAATACGTTGAGTTGTGATGTATCACCTACCTCTGGCACATCTCCCTGACCTTCCCTGGTCCTTCTCCTAGGGTCCCTATTTCAGTCACCAGTACCTCTGTCCCCCCAAGAGTCATCCTGGATGGACACCTCTCACATGTAAGCACTTCATGACCAATATATTGTCTTTTTGCCTTTTTCTCAGCTATACCAACTCCCCATATCCATTACCGACACTATGCATGTTGAAGTGATCGTCATGTCATAGCTGAACTGCAACACTCATCTGCTAAATGGTCTCCCTTAGGAGAGGGGAGACTCTGCCCTCTCTGCTGCATATCTTTTATAGCTTAACAGACCTCCAATTCAACCTAATGAGGGGCAGAGAATCTTGGGGACCTCGGGTTTCTACCTCTCCACAAACATTTTGCTCACACAGTTCCCCTCCATTCTTCCTCATTACTTGGAAGAGTCATGGATTTGAAACTAAAATAATTGGGCCATGTCTTTGATCAGGTCACGTAACAGTGTTTTCTAAAATTCTTTGACACTTATCAGATACCTACTACATTCCAGTTCTTGTGCAGATAAATAAAATACTTAACTTTATATTGTTTCCTTTGTCTTGCTTCACTATTAAGAATTACTATAGTGGCACCTGGGTGGCTCAGTTGGTTAAGCATCTGACTCTTGGTTTTGGCTCAAGTCATGACATTAGGGTTGTGAGATCAAATCCTACATTGGGCTCTGCACTGGGCATGGAGCCTGCTTAAGATTCTCTCCCTCTGCTCACCACCCGCCCCCCACTGCCCCCTGCCGCCATGCGCTCACTGTCTCTCAACAACAACAACAACAAAAATCACTACAGTAAAGGCTTCTAAAGAGTGTGTACATAGGGCTGTGGGACCACAAAGGAGAGAGAATCTAGCTTTGTCCCAGAGAAATTGGAGAAACGTGAAAGAAGATGTGACATTCAAAACAGATGTTAAACATTGCTAGAAAAGAGGAAGGATGGCCATTGTGAGTAGAGAGAGGCCATCCTGGGAAGAGAGCTCTGCAGGCTTCAGGGAGCTGTCATCAGAACTGGGTTGTAGAATGCAGATCCTGGAAGCCACATGGAATGAGGCTTGGAAGAAGGAAAAAAGTGTTGGCAGAGTGAATGATGAGTAGAAGACAGTGGTTGTCCCCACGAGAGAAGGAAACCAGCCAGTTTGATGCTTACCGAGTAAAGCAGGTTTGATGCTGAGTGAGGAAGGAGGAGATAGGGGAACAGGGAGAGGCCGGCATGATGTGAAAGATGGGAGAGAGAACACATCCATAAAAGGAACCGACTTGTGAGAATGTCTAGTTGTACAGTTAAAGAAATTAGGGTACAGAGATGAGGATTACTGACCTTGGGCCACCTAGATATTTTAGGGTCAGAGCCAGGGCTGACTCCTTGTTTAGTGGGCATTTACCAGCACCAATGGTAAGAAACAAATTTCTTAGCATCTTAATAATATCAGCTAACATATATTGGGCACTTCATATGTGCCCAGCACCATGTGGTAGATGCTGCATATGAAAATCTTGTTCAACCTTCCTGGCAATCCTAGGAGGTGGTGAGTGCTGTCTCCAGATGACAGGTCAGGGAAGTGAGTTAAGAGAGTGAATTTTAAGTAACTTGTCTAAAGCCCCAGTGAGTGCATAATTAAATCTGGCTTTGTCACCAGTCTGTGTGACACCAAGGCCTGTGTAATCATTAGGATCATCAGTGATTCATTTGGGATTGCACATATAAACCTGAGCCACTCTGATATGCTGGGGCCCATTGCTATGGGTATTATGTGACCTGTAGCATATTTTTAGTTCTTCAGATTTCTGCATAGCTACTTTTTTAACTTCAGGGGCCCTGGGCTTTGTTTTTGTTTTTTTTAAAGATTCTATTTATTTATTTGACAGAGAGAGAGAGAGAGAGCACGAGCAAGGGCTAGGGGCAGAGGGAGAGGGAGAAGCAGACTCCCCGCTGAGCAAGAAGCCTGATGTGGGGCTCGATCCCAAGACCCTGGGATCATAACTTGAGCCGAAGGCAGATGCTTAACCAACTGAGCCACCCAGGTGGCGCCCCTTGGAACCCTGGGTGGGCTTTGAGTCAGAAGATGCCATGTCTAGATTTTCTATAGGACCTTAGCATTTTTCAGCCACCCACCTTTTCCTTGAGTGTGTGAAAAACACTTGACATAAAAAAATAGGTATTTTCTAGGAAAATTATTAGGCACAGTCTAATCTCTAACTGCTCTTTCTCCCCTACCTCCCAATTGTTCTCCATTCTGCAGCTAGAGCTTCTGTTTATTTCCTGAGCTTGTTTGTGATCTTATAGACACCTTTCTTGTTTGGGTTCTATGTGAAGGAAGTAAATTTATATCATACCTAGACTCAAAGTATTTGTGAGAGTATTAGAGCTTTTAAACAGTTAGATATTTCAGATATACAAAAAAAAAAAAATAATAAATTCATATAATAAACACATGTGTACTTTGTAACTGGCTTAATAAGTCATATTGTCTGGGATTTGATAAAATATGGTAGCAAGAGTACAATACCTATATGTTGAATAAATGAATGTATTTACCATCTATTTGCATCTTTAGGACGATGCTGTCTACTTTGTCTTTTGCAGCTCTAGGACAGCATTTAGCAAACATGGTCTCATAAGGCAGGATCCGTATCTATCCTAATGAAAGTTCGCTGCATGTTTAGACCACCCAACAATGGACAAACATGCCTCCAGGGACTTCTGCCCTTCTCTCATTCCGGCTGAGAAAACTTCATTTTTTTCAGCCAAGCCAGCAGCATCTCCCCCCACCCACACACACGCACATGCACGCACGCACGCATGATCCTTGTCCCCCAGTGCTTTTGACTGATGTATTCCATATACATAAATCTTATTGTGGTAAGATATACATAACATAAAATTGACCAATTTGACCACTTTAAGTGTCGAGTTCAGTGGCATTAAGTACATTCACATAACTGCACCATCATCACCACCTTCCATGTCCAGATTTTGGTTTGGTCTCTATTTTACAATTAGTTTGGCTTCGTCAACAGCAGTGGGCTTTACCACCCAGAACCCAACACTTTATCAACGGCCTTAGTTGAGGCTTAGAATTGAGTGTATATTTGGAGTTCTTGGTGGCTGCTACATGCTGGTGTCCGTGGGAGAAGAGAATTTTACAACAAAACTTCATATTCTTGAGAGAAAGCAAGTAATAGGAATTAATAGCTGACACTTAGCTTAAAAGATTTTAGAAGTGAAACCCCATAATTTTCAGTGAGTTTGTTAACCTTGCAAATGATAGAGATCGATGGAGCAAAATGATTTAGATGGAAGAGAAATGTAAGGAACTGTAGAAAAGGTTTATGCTGCTAGGTGATGGGGCGGCACTACCAAATTTTGTATGCTCGGTGTAAGACAAGATATGTTAGCCCCGAAAAGAAATTTAGGATGTATGTCAAGTATGAGAACTGCAAAAAAATGGAAATGACAATTAGACTTGAACTAAAGCATTTCCTGCCCTTGGCGTGGTTCCAGCAGGCTAGCTATTGAGGCCTGATGCTCAGTGTACCATCACATGCCACCATGCTGACCATCCTCATAGAGGAGAATGCCATCTGTCACTTCTTAAGGGCAACTATCTAGTTTTTGGAGCTCAGGTGATGGTCACAAAGCACATTCCTTTTTAAATAAATGTGCTTTTCGTAGGAGTTACGGTCTTTGATTGCAAAAGAAATGTCATTGAAATTTCTCAGAGTTGCAAAACCATGACCCCCGTGGCACAAGTGACTAATCACACCCCTGAAAATCATGTCTTTCACAATCACTTTTTTTTTCAGTTGCATTCACTCCACCAAAGCTCTAGGAACAAGAGGCCCAGCTGCCACAGGCATATTAGAACAGCAGTTGGCACGGTTTCTAGAGTTTTTAGCTTGGGAGTGGCAGATTATTTCTATGTTCTGGATACGGTGGCTGTACAAGTTATTCAATGGGCACTTCTGAGAGTGAAAGAGGGCACTGCTGATAATTATGTGGGGATAACAGTCATAAGCTGGGACTGTCCTGGGTAAATCATGATGTCCAAACAGACAGGAAAAGCATTTGGTGATGTGTTCAATTACAGCTCACATCTATTTAATGACTGTGCAGCCAATACAATGGGGACTGTCAATAAGGCATCAAGGTAAGAAATCCACATACACGTTTGTCATTGGTATTGCCCCTCCACCCTCCCACAGAGGAGGATCCCTCCATCAGTATGCTGACCTGCTGAAGGCTAGAGCCAAGGAGTCAGATCTGAGGATCCAGGTCTGTAGGAATTAGATTAGAGAACTCCGAAATCAATGATGGCTATTAAATGGAATTCCACAATCCTGCCTCGCAGCAGGGTGATTCTGCTCCGTGTCTCAGCGGTATTACAAATTGCTCTATGCCTTGGACTGTTAGTGACCCCTTCCCAAGCCAAACCCAAGAACTATAAATCCGATGCCGAGGATCAACGGGATCTACCAAACATAGTTTAGGAATTTCAGATGTTCAGAATGAAGGATCCATCCCTGAAATGCGACAACAGAAAATCATGTCGTACTACCAGCATTGATTGCATGTCTACTGGTGGTAGCGCGCGGTAGGGTACTCTGAAGTCAAACTGCCTGCGTTCAAATGCTGCCTCTGCCCTTTACTAGCTGTGTGTCTTTGGGGAAAGTACTTAGCTCTCCATGCCTCAGTTTCCGTCATCTGTACAATAAAGTTGATACCTATGGGCTAATGTACCTAAAGGACTTAGTGCCGTGTCGCTGCCATATTGGATACTTGATGAACATCAGTGCTCGCACTGAAGGTGCTGAGCGGGGCTTGGTGTTACACAGAAGAACATGTGTTTCTCATTCTCACCTGAGGCCAGGCCACCTCAGCCAGGCCAGGCCCCCAGTGGAGCTTTGTGCCTCACATTCCTCCCAGAGTTCCACTTTGGTGCCCAAATTCAGTGAGAGCAAATCTCGGGCTTTGCATACCTCATTAGCCCCCCATGCACCTCAGCCGTTCCTGGCTCTCCCTTATTTTTATTAATAGGGTTTATTTATAGAAGTTTTACATTGACAAAAAAAAAATGAGCAGATGGTACAGAGATTTACCAGCTGGCACACAGTTTCCCTGTTATTAAAGTCTCACAATAGTGTGGTACATTCGTTACGATGAATGAATGAATATCGATACATTATTATTAACTAAAGTCCATAGTTTTCTCAGATTTTTTGTTTTTACCTAATGTACTTTTCTGCCTGAGGATGCCACTTGACATTTAGTCATCATGTTGTCTCAGGCTCCTGTTGGCCGTGACAGTCTTTGAGACTTCCTGTTTTTGATGGCTTTGATGGTTCTGAAGAGTACTGGTTATACACATCATGGGATGCCCCATTATTGGGATTTATCTCATGTTTTTCTCATGATTAAATAGGGTTATAGGCTTTGGGGAGGAAGACCACAGAGGTATAGTGCCATTTTTCATCACATCATATCAAAAGTATGTACTACTAATGTGATTTATGATTTTTTTTAAAAGATATTATTTATTTATTTATTTATTTATTTGACAGAGAGCACAAGTAGGCAGAGTGTGGCAGGCAGAGGGAGAGGGAGAAGCAGGCTCTCCGCTGAGCAGGGAGCCCGATGCGGGGCTCGATCCCAGGACCCTGGGATCATGACCTGAGCTGAAGGCAGCTGCTTAACCAACTGAGCCACCCAGGTGCCCGTGATTTATGATTATTGATGTTGACCTTGATTACCTGGCTTGGAGTAGAATTTATCAGCTTTCTTCACTATAAAGTCACTCTTTTGTCCCCACTTTCAATACTGCACTTTTGGGAAGGAAGTCACATTATACAACTCACTCTCCAGGAGTGGGACTCCTCCTCCCTTTTTAAGGGCACAAGAGACATTACCTTTTACTGTATTTATATACACGTATTAGAAGTTGGATATTTTGTGATTGTGAGCAAGGCCTGTCAAGGAAGGAAGTGATTATCTCAGTGGAAGGCTGAACTCACAGCCTCAGGACAAATTCGCCAGTGGAGAGGACATGTTTTCTCCCATAGAAGTCAAAGCCATCAAATGAGGTAAAACAATGGGATAAGAGGAAGGCAGGGGAGTGGGTAGTGTCTGCTGGGGGAGGGGTGGAAGGGGGAGAACATCCGCCAGCAGAACCCCATGAATAGAATACTCCCCTTCTATATGATTTAAAGTCTCTTCTTTAAGGGATTTAAGGTCAGTGAAAATTCTCTGAGTTCCAATGTAATTGTTCTGCATTGACTATTTAAGGGGATTAAAAAAAAAGCTGTCAGTTTGATTGAGGAGGATTAGAAAAGAAGAACATTTTTAGACATTTTTAAAGAACTCATTTAGCTGCTTCCTAATTAATCAGTCCGTTTTGTGAGAGCAAACTGCTGTATAATTACTGGGGGAAAATTACTCTTAAAGAGAGCCCCCAAACTGTCTCCAGGAAAATGTGATTTCCTCACTGGTGCTCGGAAAGACTTAACCTGCTTAACATGGATGAACAGTTTTATTAACAGAGTGATTTCCCATCATCTGGTCATTAAGGTTCAATCCTATTTTAGAGCTACTTCTGTAGAGGGAGTGTTAATGAGGACAGAAAAAACCAATCAGACCAATAGGCACTGAATCCAAAATTCTGAGACATCTACCGGACTAGCCATTCTTACTATATTAAGACTTTTCTCCCCACTGAGAGCACTGTACTAGAAGTCCCAGGTAATGTTATAGTATGTCTTGAGATAAAATCTCCCATGCGATAAATACTTAGTTTTATTTAACAAGCAAGCAAGTCAGCATCTGGAAGCAAGTCTGCAGGCAGACCTTTAACTTCCAGGAATTCTGTTGGGGATTTGGTGTTTCTATAGCAACATTTTGTTGTGGCATAAACTAAGTTTGAAGAATGCTGTGGGATTTGCTTCTGTCATGTTGTGTTTCTTTCTTCCCCATACCATGCATTACAGAGAATCGCAAGATTTTACATATTATATATGCGCCTGTTTTAATTGTATTTTCTAACGTTTTTCTCATCCGAAAAATCACCGAACAACAGAAATTTCAATCTTTCAAATGACTTGGGGAGAAAAAACTGTGTAATGAAATGGCCGTCCCCTGTTCGAAGCTGAAAGTTTTTATGCAAGGCGTTTTATTTCTCCAAAGGTAATAGGCTTCCATCATAGGAAAATTGTCTAAGTTTGAAAGAAAAATGAGAACATCATTAAAACTATTAGTAAGGCTGGAAACAATGCAGTAATTTTTATCCTAATGGTGCTCTATGAGTGGCATGAATGTTCTTGATTATCCAGCCTTTGTTGATGGATGTGGGTCTTTTTAGTCCATTTTAATGACTAAGATTAGTTGGTTTCAAGAAAAGGTTTGAGATATGGAAAAAAAATTTCCCAACTATAGGTTCCTGAGAACTTTCTCGGTAACCTTGAATGTGAAGTTGCCTGCTGCTTCATTTTTATAGAAAATTAGTTTTCAGCAGGTGGAACTGGAAATTACTGTCAGGGAAGAATGATTTCCAGTTGAGTCAGAATTAGTACACATTTGATATTTTTGCTGTTTACGTCTATTTCTTCCCCTTTTTATGTCAGATTAGTCATAATCTTTCCATGGTGATGTCACAGTCATTGCACAATAACTAATAAAGATTTGACTCCTAGTCATACAAAGGCAAAGAACTGGACTACTGCCTTGTGGCTTCCCATTTATTAAAGCAAAAATGAAGAAACATAAGATACATAATTTCAGATGCAGATTTTCCCTCCTTACAAACTCCTTGTTGAAATGGACCTGGTCCTTAGGTATTTAAAATTCTTTTCTTTGGTGTATTAGAGAGGGTTTAACCTTCATTACTAATTAAGTTACAAGCTATGTCCAAAGGACAAGGAAATGTCCAAAGGTCAGAATGACTGTGTCCAGAACCTTATTCACAACTAAATGATGGAATTTGACAAGGATTCTCAACTGGGGAGCAGGAAGGCTAGAGAACGTGTGCTATCCAGGTTTTAATACTTTGCGTGTGATTTCTTTTTAAGTACTACACTTCAGAGCTAATCTAAAACAGCCTTAGTGTACTCCCTAATGATTCCATTTACGAAAGGAACGGTTTACGTGTGGCCTCATCAAAGAGGCAGGAGGGCGGTTTCATCTTTGGAACATTCTAGGATGGTTCTATCCAATGCCTGAGAACATACTGTGGTGTGACCCTGGGAAAAGAGCAGGTGCCAAGCACTGTCTCTTAACCATGTCTACATATCTGAAATTCTAGTCTTAGAGTATACGGAGAGACGGCACGAGTGTAGGGAAGACAGTACCAACTTTGGGAACAAAAACTCAATTTCTAATCCAGAATCCACACTTACCAGCAGTAGGGACTTTGAGCAACCTTAACTTCTCTGTAAATGGGAGGTAATGAGATGTGTGGAGCCACTATCCTGGGCCCCTCTGCCCATTTTCATGCTCTCTCATCTCCCTTGCAAATTGGGGTAGCCGGGTAACCAGTTGTGGCCAGTGAGAAGTAAATGGACACCTTCAAGGGGCTGGCTTGTGGGAGAGTTTTGCTTCCTTTTAAAGGGGATAGGTAAGCGTCTGCCTTCGGCTCAGGTCATGATGCCAGGGTCCGGGGATTGAGCCCCGCATCAGGCTCCCTGCTCAGCGGGAAGCCTGCTTCTCCCTCTCCTACTCCCCCTGCTTGTGTTCCCTCTCTCGCTGTCTCTCTCTCTGTCAAATAAATAAATAAAATTAAAAAAAATAATAAAGGGGATAGGGTCAAAGGAATTGCTCACTGGTGTCTCCTCTTTTCCTTTTTCTCTCTGAAACCTGGGGCTTCACTAGCCATCTTGCATTTATGAGGAAACAAGATAAGGATGAAAAGGCAACATGCTGGATACGGCAAAATGGAAAAATAAAGTCTAGGAGTCTTTGATGGCATCATCTGGCCAGAAACACCAACTTCTAGGAGAAAATTAACTGCCTTTGTGGCTGAAGCTGTCATCGGTGAGATATTCTAATTTTTGCATCCAGAAGCATTCCTAACTGCCCACCTCACCAGCATGTTATAATGATTAAATGAGATGATAAAACCCTAGCATAGGACTTGGTTCACAGTAGGCACAGAATAAGTGTTGGTCCTTTTCTCTACCAATGCCCTCCATATCTCATTAAATACAAAGGCACATTAATACCGTAACTCATTACACAGATCATACTAAGTTATTAGTGTTGTTAGTTGCTTCTCTCTTTAGGTGAGGATATATATAGCACCTTATAGGCTATGGTGAGTTTGTGTGAGAAATGGGGAGCACTGAGGATATTTAAGTGAAGATAACATATGGTGAGACTCACATTTTAGATAAGTCAATCTAGAGCTTTTATAGGATATGTTTGGGGTGGGATGGGGCTAGCAGCAGAAAGAAGGAAGGAAAGTCGTGCAACTTTGTACTAATCTGCCATAGATGATGAGGGTTAAAACTGGGGCAGCAATAGCAGAGATGGAGAAGATGAGATGAACGCAAACTATCTGGAGAGTAAAATGATCAGGATTTGGTGTTTGGGTATGGGTATGAGGAGTAGGGAGGGGTCAAGGATGAATTCTAACTTTTTAGCTTGAACAACTACATGGATAGTGGTACAAATAAATATAGTTATTGTGGAGAAAAAATATAGTTATTGTTGATTTAAAGAAATGTCACCAAGGTCAAGCAGACTGAGCTGGTTAAGCCCATAAGGCAAGTTAGATATCTGATCTTGTAGCTTCTGGGAAATTTGGAAGCCACTGATTTAAAAGTAGTAGGTTAAGTCATGGGAGTAGATGAGATGAACCATAAAGGGAATTTTTAAGTTTAATGTTAATGAGTCTGAACATAAAAGGTGTGGGACAGTGATAAAATTGATATAATAAACTACCAAGAAAGTAATGAAAATGGGTCTACTTATAAGAAATGAGAGACTGCTAAAGAAGAATTTATAGTTGTAATAGTCTTATTTAAGAAGATAAAAACACTTGCAAAAGGGTAGTGCTTTTCTTAAAAAATTAGAAAAATAAACCAAAAATGAATAAAGACAAAGCTGAAATTACTTAATCAGAAAGCAAAATAACAGTAAAAGGAGAACTAAATTCAGGAGCTGCTTTTATCAATAAAATAAGTACATGACTCACAGGTATGATTATAAAAAAGAGTGTGAAAATGTATAAGTTTGGAATGAATAATGAGACATAATCACAGATAACAAAATAAATACAATTATAATAAAATGTACGTGCAACTCTTTGATAACATATTTGAAAACCTACAATAAAGATTTTCTTATAAATTTTGAGTTCCCAAAAGTGGCCAAAGAAGGAATAGAAATTTTAATAGATCAATTACCATGAGATGTTTGGATAGATGGTTAAAAATAATCATTTTAAAAGTTACCAGGATCAGATAATTTCAAACCCGAGTTCTAGACAGATTTAAAGAATAGATAATTCCAATAAAAGATTGTAATCCATAAAAATAAAGGTTAAAAACTTCCCAATTCACATTATGAAGCTAGCATATTTTAATACCCAAGCCTGAAATTGAACCAAAAAAGATTATCAACTAATCACACTAATGAATACAGATGCAAACACTGTACATTTTATTAAATAGGATTCATTGGACTATCATGAGACTAGTCCATAGTTATCAAGTACACTCTATTCTAGAAATTTAAGGATAGTTAAATATGGGGAAATTGGTAAATATTACATCAACAAATTAAAGGAGAAAAAGCATTCCATCATATCAATAGATGCTGAAAAGTCTTTGGATAAATTCAGCAACTATTTCTTAAAATACATACACACACACACACACACACACACATAGTAAAATAGGAACGGAAGGAAACTACTCAGATTATACACAAAGATTATGCATGGAAAATTAGCAGCAAATATAAATCAAAATGGTGAAATGCTATGGTAGACAATACTCTTGTTCTTAATTATTTGTTGCCTTCCATATAAGAGGATTATTCTCCCTGCCCCACTGACATTGTGGCATCACGGGGCCAGGGTTTGGCCATTTTATTTGCTTTGGCCAATGAAAATGAGAGGAGGTGATGTATGTCACTGTGGAGCTGATGCATGGAGCATGATGATGGATGGATGATACAGGACCACTGTATGAATTGGCCATTGCTATTTTCCCTGTTAGAAAAATGGCAAATGTCAGTGTAAAGCTGGATCCTTAGCCTGAATCCTAGACTAGGAAGACAAAAGGGCAGAGCCACAGCTGGCCCATAGCCTATCAGTTAGGAAGTAAAAAATAAAATTTTGCTGTTTGTTGTAAGCCACTGAGATTTCAGGATCATTATCACAACATAACATAGCAAAATCTAAATAATATGAAAGTTACGACCAGGAGTAGAATGATGCCAAAAACAGACAAACAAAACAAAAAACAATCAACAAAGAAAACTTAAAATATAGGGCATTGGCTCTCAGGGCCAGGCAGTCATGGCAGGAAATTGTCAGTAGAGGCTGGAAAGATGGTCTGTATGATGTAGTGGCCATTCTCAATATTATTGCCAATGGTGCCTCCAAAGGCAGAGAATGTACCAAATGAGCTTATGAATTTATATGAAAAGTTTGGGAATAACATGCTAGTAGTATGTACTGGTTGCTATTGTCTGAGTGTGATAAATTATTACAGGGAGGAGATAAACTCAGGAAAGAATTGGCTGGCTTGCAAGCATGATTAGAAAATGGAACTGTTCATCATCTCCAACCAGTATAAAATCAAACCGAGAAGGACTCTGAGCAACAAGGGCCAACTGAGATAGCTGTGTGACAAGAAGCAAATCAAGACTAGGGCCATCACGCCTTCTATAAAAGCTTCTGACCCAGTGAAGGTAGGGCACAGTTGGAAAGGATGGCTCAGCCGAGAATGATTATTTCGTGACTTTCCTACAGGAGTTCATCAGCTCAAATTACTCCAAATAAAGTCAAGAGAAAATTGGGCAACATCTTTGGGAAAGCTGTGTTGCTGAAAGATCCACCAACCTACAGTGGTCATGGGCTGTTCCAGACTTGAAACAATTCCAGGATCTCCAAGCTTCTACAGACAGAGAGCAAGATAAAGAGGAAAAGGTGCTGAGCCCCAAGGGAAGACATAATCTCTAACACCCTTTAAGAATGACCAAGAGAGGGCGCCTGGGTGGCTCAGTTGGTTAAGCCACTGCCTTCGGCTCAGGTCATGATCCTGGAGTCCCTGGATCAAGTCCCGCATCGGGCTTCCTGCTCGGCAGGGAGTCTGCTTCGTCCTCTGACCCTATCCCCTCTCAGGTGTTCTCTCTCTCTCATTCTCTCTCTCTCAAATAAATAAATAAAATCTTTTTTTAAAAAAAAGAATGACCAAGAGACAAATATGAACTGTTGGGACTTCATCAAGATAAAAAGCTTTTGCACAGTAAAGGAAACAGTCAACAAAACCAAAAGACAACTGACAGAATGGGAGAAGATATTTGCAAATGACATATCAGATAAAGGGCTAATATCCAAAATCTATAAAGAACTTATCAAACTCAATACCCAAAGAACAAATAATCCAATCAAGAAATGGGCAGAAGACATGAACAGACATTTCTGCAAAGAAGACATCCAAATGGCCAACAGACACATGAAAAAGTACTCAACATCACTCGGCATCAGGGAAATACAAATCAAAGCCACAATGAGATACCACCTCACACCAGTCAGAATGGCTAAAATTAACAAGTCAGGAAATGACAGATGTTGGCGAGGATGCGGAGAAAGGGGAAACCCTCCTACTCTGTTGGTGGGAATGCAAGCTGGTGCAACCACTCAGGAAAACAGTATGGAGGTCCCTCAAGAAGTTAAAAATAGAGCTACCCTATGACCCAGCAATTGCACTACTGGGTATTTACCCCAAAGATACAAAGGTAGTGATCTGAAGGGGCACATGCACCCCAATGTTTATAGCAGCAATGTCCACAATAGCCAAACTATGGAAAGAACCTAGATGTCCATCGACAGATGAATGGATAAAGAAGATGTGGTATATATATACTATGGAATATTATGCAGCCATCAAAAAAGAAAAAAGAAATCTTGCCATTTGCAACAACGTGGATGGAACTAGAGGGTATTATGCTAAATGAAATAAGTCAGAGAAAGATAATTATCATATGATCTCACTGATATGTGTAATTTGAGAAACAAGACAGAGGATCAAAGGGAAGGGAGGGAAAAATGAAACAAGATGAAACCAGAGAGGGAGACAAACCATAAGAGACTCTTAATCTCAGGAAACAAACTAAGGGTTGCTGGAGTGGTGGGGGGTGGGAGGGATGGGGTGGCTGGTGATGGACACTGGGGAGGGTATGTGCTATGGTGAGCACTGTGAATTGTGTAATACTGATGAATCCCAGACCTGTACCCCTGAAACAAATAATACATTATATGTTAATAAAAAAAAAATGACCAAGAGAAATAACGGAAATAGAAAGACCTCTGAGAGGACAGAGCCTCTCAAATGGGAAACAACCACCTGGGATGCTATTTGCAGGGAGCAGAGATCAGGACTCATCAAGAAATCCCCCATTAGCCAGGATTTGAGGTCCTTGTAGCATCTCCTTTGTGGAATTTCAGAACTGCCGGGCATTGGTGATTACTGTGTACCTTCTGCTCTTCCCCCTCTGTTTTCTACTGTTGTCCATTGGGAGTGCTAGAGGGTATGTTCTTTTTTTTCGTGTTTTGGTGTCAAGATCAAGAGGAGGCACATCCAAATATGATGTAAGGACTTTTATAAAATCTTGAATGATCTCATCACTCAGAACTGACTAGGACATTTTAGGAGGTTTCCTTGGGGGAAAAACAGGTGTTTTTTATCTTGTGAATGAAAGAAGAAAATATTTCTGACCCTGGGGGGCAGACTGTGGTAGATTATATTAATAGTTTCAGTTATTTGTGGCCCTCCCTCCACAACATTGACATTAGGCTTGGCCTTGTGACCTGTGGTAGCCTATGAATATGAGTGGAAGCAGTGTATGTCCCTTCTGGGCGGAAGCATTGAGGATCATCTCATGGAATGGCCATTGCTCTTTTTCTTCCCTCACAGAATGGCAGATCCCAGACAGATACTCTACCTTTAGTCTAGATCCAGAAAGAAAGACTTCCGGAGCAGGACTACAACCTATCAGCAGCCAGTCGGTAATGTGAGCTAAAAATAGATTTGTGTTGCTCAAGACCCCAATATTTTTGAGTTACTTTGCTGCAGCATAAGCTAACTAGTAACATGTGACTAATAGATTTGTATTCATGTGGTTAAAGCTGTTTGCATTAAAATCGAGAACAAGACGGGAACGCTTACAATCAACCATTATTACTGAATACTGTCTGGAGAGTCTTAGGAAGGCAATAAACATAAAATGCACTATATAAATATTGAAAGAGGTGGAATTTTTTGCTGATAATATCATCTCATACCTGTTGTCACCAAGAAACTCTAGTAAAACACAAGTAGAAGTAATATATGTCCACATCCAAACATGATGATGCAGAATTTGATAAACTAAGTGGCTACAAAATAAAGATATAAAATTATTAGCTTTTTCTATATGAGCAGCACGCATATGAAAATGGAAATGAGGAAAATATTCCACTCATGATACTGACAAAAATGAGTTTGGAATGAATTCTACAAGAGAGGAACAGGATTTGTATTTAAAATATCATACTAGGGGCGCCTGGGTGGCTCAGTTGTTAAGCGCCTGCCTTCGGCTCCGGTCATGGTCCCAGGGTCCTGGGGTCGAGCCCCACATCTGGCTCCCTGCTCGGCGGGAAGCCTGCTTCTCCCTCTCCCACTCCCCCTGCTTGTGTTCCCTCTCTTTTTTTTAAGATTTTATTTATTTGAGAGAGAGAATGAGAGACAGAGAGCACGAGAGGGGGGAGGGTCAGAGGGAGAAGCAGACTCCCTGCCGAGCAGGGAGCCCGATGCGGGACTCGATCCCAGGACTCCAGGATCATGACCTGAGCCGAAGGCAGTCGCTTAACCAACTGAGCCACCCAGGCGCCCTGCTTGTGTTCCCTCTCTCGCTGTGTCTCTCTCTGTCAAATAAATAAATAAAAATCTTTAAAAAAATAAAAAATAAAAAAAAAATCATACTAGAGGGCAAAAACATGATCTGAACAAATAGAAGTCTATACTCTGTCCTTGAGAAGGAATACTCTTTATTATAAAAAAATTTTGTTCTCCTGAAGATAGTATATAAATTCAGTACAAACCCAGTAGAATCCCAATGGTATTTTTAATTGGATAAAATGCTCTTAAGTTGATGAATAAAGAATGGCAGCATTAAAATACTATATTAAAACTACTTAAGAGCCACTATAATAAAAAAAAGTACAGTACAGTAGTAGTATAGTACTGTACCAAAAAATCAGTAAAAATAATAGAGAGCTCAGAATTAGGTATCAGCGTGTGTGTGTGTGCGCGTACCGGTGTGTATTTTATTCTGGAGAAATTTAATTAACAGTCTCATCACAATTGGATATACTCCTAAAAGAAAATAAACTTGAGGCCTCTCATTTACATCATTTACATTAATTTCAAAAATAAATTCCTGATGGATTAAAGAGTAGAAATTAAAAAATGAATATTAACCATTTTAGAAAAAAGAGTACTTTCAGTACACTTATGAATTGGAGAAATATTAGCGAAATCTTTTAAACTAAGACAGGTAATGTGATATACATATAACATACGTATATCAAATATATATCGCACATACACACATAAAATGTTAAGCTATTAAAACTTTAAGGTGTTATTTTCAGTGCAAGGGATACAGAGTCAAAGTCACTAGACAAACAAGTTAGGGGAAATATTTTAAATTCAAATGATAGATAAAAAAATTACTATCTATACTATATGAAAAGCTCCCTCAATTTATAACATAATCAACCCAATAGCAAAATGGGTTGGAGATATGAATAAGCAATCGACAGAAGAGCAAGTATGATAACATGTTCAACCTTCCCCCAGTAGGCAGAGAAATGGAAATTAAAATTGCCATGATAATACCCATCAGAGTAGCAAAAATAAAAGTATAATAGCACCTATTATTAGCAAAGATGGGAGCAGGGCAAGGGCATTCTCAGACATCACTAGTGGAAATGGGAAAAGGCAATTCATGATCTCTATTAAAAACTGTAAATGCATATACAATTCAACCCAGCAATCCCACTCCTGGGAATCTATATTATAGAAGTGCTCTAGTACGTAAGTGTGTGTGTGTGTGTGTGTGTGTGTGTGTGTGTGTATGTACTGAAGGATGATTACTGCAGCATTATTTCTAATAATAAAAAGCTGGTAGGTAATCGAAAGTTCATTAATAAAAGAATAGCTGAATGAATTATGATAATCCTTACAGTAGACTATTAGGCAAGAATTAAAACTTAATGATCTGTATATACTACTTGACCTGGAGAAATTTCCATTACATGAATTGTTAAGATACAGAGAATTGGTTATCACCAATCCCTTTAAAAATGCCTTCTTACACCTTGTGTGTATGTGTGTGTGCATGTATATGTACGTGAAATTATACCTATGTGTACATAATGCATAAAGAGTTACAGGACATGATAGTTGCTGAAATGCTAATGATCATTCTCTCGGAAAGGTGGCTTTCAGGTGACTTCTAGTTTTCTCCTCAATGTAGTGTTTGCTTTTTTTTTTTTTTTTTGGCAATGACTATGTTCAATTTCTATCTGGAGGAAAAAGCAATAGACTTTTCTTCATCGTGGGGAGGAAGAAATTGGACAAATGCTTAGAGCTATATAACTAAGTAGAGATATCTCATATATTATGCACAAACGGTAAAAACCTGTAAAAAATGTAAATGTCCAAGATTAGGATTTGGTTAAATAAATTATCATCTGTCTGTGAAAACACTGCAAAGTAACCATCTAAAATTACACTGACATGTAAAATATTCGTGTTTTATTGTTAATGGAAAGCAAAGCTACGCCATCTGGGAGGAAAATACATTTTATATGTGTATATATGTATACATATCAATATATATTTATACGCACTCATGATGTATAAACATTTTGAAGGAGATACACCAAAACATATTAATAGGGTTTATCTCTTAGTGCCAGGTTTTTATTTTTTCATCTCTGTTTTCTAATTCTTCCCTTTTTACATCATGTGTGACTTATGTCAACAGAAAAAGGACTGAATTTTCCTTGTCTGCTTCCATTGTCCTTCCCCTCAGTCTGGATTGGTTATTCTTCAATACTGAGAAGGAAGAGGAATTACCCCCAGAAGGGAACACTGTTGGGAGATCTTTCTGGCTCTCAGTTCTAGAATTTTGGGTTGTGCTGGAATTTAGCTTTCATTACAGGAAATAGAAATGCATTCCTTACTTTCATGTGTCCCTTGTTGATAAGCCTTAAAGTCAAACATGAAAAGGTGATGTTGACCTTTTTTAGCTCTAATCCTGGCTGCATGCCATTAAGATTCATATTTTCCTTGGTCATTCCTTCCCCCTCTCCCTGCACCACGTTCCATGTGCCTTAATGAGCTGGTGTATTCGTTCCTACAGGGTCTATTGTTGAGCTAGGTGAGAAAGACAGAATGTCACTTCAAAGTCATAGCTTGTTTTAACCCACTTGACCCGATTCACCCTATCTGACTCCAACAGCCTTCTGGCCAAGGCACCAGATGAGCTTATAAGTGAGGAATTCCAGAAATGGCCTTGAGGGAGCATGGGGTCACCGCCCAGCTCAGTTCCTGGGGGCACAGCCTCAGCCTGGAAGCAGCTTGCTCTTCATCCCTTTGGAGCCCAGGGATTTAGCCGACCTTTTCTCCTCCCTACTGCCAACTCCTGCCTGCCTTTCTCACAGGACCTAAGAAGTAACACACTCATTTCTCAATGTATTCAATAATTAGATTCCTGCACATGCAGGGAAATTTTTAAATGATAAACATCAACTTTCTCTTATAAAGAAAAAGCAAGGAATACCTTCTGGAAGTTTAATTTTTTTTTCCTGTTTCATATTAATTGAGGGATAAATAGTGAATGGGAGAAAGTTAATTATGTAGTAGTGACCGAAAAGTAATCACCAGATAATGGTTAGTTGAATTACATGCAACGTGGGCTTATAAACAGTGGCTACGTTTCAAATGCCTCCATTATGGGAGTTCTTGCATGGGATGTCTTTGTCATGCTCAGTGATGTCCTGGTTTGGTACCTTCTTTAGTCTTAGGAGGATTTTAGTGGACTATTCTGAATCTGCTAATGTCTGTATTTTATTCACCTTTTGCAAGGTGGGTTGATAACCTCCAATTTTATAGAGTGATAAGATTTCACTGCTTTTTCTTATGGGGCTTCCCTATGCTGTTAACTGATAATTAATAGTAACTGTTTTACCTAAAAGATGAAACTAAGTTGGCAAACACAAGTTCACATGGCCTGAATAGTACAGTCTGACATGGCCTTAGGAGGAGAGGAGGAGATAGCTGATGCCAGGCCCTGCATCCTGATAAGACTAGCTTTATACCATTTGCACTTGGCCTTGTTCTGTGTTCTGGTGAAATTTTGGCAGTCATTTTAATGCCATGTCATTCTGAAACCTGCACATGCACATTTTAAAACAATGTTAATTTGATCTGGGGGCAGATGAAGACTTAACACCTACCACTGGTCACTTTTAAGTGTAAGTAAGACTAGGCCTATTTTTGCTTAGCTGTGTTACCTGGTTCCAATCTGAGAAATTGTTCTTGGTGTGGGATCCACTCCTGCCCAACCCTTGATTTGAGTGTTAAATCGAGTGGTTCAGACTCAGGCCCCCAGGGGGTTTGAGTTAACATCACTCCTGAGGAGTGTGGCTTCTCCACCTCTTTGTTATTTATACTTCAATAACGTTTAGGAAAACACAAAAGAGGGCAGCCCCCCCAAGGTGACCAGGCGTCCTGTGTGGAGGTCCCAGGCTCTGTGGATTAACAAGTGCTGGCCCTGGCCTGGGGAAGGTTGAGTTTGGATAAATAGGACATCCGAAGGAACGTGGGGAGGTGGTGGGGGCGGAATTAGGTCTAAAGCAAAGAGGCCAAGCCAAGGGGAGGCAGACTCAGCCCCAGGATGAGGGGGCAGGGGGCAGGGAAGCGAGTCTCCTCAAGGCAAAGAGATGCAGAAGGGCGGACTATTTTATAGGGGTCTTATAACGGTTCAGAGTCCCTGTGCTTTTCGAAAGCGGCACTCATATGGAAGCTGGGGGCTCTTGGTTGTTATATATATATATATAATATATATAAACCACATTAAACTTACACCAGGTATTTATTCTTCGGCCAATGTCTAATCACTTCTTTAGTCCAATGGCTTTCAAACTTTTGAAGTGAGACCCACGGAGAAAAATACATTTCATATCAGAATGCATTACACCCACCTATCCATTCTTAACTGAAACCGGAATTTCATAAAACAATGCTTATTGGGACGCCTGGGTGGCTCAGTTGTTGAGCGTCTGCCTTTGGCTCAGGTCATGATCCTGGAGTCCCGGGATCGAGCCCCGCATCAGGCTCCCTGCTCCGCGGGAAGCCTGCTTCTCCGTCTCCCACTCCCCCTGCTTGTGTTCCCGCTCTCGCTGTTTCTCTCTATCAAATAAATAAATAGAAATCTTAAAATAAAAAACCACAATGCTTATTACACCTGACCCTCCGACACTTGCCTTGCCTTGTGTTCACTTCCCTTCCCTCTCTTGCCTTTCTAAAGATGCTGGTTGTGACCCACCCAGTTGATCCCATGACTCACCGAGCGATCCGCAGAAAGAAGGCGTGTTTTAGCTCGTGCCAGGAGTCCCCAGACTGGTGCCAAGGTTCCGTGCAGAGGGAGCACAGAGACCACGCCCACTTCCTCAAGCACCCCCTGCCCCACCTTCCCCTCCCAGGCCCTCCCTGGCCGGTTAGGACCGCTCCCTCAGCTTATTCTCCCATTTCACTTTTACCTCATCCCTCAGTTTTAGGGAGAAGAAAAACGCATTTTCCCAAATATGGAAAACACGTCTCTCCTGGGGCCAAGATGATTTTAGGGATATGCCGGTGAACATACTCTTTCACTAGTTCTAACCTTTTTTCTGACTACCTTCTCTTCATAACAAGTGACGCTAGTTTCCTCTTTATATTATAATTAAAGCTAATAGCTAAATTTTACTGAACTCATCATATGTCAAGCACTATCTCAAGAACTTTACATGAACTTGTTTAATCCCCATTACAATCCTATGAAGTTACTATTAACACCATTTGAGAGATGAAAAAACAGGCACAGAGAGGTTAAAAACTGGCCCAAGGTCACACAGCTAGTAAGGGGAGGAACCAGGAGATCGAGCTCATTATAAGAAAGTCCACTCTAGAAACAGCCTGGATTCAAGTCCACTTTCTAGCTGTATGATCTTAGGCGAGTTATTTAACCCAGCTGGGCCTCAGTTTCCTCACTGAATCTAACATATCACCAATTTACGTGCCACTAAGAAAGAATTAAAAGTATAAATCAAGTCCTGACTTACATGCTTTCTCATCCATTACATGGTGCATCCTGATAACAGAATGTTAAAATAGGAAAGAAAAAATTAACATCTTAGAATCAGTGAAATGTACGAACACTACCTACCTCACAGGGCTGACACGAAGGAGAAATGAATCAAATGTTTATTCTGGTTCCTGGCACGTAGGCAGTCCTTCCTAAATATTAGTTAGTCTGGTTGGTAAAGTGATTGTGCCTGCTCGCTCCATGCAGGAGCCGAGGCTCAGAGAGACAGAACTAGTTTCCAGTTGGCCCAAGGAGATGAGAGGCGCGGGGATGTAGCGGAGGTCCCAAACTGCCCTGGGGCTCTGGCTACAGCTCCCCAGGGCGGGGAGAGGCCCAGCCTCGGTACGCCGCCGACCACTGCACTTTTCACTCTGCTTTTGGTGCTTTCCCCAAGAACTCCTGGGACCAGTGGCTTCAGGGTCTCCCAGATGGACTTTGCCTTTCCTCTTTCAAGAGTGCTGAAAGTTGGGCGCCTGGGTGGCTCAGTTGGTTAAGCGACTGCCTTCGGCTCAGGTCATGATCCTGGAGTCCCGGGATCGAGTCCCGCATTGGGCTCCCTGCTCGGCAGGGAGTCTGCTTCTCCCTCTGATCCTCCTCCCTCTCATGCTCTCTGTCTCTCATTCTCTCTCTCACAAAAAAAAAAAAAAAAAAAAAAAAAAGAGTGCTGAAAGTCGTAGCAAAGTACTATGTTCCCTCACGTTCCCAGGAGGGTGTCTAGACTCTGCTCAAGGCGAATTACTAAATGCATAAAATGCCCATTCCACTTAACCACCTTATTTCTGCTTTTCACAGACCCTCGGATGTGGCCAGAAATAGTCCAAACCCTATAATCTTTCATGGAGCTGAGATAAGTTAAGTGGGTAGTGTTTCTCCATAATTCCTCTTCCAAGCACTTAACACTGACATATGTCCCTCCCCCCCTTTTGCTCACAGATCTTTGAAAAAATGCCACTTGTCTGTGAAGAAGGGAAAAAAATCCCTGAAATGTGGGTTTCCCCTCCCACCTCCACATGTAAGGTCTTGGAGCCCCTGCCAACGCTCCCTTGGACGGACGCTCCCCCAATAAGCACACACACCCCTCCTTGCCCACACACACACACACACACACACACCCTCAACGCGGGCACATGCATGAATCCTTCACATGAACAGTTTAGTCCCACGGATTCTCCAACTTGCATTTTCAATATTTTTGCTCTATCATCTCAGGTTTGAGGTCATCATTTTACATTTGTTTCAGGGGCACCAGACCTGTTAATGGGCTCTTGGGGAAGCAGGACAGAAGGGGTTAATTTGATAATAGCTAGAAGACAGAACCACAAGACCCCTGCTTACTTTTGGCGTCCTTGGCAGGCTGCCTTAGAAGGCACACTATCCTCTTAGAAGGCAGGTGCTGGATGTGGTGAGCGCTGACTTCCACACCTAAGGACAAATCTTTCTTGTAGAAAGAGCATGAGGTCTTGGGTGATGCCTTAGAGCAGACATCCTCATATTGGAACAAAGGTTAAAGCTGACACTATTAATTATAGCCTTTCCAGATAATTATTTTCTCTTTTACCCTGTTGGGACTGCTTATGTTCTCAGAGAAAAGCTTCCTGTGGTGAGCTCTTCTTCCTTGTCATCCTCCTTTGTCTTCAGGGAGAGCACAAAGGCGAGACGGTGCAGCCCAGTCATGCATGTACTTTTTCCTGCCTTGTCATCGTGACAGCATATCTCGGGGCACTTTAAGAGCTGAGAAGAGGAAAGAATGAGAACAGGCAGATGGGAAGGTGGATGTTGAGTGTCCCCTGTGTCTCCTTGGGAGGTGTGAATTTTCATGCTTTGACCCACCACCCTAGCTGCGGGTTCTCTATTCCTTCTCTCTCAGTCTGCCCCCTTCCTGGGTTGCCTGGTGCAGTTGGCTACCCATTGTTGTGAACTGATGCTCACAGGTCCAAAGGGAGCCTGAGGAAGGGACACACTCTTTCCTTAGCTATTTCCTTCAAACTGCAAGACAGGCCCTCCACCAACCAGGTCAAGTGGCTTTTAGGGTCTTGGCTTGAGTCCTGGGTTCTGTGTGGCTAAGGCTACCTTGCTCCCCAACACCAGGAACCATTAAGCTTCTCCATTTTTTTGGAGGAGAGGTCCAATGCCCTCTCCCCAGCCCAGAAAATTGTTTCAAAGAAAGAGAATATTTAGTTGCTTTACAGATCCAAATCTAAAAGTGTCCCCCCCAAAGGCAGTTAAACCCAAAGGTCAACTTTTAGTCTCTAACCACAAAGGTGTCAATTTAATAGAATGTTTTCCAACTTCAAAATTCCAAAGATCCAATCTACCCTAGAAACCCTCATTTCATATATATTTTGCAGTAACTGAATACAAGTTTAAAACTTGTATTTTTTAACTTATCATATTATGCATATATCTTCTCATTATTTAATATTTTTCTACTCTGATTTCTGTAGACCATCTAAAGTTTCATTGTGTGGTATATCAGCCAGAATAGGCTGGGTTAAGCTGCAGTAATAAACACTCCCCGCATCTCAGTGACTTAAAACCATGATTTTTTATTTCTTGCTCCACTCTATGTGTCAGCTAGGAGCTCTGTTCCATCTTGTGCTCACAACAGGATCCGGGCAAAAGGAAAAATGACCATAGAAAATTACCCACTGGTCCTTAAAGTTTCTGCTTGGAAGTGACATGTTACTTGCTTTTACATTTCTTAGTGCTTCAGCTAGCACTAGCTAGCTTTAGCTAGTCATATGGCCCCCCTAACATAAAGTGGGCAAAGAGATGTAATCCTACCATGTGTCCAAAAAGTGAATTGGAAACACTTTGCAGATAGCACCAATGATTACCATACATGGATGTAGTGTTAATAACCAATACCCTATATTTTGGATACTTGTTTTTTTCCAAATTTTGTAAAAGTTGAATGACTTTTTAGATGCATATTTCTTAAAGATGTCCAGAGACTCCCAGTGAATTTCAGGTGGAAATGTAGGTAAACATAGTCATTTATACTGACTTGGTGCAAATCTTAGACAAATTACAAGCCCCAAGCAGTGACGTGGGTTTGCATCTTGGCCTCCAGCATTGCTCTAGATAGCAACAAGTCAAAGTAAAGCAGGCAATAAAAGAGTCATAATATTCAAGTCTGCTTCCTTGATTGCTTAAGAATTGTTTCTCTATTGTCTTTTTAAAGTTAATGATGAATCGTCTACCCCTTTGTATAGAAGATCTCCAGTGTCATCAGATCCAGCTAAACCATCACCAGTTTGCAAATTATCCATCAGCCATTGCCCCTCCTGAATCTATGCAATGCATTGGATGCCCAAGGGAGCATGTGTGGCTTCCGGTGCTAGTTTCCAGTCTTTTCCAGATGAACCCACGTGGAAACTTGCTCAGACACCCAGGTACATATTACCTCCAGCTGTGGGCGAGCCCATCTACAATCTCATCATACTCTCCATTGCCAGTGACATTAAACTTAATGAAACCACTAATGGGCTAATGGGCTAATCTCCAGCGTTAACTTGAGGAGCTGGCTGCTAGCCAAGGTAAATCAAAATACCTAGGGAGGTAATAATACAAAACATCATGGCAAAATCACATGCAAGGACAGCTGTTGTGCAGAACCAGTTTTGCAACCAGTGTCTGTGTAGATACTGGCCGGACAGGCTCAGTCGGTGGCTGTTCTGGCTCAGTTATCTTGTCATAACTGCCAGATGAAAGATAACGCAGCACTACTTTGCATGTTTTGTGAAAAGTGCAGATCACACTCAAACTGTTGCTGTCCTCATTGAAATATCCATCCCACCATTCTATGCATTCAAGTGTACCTTCAGTTGCTTTTGTTGTATTTTTGTATCATTTAAGGCCACTTTACCCAAATGGCATTCCATGGGTACTTATGTGTATAAGTGGGAGGAGGTGGGGGAAAGAAAGAAGATTTTCAAGTACGTTTCAGAAATACCTGATAAAACAAAGATAAATGGGCTTCTTTACTGTAAGACTTCGCAGTGCCTTTAATATGCCTAATGTGATTGTAAACCTTCTTCGAGAGGTACCTAATGTTTATCAACATAAATAACCACCATACATTAAAAAAAAACACCACCACCAAAATATCATTACCATAGAAGGAAATCTTCTGCTTCTTTCCTGAACTGCACACTCTATGCAAACTTCTTACAAAGTATATTGAGCATCTCTCCGTTAATGTGATATTCACCTCACGGTCCTTCCTAGACCAACCCATCTGTCCAAGGGTGGAAGACCCAGAGTACCTGAAACGGATGATGGCATTAGATGGGGCTGTGGCTTTCTTAATTTAAATTTGGATTAAATTTAAATTTAATTCAAATTTTAAATGATGGAAAAAAAGGGAGAGAAGAAGAAAAGAGAAGATTCTATAAGGGTAGAGGGTGCCCAGAATAGTTTGTGGGGGGAGTTGAATATAAGAAATGTGGAAAGTAGAGTCTTAGGGAAACCTCGAGGTGCATGGCAAAAAATAATTTTAGAAGGAGAAGAAGGAGGAAAAGAAATATTTAAGAAATGGTGTTGTGAATCATGAACTGGATCTCTTTTAGCATTCTTTGAGAAATGCAAGAAAGGGAAAGATAGTGATCACATCTGGTTATTGGACTGTGTTTCTTTGAATGTTCACCATGTTGAGACTGGCTCCCTGAACCCCGGGATTTTTTTCAGGTTATAACACAACATCTCAGGGGCGCCTGGGTGGCTCAGTTATTAAGCATCTGCCTTCGGCTCAGGTCATGATCCCAGGGTCCTGGGATTGAGCCCCGCATCGGGCTCCCTGCTCGGCAGGAAGCCTGCTTCTCCCTCTCCCACTCCCCCTGCTTGTGTTCCCTCTCTCGCTGTGTCTCTCTCTGTCAAATAAATAAATAAAATCTTAAAACAAACAACAACAACAAAAAAACCCCACAACATCTCCACACCAGTATTCCACAAAATATCTTTAAAGAATTGCTGAGTAACATTGCTTTTCAAGCCTACACAACCAGGACTAGTGATAGGGAATTAAACAGAATATTTCTTGCTTTTGGCCCAAGGGCCTTTGAAGATTCATAGAACAAGGATTAGAAACAATGGCATATTTTTTATTGTAAAGATTGAAACAAAACTAAGAATGAATTTTTGAGCTTGAGACAAGGTTATATCTTAGAAATTAATCTCATAAAAGAAAATATCAGAGCAATACTTTCCCACCTAATTTTAATTGTTGCTTTGATTAAAACACAAATTTGTCAGCTCATATAAAACCTTTAATAACTCCACTTGGAATTTACATTAAGCCTAAGCCATCTGTTTGGCTAACTAAGGATATTAGTTGTGTTAACACATCATACTATCTCATCAGACTGTTAGGATTCAATGAATTAATATATGTGAAACACTTAGAACAGAGCCTATCATGTAGTTAGGGCTCCATACATTTAGTTGTCATTTTTATTACCAAATGTCATCACTTTAAAACATTTTTTTCTTGCATTTTTTGCAACATCTCTGATGTTGGGAATGGGTGCCATAAGTGATTGGTAGCTTTTTTTTTCTTCCTTAGTGGTACATAAGAGTGTTTCTGAGAATTGATGGCACCTTCGATTGAATAAAATATATTATTATTATTTCCCTTTCTCCATTATTTTTGGATATTTTGCTGTGTTTTTCTCTTCCACGGGGTTTGTCTTTCCTTTCACATCTTGATAGTCAAACACATATCTCATGTATTGTAAGAAAACAAAGTACTACCAGCCCCCACCCCCACCCCTACAAGATTTGTCAGGGTGAAAGATATTTGTGAATAAGCAAGGTTTCAGGTGATGTATTGCCCATTTATTATACTTTCAGAAATATTTGATAAAGGATTTGAAATAAACAACAAGTTAATCAGAAGAGAAACTTTAAGGCATGGCTGATACAGAAGAGAAGATTTGGAGTAATGAGCCTTGTAAAATACATAGACATTTTATTAACCAACACCCAAGTCATCAGTTTGTTGGGTTTACTAATAATCTCCATTCCCTTGAATATCTGTTATAGAAACTTTGGGTACCTGGATCTGTATCAGTTAGGGGTCTTTGGTTACAAGCAGCAGAAACCAACTCTTGCCAACCTAAACAAAAAGGGAGATTTGGGGAAGGATATGGAATAGCAGAAAGAATAGACTCAGAGAACCAAATTCAGAATAGCCAGAGAATCACGCTTGGCACCAGAGCAACCTTAGAGATCTTACGGTGTCAAGAACACGTGGCTTTCTTTCCTGGGAGCTACTGCTGGACAAATTTAGTCTACTGATCTACCGTTTTTCCAGCTGTTTGTCATCCTGGCCAAAATCAAAACTGTGGGGAAGGAGCCCATGAATGGCATGGGTCATGTGCCCATTCCTTAGTTGAGAGAGAGCAGGACACCTTGACTATAGTCTTACCAAGCTGTCTCCAGTGGGAAGGAATGAATTTTCAAGGAATCAGGTACTATCATCAGGGGAATATGCAATAGGTGCTGGCCTGCCAAAACCCAACAAAATCCACTACCATTTTTTTAAAGATGTATTTATTTATTTTAGAGAGAGAGAGAGAGCAGGAGATGGGGCAAAGGGAGAGGGAGAGAGAGAAAGACTCCTCACGCAGACTCCCTACCGAGTGTGAAGCCTGAGTGGGGCTCAATCCCAGGACCCTGAGATCATGAGCTGAGCCGAAATCAAGAGCTGGCTGCTTAAACTGATAGAGCCACCCAGGCGCCCCTGTCACTATCAGTTTGAATGACAACAACCAGAAGCTGGTCACTCTAGCATGCTAAATTCCACAATCAGTATGAAAATCCATTGCAAACTGGAAAGAACCATAAGCGTCCCTTACAGTCCTTATACTCCAGAGGACACTGTAGCACTGTAAGTAAAGGAGGACTGGAGGGTAGCATGGCGGGGCAAATACCATCCAGCCCAACCTACTGTCAACGTTCATACCCCACATGGAGCACCATATGGGTGAAATTGCAGGCCACAAGGAAAAGCACTTCCCAAGGGCACCCCCAGATTCCACCTTGTCCTCGACACACTTACCCAGCTATGAGTGCTATGTGAACATACAGGTCAACTCATTAGCTCATGTTCAAACTACTCAAATTTGTCTTAATGCACAAGATTAATTATAGCTAGTGGCTTGACTTCTGCATCAGATGAGTCATCATGGACATGCAAACAATCTTCACTATCCCCAGGGTTGCCTGAGTCAACTTTCGCTCATTAACGTAGGTGAATGCTAGCTGGCCTTGTTTTCATCACCTGGCTCTTTGGCGTTCTATTTGGCTCCCAGTGGCCACTTTTTCCTTCTTGACTCACCTTTATCTCCTTGCCTCTGCTTTTGCAGTCCTACTGATTACACAAACAAATGCCTACTCAGGAGGGCACATGTTCCTGCCATGCAGGAAAACAAAGCAAAGCAGAATTGCTGAGCCTGTCACCTGCTTTCTTGGCAGGAACCAGACATTCATTTTTGCAAAGGCAGCTGCAGCGAGGAGCCCGTCCCTCAGGCTTGGCAGGAGCAGAGGGGCAACAAAGGCTTCATGGGGATCTAACACGCCAAAGTCCCTGGGGTGGAGTCCTTCTTGTTTCCATCTGGCACTTTTTTCAAGGTCTGCTTTATTACTAGAGCATGTATTGAGAGCTATCTTTGCCACTCTGGCTTAAATACAATACTAAAGACGACTAGAGAGATACCAGTAATTTAGAAGTTGCCAAGTCAATATTTTTGTGTAAAACGGGGAAAGGAGACTGAGAGAAACTGTAGATAGTTCTCATTCAACATAGCGTTTCAACAGAGGATCGGACAGCGTTATTTTGATTTATGTTTTTGCTTATTTATGCATTAATGCAGATTACATGCACGGTTCTGTTAATGGCTGGTCATGCACAGAGGCAGGTCTGATAATTCGAAGAAGCATTTCCACAAGCTTACTTCTGAATCATTTGTCCCAATTTGCACCCTGCAACCTGACTTGCTTCCTATCCTCTGGCTCCTGAGCTCTGGCTCTTCCATTCGTGACCTTGCCTTGCTCCTTAGATCTCACACCTGGCACCAGTTTTTTAATTACAGCCTTCTACTGCCTTGTTTTTTTTCTGCTACCTTTTCTGGTGAGAGTTAGATTTTCGTTCTGGCCTCATTTCCGTCATCCATCAGCTCAGCCTTCAGCACCTTTAACATCCCCTCTTTGACCTGAGAATGCCTATAACCAGTATCTGCCTCAACTCCATAAGCAGAACCCAGGCATTTAATGAAAAAACAAAAACAGAATGAGGAACTTCTGGTCTCTTTGAGGAAATCGGGTTTACATATATTGGACAGCAAGATTTTAGCGCACACAATAAATATTCAGAGATGGAGGACACTGAAAGCCCAACCTTGGAAATAATTTTGTCGGCTAGGGGTGATAAATAAGATTTATCTCTCGTGTAAGTTCTAATCAACTGGTAGCACCCACTGCGGAAAAGAATTCTACAGCTTCATCTAGGCTGAGCAGAACCAAGCATCTTGATTAGTGAGGTTGGCCTTGAACAAGGCAACACACATTTGCTATCCCTGCTGTGATAAATGACCTGCCATTTAAAAATTTTAAAGTAGAAGAGTTTTAAAAAAATGAAATCAGTGTTTTAAGGAGATTAATTTGGCTCTATAGAATGGGTTAGAGGAAGATAGGGTGTTTTCAGAGAAACAAGTTAAAGGACTCTTGTAGTTTGGTCAAGAATTGACAAAATGGCAAAAATAGCTCCCCCAAGGGGACGAACAAATGCTATAAACTGGTGGACCACCGTCCTCCAGGAGGGAGGGGGGCTGAGCCAGGGTCATAGGGAATTGGCTGGATGTGGGCGGAAGGTCACAGTGGCAGAATCAGCGATTTTTTATCCCCTCCTGGGGAGGGACCAACAGGTCGGAATTGTTCCAATAGGCATCTGTATGGAGGGCAAAGGAAAACTATGTCCCATGCCATTTGCCAATGGAGAGGGTTTGCCTATAACCTTTCCTGACCAGCAGTCAGCAGATGAGAGGTTATCAGTTTGGACCTCTGGATGGGGCTGATGAGAAGAAAACCAAGGACTGGTGAGAGTCTGTATGGTGGATGAATATAGAATAGAAATAGAAAATAGAAAAATGGATAAAAAATATTTTAAGACGTAAAATAGAATTGATTAAAATATAAAATGAATGGCACTTTGTGAGTGGCGGTGAAGGAAATAGAAAAAGTAGAAGTGACTCCCTAGTTTCCAATCTGAGAGAATGGAGGGGTCCTTAAGGGCTATAGAAAGGAAGCTGTGTTGGAGTATGGTAGGGACTGCTCAATCCGCCCCAGTGTCTGTCTGCTCTTCTCCTACAGAGCTAGAGCTGCACATCTTCAGCTGGGTATGTTACAGCTATTGGAAAAACTACATTTTCAAGCCCCCTTTGCTGCTGGATGCCCAAGTCTACGAGTCCTTGCCAGTGGGATATAAATAGAAATGACATCTGTTAAGTTCAGGGTTGTACTTTTAAAAAGAAGCAATGTAGCTTCCTCCTCCTCTTTTTCTACTTCCTGCTGCCTAGATGGCATCTGAGTTGATGCGATGAGCCATCTGAACCAAATGGGCCAGGGCAACTCTCCAGAGATGAAACAGTAGCATGATGGAAGGATTCGGGTCCTAGATGCTGCCACATGAGCCAGGACTGCTAACACTTGGGCTGTTACAGGGGTGTGGGGCTGGGGGGAGATCTATCTTTTCTAATTTGCTATGATTTGGGGTCTTTGTAATGATATCTGCACCAATAAACTAAGTTCTAATAGGAGTGACTTCCATAAGGAATGTATTAAAAAGCACTTGCCAGATAATCAGGCATTTTGCAATGAGATGACCGAACTGCTCGGTGTCATCTTCCCAAAGATCAGAAAAATAGAGGAGAGCCAGCAAACTAGAGACAACCAAAGGTAGGGAACAATGTTTTTTAAAAGAGGAAGCAGGTGGGTTTTGCAATGAGAGCCTAGTGAGCGTGGAGCTGATCCAGGCCAGGTTCTAGAACAGGAGGATCCATGCCCATTTGGAACAGGAGAAGATGAACCACAAGAACCAACAAAAGCTCATGAAGGACAAATATCAACTCCTGTCAATGCTTTACATGAATCACCTCACTTGACCCTCTCGATAATCTTATCAACTATTTACTATTATTATTTCTACTTTACGGATGAGGAAACAGAAGCCCAGAGGGTCTGAATTACTTGCCCAAGATCACTGGCTATGAGTAGTGAAGCCAAGAGCCAAATCCAGGCTGTCTGATGCTAGACCCTGAGCTCTGCGGACACCAGACGGCTCCTTACGGTGGGCATGGGCGTCTCCCTATTGGAGCATAGAGCCCAGCAGGAGAGACTCCTGGTCATGTGAACACAGATAGACACTGTAGGGGAAATTACAAGGTGCTGTGGACACACAGCAGGGCCAAGGGAAGTCTGCTAAGAAGAAGTGATGTACATGTGACATTTCCCAAAAAGAGCTGATTGAGCCAGAAGCACAGTGTTCTCCAGACAGAAGACACAGCAGACACCCGTGTGATAGAGGAGAGAGCCTGGCTTCTTGTATAAATGCAAGTGTTCTAGTACGACTGCAGGAGAGAGGGCAGTCTGAGAAATAAGGCTGGCAAGGAGATGAGCCATAGTATAAAGGCCTTGTATGTGCATACAGACAGTTTGGACTTTTGCATGAAAGTAGTGAGAGCCATTGAAGGATTTTTTTTTTTTTTTAAGAGAGGGAGAGAGGTGGGGGAGGGGCAGGGAGAGAGGGAGAGAGAGAATCTTAAGCAGGTCCATGCCCTGCGTAGAGCCCAACATGGGACTTGATCTCACAATCCCGAGATCATGACCTGAGCTGAAATCAAGAGTTGGACGCTCAACTGACTGAGCCACCCAGGCGCCCTGAGCCACTGAAGGATTTTAAGCAGGAAATGATATGATCAGATTTACGCATTAGAGAGAGAGCATTCCATTTGTTATGTAGAAATTGGATGTAGCAGCCCCCTTCCTCCTTCCTAACAGAACTCTCAGCTTGTTCTGAGTGGTCATGTACATCAGGGGGTTCCCCTGGGAGGTTTCGAGAAAGGTTTCCTCATGCCTAACTGAAGCACAAGAGAAGAGAGAGCTTTTTCTATCTCGGGACATTTTGGGGACTAGCTATGACACCAGAAATGGATCCGGTTATCAACTTACTAGGCAGAGGATGAAGCTACCACATGGGGGAGTTTGAGGCTAAGAGATGCAGAGGGAAGTGGCATCAGAGCACTTTAATTTGCCAGGCTGGGGCTCCCTTTGCCACTGCTGTTCTGGAGAAGCCTACAGAGAAGGCTTGCGGCCGCCACACAAAAGCTCCCTGCTGTCTGTTGTCTGGAGATGGCTCTTTGCCCTTCCAGAGCCACTCTCCATCTTTTTCCTCCTGGCTGCAGGATGCACGAAGCTGATTTCCAGTGGCTGCATCAACAGGCTTACCCTCCCTGCAGCTGTCCTCCACCGAGTTGGGACAGTGGGAGCACCAGCAAGCCATCAGAGGGAGGACAGTGAGGCAAGAGTATTGCTTCCTTTAGCTCCTCTGGGTGGCGGCCCTGCAGAGGGCGGCCTCCCCTGGGCAGTTTCCAGCTCCGAGAAGGCAGACCTCTCACCACAGTCCCCTCGTTCTCTGAGATCTAGTAACTGCTCCCCTTCTTCCTCCTTCGGGCCTAAGATGGGGAATAGTGCGTCACTAGCCCTGAGCAACTTTACATTCCACCCCCCCCCCCTTTGGTTTCTCTACACCCTTTGGAAATAAATCCTTTGTTAAACTCTATTCAGAGTATCCCGGTGTCATCACTTTCCTACCAGGATCCTGACTGTGTCCATTCCACACTGTGTTCATCCACAGCACTGGGGAAACAGATGGCAAGACAAAACTCTTAGGTATAAGGAGCATGATGAAAATCTGACCCCGCGTGAAGAAGGCAAAAGAAGTTTGGAAGGAAGCATGCTAGGCAGCCATGCAATCTAAAGAAGGTTCGGCAAGGCTGCTGGGGAGTTCTCAAGCCGAAGTCAGCCCTCAGAGGAGTCCCCTGTCTCCCAGGAAGGGGCCTGCCTCAGTATTCCCACTACGCTTAGTCACTGGCGGGGAGCAGCCCACGGGAACTGTGGTCTCTGTGTAAATACCACATGGATTTGAGAGCAAAGCTGCCTCCCTGTGGTTGGAGGTCTGTGAGGCACATTCTTGCGGCCATCACACTCATCCTGTGAACATTTTTAGCACCACCTTAAGGCTTGTGTGTTCCTCCCACTGTCCATGACCAAGACTCTATTTTTACCTTGCTGTATCTATTTCCCCCTCCAAAAGGGTGTGTTAAAGTTCAAAACGTGCTTTCTTAGCCAAATAGCGATGCCAGGGTACCCCACCATGAAGAGGCTGTCTGGCTGTCTCCCAAATGGCCTTAGAGGGTGTCATTTATTACCCTACAAACTTATAATCATCAGCAGACAGATACTGAGTCTGGTAAACTCAAAACTTGATTTTGTCAGCACATGATACAGTTAATCTTCCAGGGCAAGCTCATGCTAATCCTGTTCAAGAGGCTGACATAAAACATCAGAACGCCAAGTTATTCGCTTTTCACGACAAGTCACCTTTTAGAAGGACCAAGACTATCTGAGGTCTCTAGGATCAATAGATCACTTCCCTACAAAAGCTAGATAATCATCGAGAGATTGCTCATTGAATGTGTCACCAGCTCAGGGGGAATTAAATAAGCCAAATGTTTACAGCAGCCGGGCAAGCTAGCCTGGTGCATCATTCACTTCCCACAGGGATGGTGTTACAAATAGGATGTGAGGACTCAAAACACAATGGCTAGATACATCTACCATTAGAAATATTACTGCATGCTCAAAATCATTGGCTAAGGCTCCTTCTCCACAGGATAGGGTTTGAACACCACTAAAATTTATCTCCGTATCTTTTGTCTCTGTCTCCATGCTTGACCATCACAACCACCGCTTCCCTTTGCACCAGCCCAGTTCCAGCTCCGAGCCATCCCAACAGCCTTGGAAACCTTTGTGTCTTTTTCCATTGACTTTTTACATGTAACTCAAAATATATTGGTGTGAGAGTTCAGCACTCAGAAGGTAGTCCCATTTCTCCCATTTCCAAATGTTGGGAGGCCCATAGTCAAATTTTAACAAAGCTTCTTTCTCCTGTTAGGGCCCTGAGCTAGAAAAAGGAGCCTCAGGTATATTCCTTGGTCCGTTTGGTTTTCATCTCTGGCAGAAGGCACCCTCCAACTGTTTCCTTGCCCTGCTAATGGAGTCCCAGTGGTTCCTTTTTTCCAGGGATGTGGCTGGGAAGAACCATTGGGAAACCCTTCCCCTCTCTGATTCGTACCTGTTTGAAGGGGTAATGTAGTTGGCCACATCCAACAACATAGCCCAGTGATTTCTGCAACCCAACTTCTGCCTTTTAGGAGCCTGCCCAGCCCTCCTGGCAAGGAAAAATCCCTTCCCCCAACTTGGAAGATGGTCCCAGCCATGATGTCATCCTCTCTGAGACATATACAGATAGTAGAAACACACTTTTTGCTTTTCCTCTGATCAGACAGGCCTCAGCCTTGGCCCACATTGCTCTTAATCCATTTCACTAGACTGTATTAATAATGTGCATCTCGTTCTCTCATTCCACTTTGTGAGAAGGCAGCAAAATGAGCCTTGCGCCCCATGTCCCAACATGATCTTTATCTGTCTGTTACACTAGCAACTGAAGGGGCATCTCCCAGGCCCCCTTTCTCTGCTCCTCAGACTCAGAACCAGAAGACAAAGCCACAAGACTCATTTGTTTTCTGTCAAATGTGGGTAGAGCAGGGATAAAGTTCTAAGAGTCAGGAAACCCAATTTTTAGGCTGGTTTTGTTGTGGACTAACTCAGCAGCCTAGCACAAAACACTTAATCCTTCTGGAATGCAGTTGCCTCCTCCTGTTCAAATGGTAATGGTGATATTTGACCAACTCACCTCCAAGAGCTCTTCAGAGATAAAATATGATAGTGGATGTAAAAGTACAGTAGGAGATATAAAAGATACAAAGAACTCTGGGAAGGCAAAGGACTGCTTTTGATGTACGTGACTTTTTTTTAAAAGTCTGCAACATTTAGGTGTGTTGTGTTTAACCTAAGATGTGGTCTTCAGCAGATCTGAGCAAACTGTTCAAAACTGATAGTCCCATTAATGAACTCCCTGGGTCCCCCCGCCCACAGCTTCACAGAGTGCACCAATATTTTAAGGGTTTTGTGACTTCATTAGTTTGGGTCATCCAAGCCCCTAACATCTTCTGAGAAGCATAGGACTTGACTGAGAAACACTTTTTATCATAACACAAAGGGGTGAGAAGTATATTAGTTAGCCAGGGATAGAAACCCATCTCTAAATGCCCTGGTAAAGTGATAGGAATTTATTGGAGGTAGATAGATTCTCATAACTGTGGAAAGGTTAGAAGTGCAGCCTGACCTTGGGAACAACTGAATTGGGGACTTGACTTCTGCTGGTAAACTTTTTCTCCATCTCTCATCTGCCGCTCTACACCTCATTCTCTTAAAAGGATTTCTTTGAAGAGGTGCACAACATGGCCATTTTGAGGTGCCAAGCCTCATATCTCATACCTTTACCTCCAAAATGGAGCCAATGGTCTTCCCTTAGTTCCAGCTTGAAAAGTTCTGGGGAACAATTCTGATTGGTCTGGTTTGGCTCAGATGGCTACTCCTAGACCAATCAACCGAGACCAGAAGGACAAATGATCACAACTGGCTAAATTGAGTTAGGTCCCACCTTGAACCAGTGGCTAAAAGTCTATTTAAGGGCACCTCATGGTAGGAGTCCGGGTCAGTGGTCCAGATATGGCCACGGGGGGACAACTCTGTGATTTAGGGTCATCCTCAGAAAAGGTGGCATCATTGGAAGGTGTGCAATCTAATTGCAGGGCATGAAGGGGAGCTGATGTAAATGCCTCCATGTTTGAACTTTTTATCTAAATGAGAGTCAGACTTGTCCAAGAAACACAGAGACTGAATGCTGATTCCACTTGGCCATGCCATACTCAGAAGGGGTAAAAACTCTTGGGGCCTTGTCTGGTTCTGTTAGATCAGTGTAGACTCAATGGCTGGATACTCATGTCAGGGCAACAGAGAGAGAGAGGGGCGGGGGGACAAAACTCTGCTCAGATATTTGTATTTCTCTAAGGATTTTGGCTTCACGGTGATAGAGATGTTGTCATCCTTTCTCTTCCCACTCTGAGCATCTTAAAGGATAGTTCAAACCACCAGCTTTGTATTAATTCATTTCCATGACAACAAATTACTACTCTTTTCTTCTTTCCTTTCCTTTGTCACTTACACTTGATATGGCAGGGGCAGCAAATGTCAATATATTTTCACACCAAGAATAAGAACTTATGTGAAGAGGAAAATGTGCCTCATTAATGATCATCAAGTACTAGAAAAAAAGAAATATATACACGAAAACGTTGATCTTTTCCCCCTAAGGAATACAAATTACATTTAATTCTTCCAAAAAAGCAGTAAAGCAAATATAATTCATTAAAAACACAATTAATTATAGGTCAAGTCCTTTGGAATTATAATTATTTTTCTTTAACCACAGAGTATCTTTTATCAAGACTTTGTGTTACATGTACAGAGACTGCACAGAGAATTTCACAGAAGACCTCAGTCAACCCAGAGTTATGTGGAAAATTTCCATTTTAGTCAAAGGCAAAAACATACGACTTTTTTATATGGAGAACTAGAAACATCAACGTGGTCTGTATGATAAATCTCAGCAAAAAGAGTTACACCTAATGAAGTATCGATCACAGGGGGGAAAAGGAGAAAGAGGAGAGGGTACTTTGTTTTTGACATAATTACTTTTTTTTTTTTTTGCTTTCTGATAGGCCACTGTGGGCCTACATACATGCAATTGCTCAGAGATACAAAGTGCTATGGTGGAAACAAATCTTTTCACTGAGTTCCGGGTTTATATAAAACACTTGATCACTGAAAAATAAAGGTCATGTGTAAGATCAACCTCATCCTGAAACAGTAAAAAAACAACTGAGTGGTGAACTTTGTAATGCTCAAGAGTACTCACTTGGTAACTATAGTGGGTTGAATGGTGGCCACCCCGTAAGATATGTCCACCTCCTAATTCCTGAAACCTACAAAAATGACCTTATCTGAAGAAGGTTTTTGAAGATGTGATTAATTTAAGGATCTTGAAATGAGATGACCCTGGATTGTCCAGGTGGACACTAAGTCCAATGACAAGTGTCTTTTTAAGAGATACAGAGGAAACACACAGAACGGGAGGTGGCAATGTGTCCACGGAGGCAAAGGTCAGAGGGATGTGGCCACATGTCAAGGAAAGCTGACAGCCACCAGAAGCTGCAAGAAACAAAGAACACATTTTCCCCTAGAAACTGTGGAGAGACTGTGGCCCTGCCAACATCCTGATTTTAGACTTCTGGCCTCCAGCCCTGGGATAGAATAAATTTCTGTAGTTTTAGGGTTTCGAGTTTGCGGTAATTTCTTATGGCTGTCTCAGGAAATGAATACGGTAACCCACCCAGAGGATGAAGCCAGGAGACATAAAGAAGAATTTAACATAGGAAGAGCATGCCCACTGAAAGTGGATTCTAAAATGGTTAGCATTGAAACTCAACACATTCTGCAGAGCCAGGCTGCACATAAAGTTCAGACATGAGTGTGGTACCCTTCCCACTTGAGGGGACGCACCAAGGAAGAAGCGTTTATCCAGCCCCGACCATGTGCGCGACACTGTGCCAACGTGAGGTCTCTACATTACCTGGGAGATTATGTGACTAATCACCCATATTCACCAGCCCACATCTGCCGACATTTCAGAGAAAGGCTGCCCCACCAGCTGGAGCCTCGAAGTGAAGAAGATAGACATGTGGTGACAATACAGTGGGACTGAGGACAAAACCACAGAGTTTTAGCAATCATTTATCATTCGAGCCCAACCTAGCTTGTCCAGACTGACCGAGAATCTTGTCCAATCTTAATGACCTTACAGAGTAGTTACAAACATCTTCATTTTAGAAGCAAGAAAACCGAGACTCGGAGAAATTCATTACCTTGCCCAGTGACACACAACTAGTGAAAGGGAGAACCAGAACTGACATCTTGAATGCCAGGAGAATCCATAAAACCTTTTGAGTGGAGGTGATATACAAAAATACGTTTCAAGAATATTCATCTATTGATTGATCCGTTAATCTATGAAATGTGGAGTAATTTACAAGAAGGGCAAATGGGAAGACCATGTAGGAGGTTAGGAAGCAGGGAGAATTCACGGAAGAATGAGGTACACTCTCCCAGGCTGCCTGTCACACAGAAACCTAAAAGGCTGTGCCAAGAGAGGGTGAGGCATTGACTCGGGCCAGGTTCAAGTACAAAACAGGAAGAGAAGAATAAAAACTGGGAACCGACTCAGGAAATTGCCAGAGAGTTCTGGAGTCAGACGGGCCAGCATTAGAATCTTTGCTGAGCCCCATATTCTCCCTTGTAAAGTGGGGTAATCACAGCACATTCCTCTTCAGGTTGCTGGTGGATTAAATGAAAGGAGGCGGGTAAAATGCTTAGCCCAGAGCCTGTACGTGTAAGGGTTCATTAAGCACTAGTTGTGACTGTGGTTATTTCTAAATTTACTTCTGGTATGGTCTGTGCCTTGCTTCTTGAGAATGAATTAGGCATTCCAGATGGCAACTTTGTCTGGGAATTTCTCACACGTATAAGGAGGCTTGAACACTTTTACAGAGCAACGCTCTTTACAGATGGTCTTAAAAGATCATTAAAACCTCTTTCCTCTATATTCCATGTCCTTTAAAGGAGAGAATTTCTTTAGGGAGATAAAATCTCTTCACAGTCAACATTCATGAGTAGAGAGGATGGGCAGGAAAGAAAATGGTAGTCAAGCAAGTTCCATGTTTTTCTTAGTACCAGAAGGAAGGAAGGGAGGGAGGGAGGGAGTGAGGGACGGAGGGACGGACGATACACACTATATTAAATGCTTTCACATATCTCATTTATCCTTCACAATAATATATTTAATCCTCACAAAAATTTAGAAGGGTATCATGTTTCCCAATTAATAACTTCTTTTTTAAATTATGTAAATGATCATTCAAATAAACATTCACTTAACTATTATTTGTCAAGAACCTGCTACTGCTGGCCAGGCAGGCACTGTGCTAGGTCCCAGGCACACAGTGGCAACAAAATATAGTCTCTTTCCCAAGGTACTTCTAGTCTTACTTAAAAACAAGTAAGCAACATGTAATTGCAACTTGGGATGCATTCTCTGATGGAAAGAAATGGTGCCTTGATAGGAGAATAAGAAGATGGTATAAATAGGATGTTTGAGGAAGGCCCGGAAGATGAAATGGACCTAATCATGCAAAGAACAGGGCAAGGATGTGTATTAGGGTGGTGACAAGGGAGAGCCTTCTGGCTGAGAGCTGGCACATTCAAAGGTCCTGAGGCATGAAAGACATCTAACGCCTGAGAGGCACTGGAGGCTAGTATGGTTGTGACACAGTGAGTGAGAGGTGAGTAGAAAGAGATGGTACAGCAGAGGCAAGCACCAGATCCCACAGAGCCTTGGGGGTCCTGGTAGGGAGTTTGAATTTTATTCAAACTCAATTAAATAGCAATGGAAGATTTTTTTGCAGGAGAGTGATCTTTTATTTATATTGTGTATAACATATGATTTAAATTTTTTGAAGTATGCTCTGGAGGCGGTGGAGAAGACAGAATTGGAGGAAAATAGGAGTGTAAGGCAGGAGACCTGTCAGAAGTGTTCAGTGAATGATGATGGCGGCTCGGACACGGAAGGTAACGGTGGAGAGGGAGAGGACTGGATGAATTCCAAGTGCGCATACGAAGTTGACGTGGTTGGACTGGTGGAGAGGCTAGATGAAGGAGTTGAAAATCAAGGATGTGAGTTCTTCAACTGCCAAGGAAGATATGTGATGTTCATGTCTGCATCCCCAAAACTAGCGCAGTAGCCTAGGGATATAAAAGTGTCCAATAAATGGTGACCTTAACTAAACTGGATATGCTCCTATGAATCCCAGAGATATTTCTCAATCCTCACCCAAGTTCTTGTCATGACAATCTTCCTTTGTTTGATTCATCCCACAAACAAGCACCTCAGGCACCACCTCTGGATGTATTTAATGGCCCCACTGTTTTAATGCCTGGAGCATTAAATACCACACAGTCAGCGGGATTTTGATGAAACAGAGAGTGGCTGGAGAAAGGCCACTGAATGATGAAGAATTTAAGTATCGCGCTCTGTGGTAACTAATTCCAAATGCTTAAAGGGCTTGTAGCAGCTTCTAATGTGAGCCTACCCACGCCTGGCTTCAGGCAATGAAGTTCTGCAACTCAGATTCAGCCCTCTGCATTCCGTCTGCCAGTCAGAGCCTGACCTGACTCCTAATTCTGGTCTGAATTCCACAACTAGGAGCTCCGTATAATTTAGGAGGTCTACAAACATAGAGACACATCTTTTTTCCCTATAGCTATTTGCTCTTCCCAATTTATGGGAGCTAGACTGATGCCACTTGTCTCCTTTTTGGTGGCGTCATCTACTCCTCTTGAAAGGATAATAAAATCTTTCTTTTCTTCTCTGGAGCCAAATGCTTACATTGCTGGGTAGAGACCTTTCTACCCAGATCAGGAAGATTAAATTCCAGTTCTTTTTCCTTTTCTCTGAAAGGGAGGGTGGTAAATGTTCCAGCTCCCACATAAGCTTTGAGATTCATAATTTCAGAGTTGTTCTCCTGTGGTACAGACCTCCCCCACACACACCTGTGTGGGGTCCCCTGCCTCTTAACCTGTCATCCCAAGGGGGAAATGGGAAAAGGGGAACTGCCACCAAAATATGCCAGACTAAATAATCAGTCTGCCTCTGCCCTGAAACCTCATTTTAACTGTCAAATTAAAATAAATATAGATATTAAAAATGTATCTGTGACTTCAGAGATTAGGTCATAAAAGTATTGAGGCTTCCTTCACTGTGTCTGTCTGTCTCTCTCACGTCACTCACTCCAGGAGAATCCGGCTGCCATATGGGAGGTGCCGTTTGGAGAGGTCCACATGGCAAAGAACTGAGGGCTCTTGCCATCAGCAATGTGAGGGAGCTTAGAAGTGGATTCCTCAGCCCCAGTCAAGCCTTCAGATGACTTAAGCCCAGCTGATAGCTTGACTGTAACCCAGTGAGAAACCTTGACCCAGATTCACCCACAAAGTTGCTTCTGAATTCCTCCTGACTTACAGAAACTGTGAGATAATTAAAGTTTATTTTCTTAAGACACTAAGTTTGAGAATAATTTATTACATAGTGAAAGAGAACTAATACCGTTAGCCAGAGTTGATTTCTGTCTAAGGAACCCTGATTATTACAGTGGATGAGATACTTGGTATAGAACCTTGCAAGTACTCAATATGTAGTAACAACTACTATTATAAGGTTAATTTTACTTTTTCTGTATCACTCGAGAGAGCAGACCTAGAACTAATGGGAGGAAGTTATAGGGAGGCAGAGTTAAACTCAATGAAAGAAAAAAAAAAATTCCAATAATTAGAAGGGAGCAATTTTACCTAGCCAACTAATGAATTCTCCCAGCTTGAAAGGATTCAGGCAGAGGAGGGAATTATGGATGCTGTACCATAGCATAACTTCTTGCATGGGGAGGGAAGTTGAACTAACCAATCCTTGGGTACCCTTCCAGCTTAAGATTCTGTTGTTCTACAACTCAATGTGGCCTAGGGATGCTTACTTAGTGTCATCATATCCAACTTCTCCCATTGCCTGGGGCAACCGGCCCAAGTATGATATCAACTGAGGAGGTCATTGAGGGAAATGGAAATAGAACAGAGGGGTTTATAAGAAATATACCAGAGCACCAAACCAGAATCTGATGTCTACCTGAAATGTGACAGTCCTGAGATAGCAAGCTTCCAACAAGTAGGACGTTTAAAAAAATAATAATAATCTTTAGATAGAGAAGCAATGAAGCTGACCAAATAACAGGTTAACACGAAACTTACAGAGAAACTGAAAAAAAAAAAAAAAAAAAGAATCCTTGAAATAATACATAGTGTTTTGGCAAGCCAGTCCTCACAGACAAATGGGAAGTGCAGCCAGGAGTCTCAGAATGGTACAGTCAGAGAATGACTAAAGCATGAGCCAGAACCTTGGCAGCTACTACAGTCAAATATCTCTAAATTGTACAGAGGTTAAAGAAATGATGATGGCAAGATTTCATGAATGCAGCAATTAAAACTGAGAACAGATCAACCTAAATCTGGGGAGTGGTGTGAGCACACTTGACTCCCTCCAGAAAATAGGAAGATGCTGATTGCCAGCATATCTCTATCAAAACCCAAATGACCATACAAACGCTGAGCCAGTAGACTAGGAGTTGTCAGCAGAAGCCATTGGCTAGAACCAGGAGGGAATCATAACCCAATTCCACTGTTCAGATTACTGGGAGAGGAAATGCCTACTGTGTAATCCACAAAAAGATCAAAACAACTATTGTGGAGATTTAAAAAAATGGAACTCCTCAAATGGAAATGGAGTGAGCATAAAGAACTAAGGTATGTAACCAATCCACCCGGCATGTGTTTGCCTTCCCTTAGCTCCCCTAGAAGGTGCTCTGATCATTTTTTAGGAAGCCAAATTCCTTTTATCCAAAATGTTTTATTGTGATCATAGTATGGGTATATAGACAGAGCTAGAATATTTAGGATTTATATAAAATTGGGAGTTTGTTCAATGTTGAAGAGGACGTTCTAAATAATACCCTTGCAGCTGAGACCCCCGGAGCCTCAGGATCCATTTGGGACTTTTCCAGGGTGATGACTGGAGACTAGGTGTAGCAAGAGGCTGAGAGAACTTAAGAAGATAACATCGCCACATGAGACCTTCCCAACAGAGACAAGCATCTCCAAAATGGGGCAAATGTTACATTTTCATTCTTGAGAAGATCATCTCTACCCACAATGACCTCAGTACTTACTTTTGGAGGGTAAGTGATGAGGAGGGTGAGAAGAGGGCCGGATTGAGGAGAAAATTATGAAAAGACACCTAAATGTGGAGAGGAGGCTCCACCTATAAGAAGTGCTGGGAGAATTTCCACCTCTAACTTGAGCGTGCGACATCACAAGGCCTCCAGGTCTATATCATAAATCACATGTGCGGCCCACCATATGGTATGGGGCTGTCCTGATGGAGCTAATTAAGCTTTTTTTTTTTTTAAGATGTATTTATTTATTTGAGGGAGAGAGAGAGCGAGCAGGAGGAGGGGCAGAGGGAGGAGAGAGAATCTCCAGCAGACTCCCTGCTGAGCACAGAGCCTGACACGGGGCTCGATCTCATGACCCTGAGATCATGACCTGAGCCGAAATCAAGAGTCAGTCGCTTAACTGACTGAGCCACCCAGGCACCCCTGGAACTAATTAAATCTTCTAAGACTCCACTGGTCAGGCTGTAGCCATCTTCTCTGTCTTAGGGCAGGAAGACTATGACTCCTAAGGGGAAGGCCCTCAGTAATGTTAATAAAAAGACCCAGAACAAAAGAGATCAAAGACTCACAGCATCCTCAAGAAATGCAATTTTTCAATGAGAAGAAACTGCCCTACATTTTGGAAAAGAAAGGCTCCCATGGGTTCTGTGGGTTATAGAATCACACACATTTCGGTTGGAATCCTGTCTTCACTTTCTCTCGTATGTGACCCAAGCAAGGGACATAATTTTTGAGTCTCAGTCTCTGACCCTACAGAACAAGGAAATATCATATTGTTCCTAAGGCTGTAATGAGGATTAAATGAGTGAAAAGTACTTAACACAGTACTTTGCAAGCAGTAGAGGCTCATTAAGCAATAGCTACTATTGTTACAGGTACAATATAAAGGTACCTCCTTCAAGCTCAGTGGGGAGATGAAGGGACAGCCCTTGTTACCCATCTCCACAATGGGAAGACTTACCCCACTGGTCCCACTGGGGACTGTACCTCCAGGCTTGAGAAGTGGATACCAGCAATTTAAAGACTGGTATCTGAGGAACATTTTCTCCCACGCTTTATTACCTTTGTTTGAGGCTTTCATAATATCTAGATTCCTAGAATCCTGGCAGGGAAGAAAAATTAGTAAATAGCATTCTGGTTTATTATTGTGTGTAGGGTAATAATTTGCTACCTCAAGGGAAATTTTACAACTATTGCTTCAAGTCAGCAACTTGTCATGGTAACAGTTTTGCAAAATGGTTAAGCCAACCAGCTTTGACTGGTTTCTGACCTTAATTAATTAGCTTGCCTATGTGCCATGTACTGTTCTAGATACCACTCACAGTCAGTGCTATAAAGAAAAACAATGCAGAGGATGGAGGCAGACAGTGATAGCGAAGGGCAATAGAGTGTGGTTTTTAAGAGAGAGAGAGCAGGGCGCCTGGGTGGCTCAGTTGGTTAAGCGACTGCCTTCGGCTCAGGTCATGATCCTGGAGTCCCGGGATCGAGTCCCGCATCGGGCTCCCTGCTCGGCAGGGAGTCTGCTTCTCCCTCTGACCCTTCCCCCCTCTCATGTGCTCTCTGTCTCTCTCATTCTCTCTGTCTCAGATAAATAAATAAAATCTTTAAAAAAAAAAAAAAAGAGAGAGAGAGCACTTGAGCAGGGGAGGGGCAGAGGGAGAGGGAGAGAGAGAATCTCAAGCAGGCTCCACAGTGGACGTGGGGCTTGATCTCACAGCCCTTGAGATTATAACCTGAGCTGAAATCAAGAGTCAGAAGCTCAACTGACTGAGCCACCCAGGCGCCCCTGGGGTGTGCTCTTTTAAATAATGTATCCTTGGAGCTGAACAGAGAACTACAGGAGGTGAGAGGTAGTGAGGCATAAGATACACTTATCTGAGGAGAAGGTATCTGAGGAGAAGCCTTAGAAACAGAAGGAAAAGCAAATGCAAAGGCTCTGAGATGAATGTGCTGACATGTTTGAGCAAAACAGCCCGAGTGACTGAAGCGGCGCAAGCAATGGGGAGAATGGGAAGAGATGGGGTGAGTGAGGGAGCAGGGAGACGTTTTTATTCAAAATGACCTGAGAAGTCATTAGAGGATTTTACACTGAAGTAACAGGAGCTGACACGTTGCAATTTGATCATTCTGACTGCTGGGTTAAGAACAGATAGAAAAGGGGGGCACCTGGGTGGTACAGTCCATTAAGCATCAGACTCTCGGTTTCTGCTCAGGTCGTGATCTCAGGGTGGGGCTCTGCGCTCAGCAAGGAGTCTGCTTGAAGATTCTCTCCCTCTCCCTCTGCACCGCCCCCCCCCATACAAGCACTCTTTCTCTCAAATAAGTAAATAAATCTCTTTTTAAAAAAGGATAGAAAAGGGGACACAGTGCAATAGTAGTTGAGGGGCATTTATTGCTATCATTCTATTCTTGGGAAACCATGATGGTTAATTTTATGTGTCATCTTGACTGGGCCACAGATTGCCCAAGACATTTGGTCCAACATTATTCTGGGTATGTCTGTGAGGGTGTTTCTGGAGGAGATTAACATTTGAATCAGTAGACAGAACAAAGCTGATTATATTCCTTAACGTGGGTGGGTCTCATCCAATCAGTTGAAGGCCTGGATGGGGAAAAAAAAAAAAAAGATTGACCCTGTCTTAAGGAGGAGGAAACTTCTTGCTAGACTGCTTGAACTGAAACATTGGCTTTTTTTTCTAGCAACTTCCTGCTGTTTCTAATCTTCGGGTTGCCTGTCTTCTATTGGCTTCTTAGTTCTTCCATCACCTGGATAACCAATTCCCTGCATCACATTTCTCATTTCAAATCCCAAGTGGTTCATGTTTCTCTAGTAGGACGATGACTGATAGAGGTTGAAAGTGCCTCAGCCAAGAGTTCCATAAGGAGTAAAAATTAAGCTCCAGCTCCCTGGAGTGTCCCGGTTGGGTGGCAATATCTAGAGCAGTGATTCTCAAGCCTGGTTGCACATTAAAATCACCCGGGGAGGTTGTGTCTGCGTGGTTCAGTTGTTAAGCGTCTGCCTTTCCGCTCAGGTCATGATCCCAGGGTCAGCAGGTAGCCTGCTTCTCCCTCTCCCTCTGCCCCTCCCCCTGCTCATGCGCTCATGTGTTCAAGCACACGCTCTCTCTCAAACAAATAAAATCCTTAAAAAAAAAATCACCTGCAGAGGTTTTTTTATTTTTGTTTTTGCTTTAACAAAAACTAAAACCAAAACCAAAAGTAATGTTTGGTTCAGTCAACTTAGTCTCCAGGCTTGTGACCCAGACATTAGTATTTTCTTAGAAATCATCTACAGATGGCATCAGAGGGATTTTTTTTTAATCTGGCGTGATGATATTAAAAAAAAACTTTTTACTTTCATGTGACCACATGGCCTTGGAAAACCAACATAGGCCAAAGATCAGAGGTATATCCAGTAAAGATTTTTTCCCCTGAATTTATTTTATTGAGCTATAATTTGTATGCAATGAAATGTGCAGATCTTAAACATATAGTTTGGTGAGTTTTGACAACTGCATATACTCCTATAACCCATACTTGCACGCTCCTACCCAGATATAGAACATTTCATTTACCCTGGAAAATCTCCTCATGTCTTTACTCAGTTAATCCCAACACCCTCGAGAAAACTGTTTTGTTTTCTATCAACATAGTTTTGTCTTCTATCAACATAGTTTAGTCTAAGACTTCATATAAATGGAAGCATACAGTACGTACCATTTTGTGTCTTATATATTCTTCTCATCACAGTGTTTTATGACTCATCGATGTTGTTGCACATATTAGTAATTCATTCTTTTTTATTGCTCAGGGGTATTCCATTGTGTGAATAGACCACAATTTGTATCTTAATTCTCCTGCTGGTGGACATTAGGGTAGTTTCCAATTTGGGGCTGTTCTGTATAAGGCTGCTCTAAACATTCTAACAAACTTAATTCATAATCATGCTGGGTTTTTCATAAAAGGCCTTTATCACATTTTCTTTCTATTCATAGTTTGCCCAGAGTTTCTATAACGAATGGGTGTTGAATTTTATCAAATGCTCTTTCTACATAAAGCTTATCACATTTTCTTTATTCTGTTAAAATAGTGAACTATATTAATTTTTTTTTAAGATTTTATTTATTTATTTGACAGAGAGAGACAGCGAGAGAGGGAACACAAGCAGGGGGTGTGGGAGAGGGAGAAGCAGGCTTCCCGCTGAGCAGGGAGCCCAATGTGGGACTCGATCCCAGGACCCTGGGATCATGACCTGAGATGAAGGCAGACACTTAACCAACTGAGCCACCCAGGCGCCCCAATATATATTAATTTTTAAATGTTAAACCAACCTTGCATTCCTGGGATAAACCCACTTGGTCAGGATAGGTTATTTTCTGTATTGCTAGATTTTATTTGCTAATGTTTTGTTAAGGATTTTTGCATCTATGTTTATGAAGAATATCGGTCTATAATTTTCATTTCTCATAATGTCCGTATCAGGTTTTTGTGTCAGGGTTACGTTGGTCTCATAAAATGAGTTATATTCACTTTTTTTCTATTTTCTAGAAGAGTTTATAGAAGATAGATATTATTTCTTTCTTAAATGTTTGATGAATTCACCAGAGGAGCAAACGTGGCCTAAAATTTTCTTATTGTGAAGGTTTCAAGTATAAATTTGATTTCTTTAACAGATATGGAACTATACAGATTTTAATTACTATATTATATATTATTATATTATAAATTATATATTATAGGACAAAATTATATTCTATATTACATAAATTATAATTTTTATTTAATAATCAAATTTTCTATTTTTGTGCGTCAGTATTGGTATCTTTCAAGAAATTTGTTTGCATCTAAGTTGCCAAATTCATTGGCATAAAATTTCTCATATGATTACTATATTATCCTTTCACTGTCTGAAACAGCTGACCTGATATTCCCTCTTTCATTCCTAGTATTAGTAATTTGTGTTCCTTTTTTTTCCTGATCAGTGTTGCTAGGGATATATCAACTTCATTAATCTTCCCAAAGAAGCAACTTTTTATTTTCTCTATTGTTTGTCTTGCCTATTTAATTGCTTTCTGTTCTGTCTGGTTTCTGTTCTTACTTCCTCTCTTCCAACTACTTTGGGTTTACTTTGCTCTTTTTCTTCCAGGCTTTTAAAGTAGAAGTTTAGTTCACTGATTTTAAAATGGCATTTCTTCTTTTCTAATAAAGTATTTAAAACCAGACATTTTCTTCTATCCCTGCTCTACTGCATCCCACATATTTTGGTATGTTCTGTTTTCATTTCATATTTAGCTTGAAATTATTTTCAATTTTTTCTTGTGATTTCTTTTTGACGCATGAGTTATTTAGAAGTGTGTTGCTTGGTTTCTAAAGATTTGGGAAATTTTCAGATATCTTTTTATTACTAATTTGTAACTTAATTCTCTATGATCAGAGAATTAAACTCTGTATAACTTAAATCCTTTGAAACTTAATGAACTTGTTTGACAGCCCAGCATATACTCTATCTTGGTGTATGTTCCATGTGCATTTGCAAATAATGTGTATTCTGCAGTTTTTGAGCATAGTGTTCTATAAAAGTCAATTAAACAGTGTTGTTCAGATCTTCTGGATCCTTACTGAATGTTTTGTGTGTAAGTTTTCTATCAGGTACTTAGAGAAAGATGTTAAGATTTCTAACCATGATTGTGGATTTGTCTACTGAATCCTTTCATCATGTCAGCCTTATGTATTTTGAACCTGTTGTTAAGTACATGAGCATTTAGAATTATTACATATTCCTGATAAATTGCCCGTTATGAAATGTCCCTACTTATCTCCGGTAGTATTCTTTGCCCTGAAATCTACTACATCTGATATTAATACAGCCATTCTAGCTTTCTTATGATGAATATTTGCACGGGACACGTTTTCGCATAATTTCACATCCAAGCAATCTGTACCTTTATGCTTAAAGTGTATCTCTCATAAGCAGCACATAGTTGGATCCTGCTTTTATCCAGCTTGACAATCTCTACCTTTTGAATGCAGTGTATAGTCCATCTACATGTAATGTTATTGATACCGTGGGATTTGACGCTATCATTTTGCTATTTGTGTTTTATTTGATGCATCTGTCCTTCGTTTATTCCTTCTGTGTTGCCTTCATTTGAGTTACACAAATATCTCTTAGCATCCCATTTTATCTCCTCTATTGGCTCTTAACTATACCGGTTTATTTTTTAAGAGGAACTACAATATACATTGTTGATTTATTATAGTCTACTATAATATACTACCTCACATATAAGCAGTATACTTATATACTTCCCTTAACTTTCTTCTGCCTTTGCTGTTGTCATATATTTTACTTATGCGTATGTTATAAACTCCCTCATTATTATTTCTACTTTAAATAATTGTCTTTTAAATAAATTTATTTTATTTTTAATTTTTTTAAAGATTTTATTTGACAGAGAGAGACACAGCGAGAGAGGGAACAGAAGCAGGGGGAGTGGGAGAGAGAGAAGCGCTCCCCACAGAGCAGGGAGCCTGATGCGGGGCTCGATCCCAGGACCCTGGGACCATGACCTGAGCTGAAGGCAGACGCTTAATGACTGAGCCACCCAGGTGCCCTTAAATAAATTTATTAATAAGTACGTTATGTATTGTGTAGTCACCATTTCTGGTGCTCTTCATTCCTCCATGTAGCCCCAGCTTTCTGATTGTTACTCTTCATTTCAGACTGAGGGGCTTACGTGTACATTTCCTGGGCTATGGTTTTACTGTAATGAATGCTTTCAGCATTTGTTTATAAAGAGAGGTCTTTATTTTTACTTCATTTTTAAGGATATTTTTGCTGAATATAGACTTGTAGTTTGACAGGATTTCCCCTCCTTTTAGCCCTTTAAATGTTATTCTATGGCCTTCTGGTTTGCAGTGGTTTTGATGAGAAGTTCTTATGCTTACCATCATTCCCCTGGAGGTGATATTTCCCTCCTATAATAATTCTGTCATTGTTGTCCTCAGCACGTGGATTATGATATGACTAGATACAGTTTTCTGGTGTTTATCATACTTGGAATTTATTGAGATTTTTGAGGCTTTTCAGGGACCATGATTATAAATGTTAGACTTCTTGATATCCTATGATCGCTAAGGTTATGCTTATTTGAAAATGCTTTAAAATTTTTTGGATAATTTCTTTTGATCTGTCTTCAAGTTTAGTGACATTTTCTTCTGCAATGTCAAATCTGTTAAGCCCATTTCAGTGAATTTTTTATTTCGTATATTGTATTTTTCACTGACAACTTACATTTCTTCTCATGATTTCTATAACCTTGTTTTAATTCCTTTTCTGTCCACATGTAATATCCATATTTTCTTTTAAATCCTTGAATATATTTATAAAAGTTGTTTCAAAATCCTGGGCCATTAATTCTAACATCTCTGTCAACATCTCTGGATCTATTTCTAGTGACTATTTTTTCTCCTGAATATGTAACACATTTTCCCGCTTCTTTGGCTATCTAGGCATTTGTTATGGTGTGCTTGACTTTTGGGATGTATTTAGTTGAGAGTGTTCCTTCAGTAAGTGTTGATTTTTTTCTCCGCATGGCAGTTACTTCATTTGCACCTTGGCTTGGTTTTGTCAAGGTTTGGGTTTAGGCTTTGTGAGGGCAGGTCTAAAGTTGTTCTTACTCTAGGGCTAGAGTGGCATATTCCTAACATTTGATTATTCTGGAGTATCAACTAATTGCTGTAGGATTTTAATGAAGTTCACTCTTTGGCTTATCAGAGCCAAAATATCTCTGGCATTCTCATTCAGATTATACCTCACAAATAGATGTTCTCTGTCAGACCTCTTGAAGCCTCATCCTAAACACGTGTGACTTAGTACCAGCCAAGACTCAAGGAGATCCCTATTCATAATTTTGGGCCTCTCATCTCTCAGGTGCCCTACCCTGAAAATGCCAGTAGTCTCGGCATCCCTGAATTTTGATTTAGCTTTTCTCTACCCAGAAAAACCATTCTGTTTCGTTTGGACTCCACTTTTCTGTGCCTTGATTTACAACAGAGCACCAGGCAGATTTTTTTCCACATACTGAATTTTTCATAGGGATGCATGGGAAGTTCATCTTGTGCATTTTTCTTCTCTCAAAGATTATGTCCCTCTATTGCCTATCGTCTAATGCCCAGCGCTACTCCATACGTTTTGTCCAGCATTATAGTGGTTTAAAGTAGAAAGGAAATCTGATACCTATTTTTCTACTATGGCTGGAACTGGGAGTTGTATCCAGTGAGCTTTTGTTCCTAAGTTTTGTTGTAAGACCCTAGGAGTTTTGTAAGTCCCTAGGGAAGGAAGGGCTAGGATGACAATGGGGAGAAAAAGCCCCTAATAGGCTCCAAAATGTCAATTCTGGAAGAGCTTAAGAGCAGCAGTCAGGGTCCAAGGAAGGAGCTTAATTTTCAGATGAATATCTCTTTTGAATAAAACATCAAAAAAAATCTATCATCTATTTCAGAATGTGTGGATGGCTTGTTGAGGGATAATATGGAGGAGATAAGGCTTCCTTAGCCTACTTTGAGACATGACTTCTAAACACCTGTTTTTTAATTGTATGGTAGGCTGGAGAGTAAAGTGAAATCCAACTGATTAAAGAAAATAAAGCAATGTGGTCTTTCTTTTTTTTCTTAAAGTTTATTTATTTATTTATTTGACAGAGAGAGAGCGAGCACAAGCAGGCGGAGCGGCAGGCAGAGGGAGAGGGAGGAGCAGGGAGCCCAATGCGGGGCTCGATCCTGGGACCCTGGAACCATGACCTGAGCTGAAGGCAGATGCTTAACGACTGAGCCACTCAGGCACCCCAGCAATGTGGACTTTCTTATATACAGTGTTTAGAGAGTAAGTTTCAAATTCTCTAAAGAAACACTTGCAAAGACGGTTAGTTAAGTGAATCTCTGCTGTGGCCAACTGCCATCATGAGGTATTTAGTTCTGATCATTAGAAAATTTAAAAAACCAACAGAAACCTAACCACAGTGTTCCTATAAACTCTTGAAAATCACACTAGCAATGATTAAAAAGAGGGGTCTTTCTCTCAGTGTAAAACTGAACCATAAACACTGAAAGAATTACATTTCTCTAGTGTACTTAGATAATAAAGAAGAAAAAGTGAGACTAACATCCCTTTTTTGACATGTATTTATCCATCTGCAATAATTATCTTGCTGATAACCACAACAAAATACATTTTGTAAGCTATTAGCTAAGCATACTATTTATAATTCATAACAGACCCTTTTTTTTTTTTCATTTTTAAAGGAGAAAAATGTCTATTTGAAGGCATTCAGTCCTAATTCTAAGTTTTTAAGCTCCTTGAGAACAAAGAAATCCACTCTGGCTCATTTCAGCAGTGAAAGGATTTTATTGCAAAGAGAATTAAACAGCTAAAGTTGCTAAAGGAGGCCCAAAGATGAAGGATTGGAAGATGCCCGGAACAACCAGGAACGATGCCCCCAGCTGGACTGCCAAGCTGCCTCAGTGACACCTCCAGAGGGCCCCCAAACGTGGCTGCTGTCACAGTCCAGCACTGAACATTACCACCAGCTCCTCTGAGACCACGGCTTCAACAACACGGAGGTCTCTGCCTTCGTCCTTGCCAGATGGATTCTGTGCAGAGCCTGCCTCTTGCCACCACCAGCTTCCAAACAAATTCAGCACAGATAGGTCTGATTGGTGGATCCAGGTTCCATGGTTGTATATGTGCTGCCGAAGCGAGCACGCAGGTTCCATGGTTGTAAGCTTACTACGTAAGAGGCTGGGAAACCAGATTTTGGCTTCTCTACATCAGACGGGAGATCACCCCAAATACAGGGACAAATTTCATCCGTAGCCACTAGGCATAAGCCAACAAATAAAAATATGGATAAATAAATAAGGAAAGCAAGGAGGAACCTTATAAGTTATTTGGATCAACTCCCCTATTTTAAAAATTTGAGGAAACCAAAGCACAGGCACAGGAAGTGACTCATCACAAATCTACTCCTTCTCACTCTAGAGTCACTTTTCAGCTCTCAGGGATGACAAGTACCTTGTGTACTCCTTTCTTCTGCTTCCGCAGAAGACACCTTATATTGACTATGGTATTCATTCTTGTGGCCAGTTGTAAGACCCAGAGTTGGCCTACAATTGTTCTCAACACAGCCCCTCAAGCAGCCACAACCACAAGTGGCACAAGAAATGAAAACTATTTGCCATCCTTGTACTGCACGAGGCTGACATTCACTCAACATTCACTTAAATGAATTAATGAATAGAATAATATTTAGTATAATGAACACTCTTGGAGTCCACAAAAGATATTTTAGGGTCTTGGTTAGATGATCTCTTTGAGATTTAATGTTTATTATGCCCAGTTGTCTCTATTTTGGGTACTGGCACAGATTCATTATTTGTTTATAACTATTAAAAAACACCAGGCTGCAACTCGTTGTCTTGCCAACAATAGCACCAATCTGCCCATTCATTCAGATGGGTTTTCGAGATTTGTTACTGTCAAATGTCCAAGTGGGTAAGACAATGGCTTGGGAGGTTTCTTTCTGGTAGGGGAGGCAATAACCACCCAGATGCCACTATACTCCTGTCATTTCCCTTTGGAAGTGGGTCGATGGCTAACCAACTCTCTAGTGTCTGTTACTACTGAAATCCACGGTGGGTTTCACGATGCCGTATTAGTGTGCATCGAATCCAGATATGAAATATGGCTGGTTTCCCACTTAGATAATTCAGTGAGTATAATGTTTGTATAAAATGGTCACAGGTTGTTTTGTTTTGTTTTTTGAATAAATTATGCCACTGGATGCAAGTGGCAGAAATTTCTATTTAAAATGGCTTAAAAAGAAAAAAAAAAAAGAACTTTACAGTCTCCTTGACAGAAACATCAGAGAACAGATCTGCTTCCGGGGACTCATATGAAGTTATATCCAGACTTTGTCTTCTTTAGTGTTAGACCTTGTCCTCAGGCTTCATAAAATAGCTACTGGAAACTCCAAATTCCTACTCTTCCAGGCTCAACTCCAGTGGAATAGACAGCACTTCTTGGGAGTTTCTACATAAGTATTATTATTCCCTCCAACTGCGACACCTTGGTTCATGTGAACATTCTGGAACCAATTACTGTGGCTTGGGTGATTCGGTGCTCTGATTGGCCATGTCTAGATCACATGTTGCATCCTGGATCTGAGGTTGTAACCCGTACTGTTATACCTAAAAACAGTGAACGTCCACTATAAGGGCATCCTCAGACACTGTCCAGCAGGGAAGAAAGAGCACACTAGAAGGGATACCTGGAGAGAGCTTAATGAAGGGACCACACATGATGTGTGAGCAATGGTAAAGAAATCAACAAGGGATGGAGAAATGCCCAGAACTAGGAACAGTGGGAAACCATTACCACCCTTTGGGCTGAAGGGCCAAGGAAGGGAGCTGTTACTGGGACTGGGTAAGAGGCATAGCCCTGGGTATGTGCCACCAGTCAGAGCTGTGCCCACATGTAGAGGAACACAGCCATTACCAAGGCACAGCCCAGAAGGGAGGGAGTAGAGAGACTAAATTCCTCCATCTTCTCTCCCAACTCCTGGCCTCCTTCTAGAGCCTCCCATTGGCCAAACCTAACCAGAAGACAGAGGGCAAGGATCTGGGGTGACAGTCTGCAGAAGCCAGACTCTTGGCATAGAGAACAGAGTGAAAAAGGGCTATGTAGTGGATCTGGAGAGGCGAACTAATAACTAGCACCTCTATTTTCTCTAAACCAAGGGTTAGCAAACTAGAGCCCATGGATCAAACCTGGCCCACCCCTTGTTTCTATAAATAAAGTTTTATTGGAATACATGCAATAAACAAACATTTGTTTACTTACTGTCTATGGCTGTTTATGTGCTATAATGGCAGAGCGGAGTATTGTGAGAGAAACTGAGAAACATACCAATTCATGCGTGTGTATGTCTTCCCCAACACCAAGCAATCCTCTGACACCAGCTGAGTGTCCTATCATTCAATTCAATTCCTACTCTACCTGAAGACAGCATCAGATCCCTCAGTTAAAGGCTCAGTCCAACAAGACTGTTCCCTTCAACTCCTACTTCAGAGGCCACTCACAGGTCCAGGTTGTCAACTGTGCTGGTGACTGACCAGCTATAGATTAGAGGTTCCAAAGCCCCCCTCCTTGAGTTAATTTGCTGAGAGGCTCACAGAACTCAAATATTTTACTTACTGGATTACCAATTTTATTATAAAAGGATGTAACTCAGGAACAGCCAGATGGAAGAGATACACAGGGCAAGGTATATAGGAAGGGGCATAGAATGTTTATGCCCTCTGGACATGCCACTTTCCCCAAATCTCCATGCGCTCAGAAGCTTTCCAAATACCCAGAAGCTCTCCAAACACCATCTTTTTGGGGTTTTATGGAGACTTCATTATATAGGCATGACTGATTAAATTATGGCCATTGGTAATTGAACTCCATCTCCAGTCCTTCTGAAGATTGGGGATTGGAACAGAAAGTTCCAACCCTCTAATCACATGGTTGGCTTCACTGGCAATGAGCTTCCATCCTTAGATGAGGTACAAAAGTCACTTCACTAATATTACAAAAGACCTGTTGCTTTCATCATAGGAAATTCCAAGGGTTTTAGGAGCTCTGTGCCAGGAATGGTGACAAAGACCAAATATATATTTCTTATTATAAATCACAATATCACAGAAACCATATGGCCCTCAAAGCCTAAAATATTTACTATCTGGCCCTTTACAGAAAAGATGCACTGACCCCTGGCCTAGGCCAACTCATCCACTGTGCCTCACACATAGAAGATAGTCAAACAAATTTCTATTGAATGAAAAAATGAATGACTGAAAGCATTGCTGAGAGTCACAATGTGAATGACCCTGAGCCTCAGCCCCATGAGCTAACTGAGATTATAAGCCCTCCCCCAAGGCTCTTCCCTTTATTCCAGAGCTCCTTAATGAGGTTTACACCCTTCCTCTGTGTCTACTGCTATAGTCCAACCACCACTGTACCTCTTGATTTCTGCTGTTGGCTTGTCCCATGGTTTCGTTGATACTGTCATTTTCCTTGGCTGCTATGTTACTGTTGACTCTTCTAGGAATTTAGGGTATGCTCCTAAAAAATCATTGTCTTTTAGACTTCTAAATGGCAGCTTTCTCTTTTCATTTTCATGTCCCTTCTTTGTGCTAATTTAGGACAAGAATGTCAGAGGCTAAGGGTTCATTGCATAGCCTCATCAGGCCTCATATTCAAAACTCTCTTGCCCACCCCAGGAACAAGGGCAGCAAGGTGGAATTCAGGTGCTTGGATTCTTTCCTCTCTCAGAAAGAGTTCCTGGTGTACTCAAGGTGCTCTTCACAGAACCTGAGACACTCTACTTCTGTTCATGAGTGTCAGCCTTAGTGTTGCAGCTCCGCATTCCCATTTACTCATACGTGAATTCATTCATTCAACAGGAGGTCTTCCAAGGGTCCGCCAACAGTTACCTTTCCCAGAAGCCTAACAATCATCTTTACTACACCATAGTTTTTGAGGTAGGGTGCAGATTGGCCCCTACTCTATGACCTGACTATGACCCTGCCCTTGTTTAAACAGGCATACTGGGGCACCTGGGTGGCTCAGTTGGGTGAGCGTCCGACTCTTGATTTTGGCACAGGTCATAATCTCAGGGTGGTAAGATGGAGCCCCACATCGGGCTCCACGCTGGGCATGAAGCCTGCTTAAGATTCTCTCTCTCTCCCTCTGTCCCTTCCTCTCCCACTCATGTGCGCTCTCTCTAAAAACAAAACCAAACACAAACAAAAACCAGGCAGACTTCAGGGCAACAGTAATAAAGACGGAGCATCTATGAACAGCATGGCACCATGACCAATTCAGCCCAAATTAATCCAACACAATGACGTATTAGTCAGGGTTCTCCAGAGAGACATATATATACATTTATATATACACGTGTATATGTGTCTACACTCACACATGTACGTATAGGATTTTTTATAAGGAATTGGCTGAGAAGGAGGCTGAGATTATGCAGGCTGAGAAGTCCCACAATTTACTGTCTGCAAATTGCAGACCAGGAATGTCAGCAGTGTATTTGGAGGCCTAAGAGCTAGCGGGCCCGTGGTACAGACTCCAGTTGTGGTTGGAAGGCCTGAGCACCAGGAGCACTGAGGGCAAGAGAAGATCAGGAAGGGAACTCAGGCAAAGAGGGAGGGAATTCTTCCTTCCTCCACCCTTTGTTCTGTTCAGGCCCTCGATGGATTACCTGATGGCCCTCCACTTTGGGGAGGTCAATCCACTTAGTCTACTGACTCAAATGCTAGTCTCCTTGGAAACAACCTCATAGACACAGTCAAAAATAATGTTTAGCCAGATACCTGTGTAGCCTTTAATCCAGTCAAGTTACCTGTGTAGCCTTTAATCCAGTCAAGTTGACACATAAAATTAACTATCACAGATGTGCATAGTTATCATTACTGCGCTGCCTGGCAATCAGGCACAGAGGGTATATGCTAGTCTATAAATGCTGCAATTGCTGGTTTTTACCCAGCCTTAATAGGGTTTAGCAGGAGACAGAAGGGTAAGTGGGAGGGGTCGGGCGTGGGTGGTGTTCTGAGTCATCTTTAAAGCCTCCGGGTAACAGGTAGGGCTGGGAGGCTGGTTGGGTGCCTGGAGAGAGGAGGGGCAGTGGGGAAGAAGCCAGATGGGAGAGAGGCAGGGTAGGACAGAAGGCTAGAAGTCCCACTCACCAATGTTGCCCACACTGCCCCTGGCCTAGGGCTGATGAACTCTAGAACCAGAGGGGAAGAAAACGAATGGTGAAAAGAAGGGACAAATCTCCTCTGAAGGGACTTCTCAGGAGGGTGGCAGCCAACTCACGGTACTACAGGTAGTGTTGGCAAAACACCCGCGTGGGCACATTTTCACGATATGGCCGCTGCCGCCAACAGTCTCCCACAATCTCATCAGTGATGCTCAGTCCCTGACCGTTAGCAGGAAACCCGTGATGGCTTGTCTGAGCCAAGTGAAGAGCCCTCATTCAATACCCCAACTGAAAGCAATCAAGTTTGTGGATGAATAATAAAAAGAGAAAGCAGCCTTGCCCTTCCACCTGGTAAGGCCACACGCAGGAGTCTGTGACCCAGAAGAGAAGCCTCACCCAACCACCTTCGCACGCTGATCTCAGCCCTCCAAACTCTAGAACTTTTTGAAGCTCAGCAAAGAAGGGAAATCCATTGAGAACAGTCTGTAAAGCAGCCCCCTTGGGACGCAGGTCTTCTCCTCCTCTTTTCACAGATAAGGAAATGCAACCATAGGAGGAGGTGCATTTATGGTCAGCACGTGATCATCCAGTGCTTTCCGTGGGGCTGGAACCCAGCTGCCTGTCTCCTACTTCTAATGCTCTAAAAAAAACCCTGAGAAATAGGCCAAGCATCTTCATTACAAATCTAACCATACTACAACAAGAAGAGAAATTCTCATGGTACCTGGAGGAAAGAGGACAGGACACATTTTGGACTGATGGCCTATGGGCCCCATCCGGCTATATGTACATTTTGCTTGGTCTACACAGGGTTTAAAAAAAAATTAGGTGTCAGCATTTTAAAGTTGAGATACTTAAACTAGATTTATCAGTTTCTGATGTTACCCAGGAAGCTGTGGCAGCATCTGGCCCTCTTCCCTCCATAGCAGTATTTCCTTAGAGGACAGCCGCTGCCTTGCTTGGTCTCCTGGGCGGGTTGCTCACCACTCCTTGCCGCGTCCTGGTCTCCAGGGGAAGGGGTGCACTGGCTACTTCATTCACTTAAATTACCTGCCGGCTTGGACAGTTTTTGTTTGTGACCTCCGACGCTGAAAAACTGCAACTACCTTCTGTAATTGCTTTAAAGACCGAGAGAGGAAGAGGCTGACTCTGGACTGCAGAGAAAGAACCAGCACCCACATTGGGCAAATGGGTTGGGGAGTGGAGGGAGAAGCTTTCTCAGAACATGGACTTTAGCTCAGTGTCAGAATGAATTTTGGACACGTCTCCTGAATTGGTCCCAGAAAGGGTTTGGACACACAGTTAGATGCCTATCTATCAGGGAAAATGAAGAAGGCATTCTTCCCTTCATTACCTTGGGAACTGGACTCTATCCCCTTTAAGGAATGCTTTTGGAATGCTCAGATTTAATACAATTCTTTCTAATTGGATAACACAGCCACAGAAAGTATTAAAAGGTGCACAGCGGCCTGTCCCTCATGCCTCAGCTCCCCTCTGGGCGATAACAATTGTGCCTTGCTTTGTGTCTTTCCAGAGATGTTCTGGGCATATGCACACTTACATAGTTTTCCTTATAGAAGGAATAACTCACTGTAAAGAGAGAGGGAAAGAACCACCTTGCAGAGAGATTGTCAGATTTACCCATACGCACACTTTTTCCAGTCCCTCCTCCTGGGACTCTTCAAACACACACATCCAATCATGTGAGTCTCCTACATCAAATCCCCCCATGGTTTTCCATGGTTCCCAGAGTACAGGACAAACTCTAGCCTGGCTCCCAAGGTCCTGAGTCACCTGGATACTGCCTGCCCTCAGCAATCGCTTCTTGGCAGTGTGGTCTTACATCCCTTGTTCCAGCCAGACTGAAGTCCCAGGCACTTCCTGCTGGGAACCACACTCTCCCTCGTGTCCTTTCTATGGTACCTGCCGCTCCGTTGTCAGTATCTTACCATTCACTTCCGTTTGTCATTTCCCAAGTGCTCATTTACCGAGGGCTTCTTGGGCAGCTAGGCCAGGTAAGTGTCCCTCCCCCCTGTTCTGTACCTGCATGCCAGTCCCTACAGCTTAAGGTAATTGCTCCCACCATGGCCCATGTTCCCAGGCAGGCTCTGGGAGGGCAGGGACTCGCCTGTCTTCACTCATCTCTGTGTCCCCCACATTCAGCACAGGTCTGGTAGAGAGAAGACACTAACAAACAGTCCCTGAAGCAATGAAGAAGGATCGCTACAGAGGACAAGAAAGATCACGGGCTTTGCTACTCACACCCCACTCCGTTGCTTGGCACAAATGTACACTGGTGGCTGGGTAACTTGTTTTCTCAAAAGCAAGAGAACATTTTTACGTTAACAGCACAAATTCCAAATGTCCATTTTCTGATATTTAAAGATAAGTCACACTGTATGAGACATGAAATAAGGATTTCCTTTGATCTATCACTGCTTGGCTCTGAAAAGCTTTGATCTTCTGACAAAGGACTCTGAATTTGCATTAAACAACCACTAAACGGATCGTAATTTTCTGTGCCCAGAACAATAAATCAACAGATGTTTGGAAAGGGCATTTGAGGAAATGAAAAATGATTTATTATAATACAACGGAGCCAATAATTTAGTGCCCCCAAAACAATCATATTTAAGAACTGTTAAAAACAAGACAACAGGCCCAAAATGAAGATGCTTATGCTAAGCCCCACATCCCCAAACCAAGACTTAATTACACTTTTGGCTCTCCCAGGAATGCAAACTATGCAAACTTAAACCAATCAGGATTCACCTAAACAGTGTTATTTAAGTAATCTGCCTGATAGACCCCTGCCATCCCCTGAAGGAAAGTAACTTTGCAACAAACAACTTGATTTCCTGCCTTGTGTAACTTCCTTGTTCCTGCTCCCTTCTGCCTTTAAGTTTTTTCATTTGCACAGCAACTCCAAGCTTCTTTCTTTCTGCTAGATTGGAGGCCACCCAATTCAAACTGATTTTTGGTCAGATAAACTCAAAATTTTTATGTGCCTCAGTGTATCTTTAATAGTTTTGGTGTAGGAAGATGGAAAACCAAAGGAGAGGCTCTCCAACCCCCCAGGAGGAAGCAAACATGGGTACCTGTTGAGCCCCTGCAGCCCGCGGCTTTCCTGCTGCCTCAGGATGTGGTGGGGAAATCCCTCTGAGATCCTCCGCAGCTCTGGCGGTAGAAGCTTCCAGACTTATCTCAGCGTTTCTTTCTCTGGACTGGGTCCGACTTGGAAACCAGACCCGGTTGACTTAGGCTGGACTGGGGGGTGGGGGTGGGGGCGCTGGCCAGTGTGAGACCTCAGGTGAATAAAATTTTGTTTTAAGGCTGAACAGGCAGGTTAAGCTTACCAAAGATAATCTCCAATTACAGCGGCCACAGCTGAGAACTTTTCACCTATATGAGCTTAAGGGATCGCAGCCAAGCATTCCCAGCAAAGGGTAAAGGGAAATTTATTTTTCTCCCTCTATAGTTTCCAGTGACCAGGATGAGACCCGCTGGGACACCCCACTCACTCCACAGCCTTCGACAGGATCCTGGGAAAACTGGCAGAAGTGGGCAAAGGGTGAGCATTCTTATCCAAGGGGCTCTCCCAGATTTCTCTGTGTGGTGTCTGGTGGAGAGAAGCTAAGACTTCTGGGCAAAGTTAAGCATCTAGGAAAATGTTCCTGAGAAGTGTCATCAACACTTCATTGTCTGCCTTGGCTCTGTCTCAAGGCTGTGGTTTCGGCTTCAAGGCTGGAACACTACCCAGCCCTGGTCACAGTCGCCTTCTGTGGCAGAAGATTTAAGTAAGAACCTCCAGCCTCTGTTTCCAAGGCAGGGAAACAAAAGGAGCCTGGCCGTGGGGGCTACAGGAATCCTATTTACACTGCTGTTAGAAAGCATCTCCCTCCAGGAGATTATATCCCTTCAAGGACATCCTCTTTGTCTGCCCTTCCCGGCCACCTCCTGCTACCCAGTGGGTGAGGGGGGAGAGAAGAAAACTCGCTTTTTCATGATGGATACATTGTTGCGTGCTCCAGGGGTCAAGGCCCAGGACCTGGGAAGCCCCTCTGTGTTTGCATCCAACGGGGCAAGACCATGAACGACAGGACGTGGACAGAAAGGACAGCCAAGGGGCAGCACCCCCCCCCCCCCGCCATGCCTCCTCTTAGAAAGCTCCTGTCCCGCAGGTTGCCACCTCCCAGCCCGTTAGGAGGAATCAGGACCTCGGGTCCCATAAGCATGAGTAGCGTGACCCGATCCTATAAATTGAACAGCAGAAGAAAGAAAATGGGACCCTCTCCTGAGTTTTTTTTCAAAAGTTAAGCCCTTAAGAGGAATAACAAGACAACAAAAACCAGAGCATGCACAGCAGATTCGGAAGATCCCACGAGAAGGAGGAAAACTTCTAAATGTTCTCAGATGCTGGGTGGAGGGGGATAAGCGAAGCAGGGAAATCACGAGTACATGGACGTCAGTAGAGCTCTGGCCAAGGGGAGCCTGCATTTTCCTCCTGGGCACAGGCGGGGGAGGTGGTACAGCAGGAAGAAGAAGTGGCCCAGGGTGTGTGCATGCGGGAAGAGCTCCCCGTAACCGGGGAGTGTGCCCTGGGCCCTGGTGAACTGACCTATGTGTCCGAGAGTGGTATGCAGTCAACTTGGCCCCTCGGACAGGCTCCCTGAGTCTCTGGCGCCTGAGCAGGACCCAGACTGAAATGCAGGGGGCCCTGGACGAGCTGAAATGCAGGGGGCCCTGGACGAGCTGAAATGCAGGGGGCCCTGGACGAGCGGGAGTCAGACCAAGACAGGGCTCAGCAGAACACTCTGTGCACCGACCGCTGAGCGCTCCTGGAGGGACAGCAGCACAAGGAGATGGCCTCACGGTCAGCGAGACCCCGGCCGACGGATGCCCACTGCCCTGGCACCGCGTCTGGCTCTGGGAGTGAAACGGAGAGGAGCCTGGGCTGAGACCACGTTTCCATCCCCACCCCCACCCCCCAAGAAAATGGAGGCTTAGGATACAAATTAAGTTAGCTATGGGGGTTGACCAATATTCTTAGATCCTATTGCGTAGAATTCCACTCTGGGGAAAAATTAAGGATACATGGATCCACTAAAAACCACTGAAAAGATACATACCCAACATTCATAGTGGTTAACTCTGGGTGGTGAAACTCCTGGATCTTTCTCTTTCTCCCTCCCTCCCTCCCTTCCTTCTCTTCCTTCCTTCCTTCTTTTTCCCTCTTTCCTCTCTCTCTTTAAATGTATCTTCATTTCTAGTTTTCCATAATGAACTATTTTCTAATTTTCTACAATGAACTTGTTAGGAAAAAACAACACAATAAAATAAGAAAAATGAAAAAATAATCAGCGTGCAGGGTTTATTCCATTTTATTCTGAGGATGAAAGAGAGTCCACTGATGTGTGTTTGGTTTTCATGCTGGGCCTGGGACAAGCCAAAGATCTCCAGTGCACTCTGGACTGTCTTTCATCCTTCCTCCTCTTCTATAAATAGCTGGGATTCTGGTCTTTCTAGAAAACTTCCAAGAACCTTCTTTGCAGAGGACCTGCCATTTGTATCTGCTAAATTGGCTTTTGTCCCTCACAGTTTGGGAGTTTGCAGTTCAGAGAGATTACATTTAAGGCGCTTTCCCTCCTTCATCCAAGCAGGACACTGGCTGTCTTATTCACCTGTGCTTGAGAGGCTGAAATAACTGATAGCATTTGATGCTGAGGGCAAAATCTAAATAACATTAAGGGCATTTATCAAGAGGAGGCAATTGCATTAAATTCCCAATTCCTTGTAGTGTAGAGAAATGGCTAAACTAGTCGCGTTTAGTTTCGATCAGAACCTACCACCCTCACTCAGTTTCATATGGACATCTGATAAGAAATTAACCAAACTAGGTGAACTATATACCGTGTATATTTCTAATTATGGTCTGGAATCCCCATGGCACCCAGCAGGCCTCTGGGATAACCTAGTCCCTGAATCACTTTGTGAGAACTCAGAAAATGAAAATTCATTTAAATCCTGGCCTATGGCTGGGCAAGTAAATTTATTGCCCCCCGCCCCCCCAAATCCTATCTGTTCTGGTTTTAAAGTTCTAGACTGAAAGCATTTTGCCTTTTCCATGCCATTAACTACTACCCACCTCAGCCCCTACATACAAGATAATTAGAAGAAGATTCAGGGTGAGTCTTTGATGGCCTTCCATATCTAGAAGTTGCAAGAAGGTGATTTCTAATAACTACCCAATAATGTGATAAGTCAGAGACCTGATTCCTTCCCCCCAACATCCATGCCCTCTTGCTTCTACCTTGTGCATATTTCTTGAATGAAAACAGCTTTTCTCCATCTTCACAGACACTTACCCCGGCCAGCCATGGATACTGCCATCTTAGCTTCCCACCTGGTCTTCAGGAAGTACCATCCTTCTAAAACACAAGTGCAATCCTGCCTTTATCTCTTCCAAAGCTCTGCAATAGATCCCCACTGCTCTTAGGGTAAAACTGAAACTCTTTCTCCTAGCTTTCAAGGCTTTTCATTAGAGGTTGTGAACCAGAAGCCTGTGGGATGATAGGTTTTGCTTGGCTCACACAGTGCTTTTACAAATTTCAAGTAAAGCCAATGTTTATAATTTTGAAAATTTTGTGTACAAACCAAAATGTAAGGCTTCCTTTGGAAAATCAGGGTATCTGCTAACACTGGGCACAGGCTCTCACATGGAAAGAACTGTCTAGAGCAGAGTCGGGGTTTCCCATGTGGATGGAGGCTCTGTTCTTTAGCTCTCAGGCGGCACCACCCTGTTCTAGGTCCTTCCTACGGTTCTTTGAGGTTACCTGTCTGACACTGTGGATGGGTAGGCTGTATGTGACTGACCCCTGGACACTGTGCCATTTCATCTCGCACTGCTCTTTCTTCATGCATGCCTGGTCCAGGTGGGCTAACTTCTCTCAGTCTCCCCTGCCCAGCCCACCCTCCCATATGCACAATCGGGCTCTCTGCCCACCCCCCCTCCCCTTGAGGATGTCTAATTCCAACTCATTCTTCGAGGCTTAACATAAGTGTTCCTTTCTTAGGAATAGTCTGCCCTGACCTCACCTACCCAGACCCCCAGCCCAGGTCATGTTCTAATTGTTCCTCCTAAGAGTGCCCTATCGTGTAGGGCCTGAATTTGGTGCTCCGCAGTATGTGCTGCCTGTGGGCATCTGGTGAAATTGGGAGGCCCTCAAATGGCCCCACTGCAAGCTCCCAGCCCCCCTCTGCTGCCCCAGCCAAACAAGCCTCCTTATCCCACGGCCCCGGGGGCAGTTCCTGCTCCTCTCTGACTAGCGGGTTTCAGTTCCCTGCCGCCTCCTGGAAGTAGTCAAACAAGCCAGTCACATCTTTTTGCAGGAACCAAGGGCACCCCACCTTCTTTTTTTTTAAAGACTTTATTTATTTATTTGTCAGAGAGATAGAGAGAGAGCACAAGCAGGGGGAGCAGCAGAGGGAGAGGGAGAAGCAGGCTCCCCCCTGAGCAGGATCCCCGAGCAGAAGGCCGATGCTTAACCGACTGAGCCAGCCAGGCGCCCCACATCCCACCTTCTTGGTACTGCAAAGCTTGCCTCTCACAGCCCTGAGGATTCACTCTGTCTCTGAGTGCAACCCTTTTGTGGCCTCATATGGCCTGTGGTGTCCTCCTTCCCCAGACTGTGAGTATATACGGGACCAACAAACTGCTTGAGCCTCCCCTGTCCAGTGTCAAGGGTATGTATTCAGCCATCCCTACAGCCCTAGGTTGGGAATCCCTCCTTCAACAATAGGGGGTAACTAAAACACCCCACATGTACCATCACTCCTTGCTCACTTGCCTTCCCCCACCCCCGCCCTGACCCCGGACCATCCACTCCACGAGGCCAGGGGCAGGAGAGTGAGGATGGGCATACTGTGTACCTCCAAATCCCCAGTACGCAGCGCAGAGCTTGGCACACAGCGGGCGCTTGGTAAACTCTTGCTGGAACTGTCTCAGCGCGGTGGTGGACGTCTCATGGGTGGGAAGTTCAGCCAGAGTGCAGAAGATGAGCATCTTTCTGGGACTGCACAGGACGTCTGCCCTGGATGACACTGCACTTCTCAACTCTTAAGAGTCCGTGATGCCAGCAGTCTGTCACTTCATTTCAGATTCATGCAGTTGCTTGTTTGGCCAAATAAGACAGGGTAGAAAACCAGCCATTTTTCACCAGGAAGCAGAACTCTCAGCTTTCAAGATGCACTCACTAATGTCAAACAGCCTTCGGTTTCCAGAACTAGGAGCCCAGTGCAAGGAGCAGGACAGAGCTATGTAAGATATGAAGAAGGTGCAGAACTGAATGCCATTTGTTCCAAAGAGCACTATCACAGCCCCCGGGTGCTCCCTGGGGTAGGAAAAAAAAAAAAAAAAAGCCCTACCATCTGCAGATGGTTTAGCAACAAATTTATGCCATTTCCATGTGTTAGTAATGCAGTTCTAGAAATGAATCTAATCAAGGGGCTGTTTTAGCAGCAAGGATGTTCTCACTTAAATCCAGAAAACCATTTCCGTCACTTCCAGATTTTTAAAGATCACAATCCAGCTGAGTTTCTGTAATATGCCATTTAAACATCTTGGAAATAAATGTATGTATTAAAATAGTAGCAACACCAATGGGTTATCATGGAGCATTGTAAAGCATCATCGTGTAACATTATGGGACTTCAGAGAGGATATATATTCGCAATTTAAATTTTAAGAATGCTCCACAGCTTTTTCTTTCATTTATTGAGTTAAAATCCAAACTGTTTGAGAGGCATAAATTTTACATATTTTAGAGTTATAAATTTTGCAGCTTATGCAGAATTTATGCTGGTCAGACCAATCAGAGAAGGGGCTGGAAATGATTCATTTTAGGTTATGCCTACACATGAAACTAACTGGACTAAGTTCAATTCATAATTTGATCAAACCTTTGGCTTAAGAAAATCTTAGTTTTGTTCAAACTCTATCCCAGGGGTGAGGAAAGATGTCAAATAGAGACAAATTATTAGAACCGGGCGCCTGGGTGGCTCAGTTGGTTAAGCGACTGCCTTCGGCTCAGGTCATGATCCTGGAGTCCCGGGATCAAGTCCCGCATCGGGCTCCCTGCTCGGCAGGGAGTCTGCTTCTCCCTCTGACCCTCCTCCCTCTCATGCTCTCTGTCTCTCATTCTCTCTGTCTCAAATAAATAAATAAAATCTTTTAAAAAAAAAATATTAAAAAAAATTATTAGAACCAAAAACCCTGCTTTCTAAGGGAGACAATGGAGTGAAGTGGTTCTGAGCTCAGGCCTTAGATTTCACTGCCCTGGGTTCTAATCTTGGCTCTGCCACTTATTAGCTACCTTGGTTTGAACAGATTACTTAACCACCCCCAACCTCATCATCTTAAAACGGCAACAATAGGAATACTTATGTCATGGTGATGTTGTGAGGATTATAGGTGAAAATGCATATAAATGTTTATCATATCTACTGGCACATAAAAAGCACTCTTTAAATGTCAACTATTATTACTATTATTATTTGAGATCGGTTTCACAAAATATCCCAGCAATGAAATCTTTGAAAATTTGATTCTGCAACTGGCTGTTGGAATCCAGAATTTGCCTCTTGGATTGCCATGGCCTTTGGCTCCCCACCAGTTTCCATAATTTAATTAACAAACACGTGACTGTGCCAATTCCCAGAAGGGAAAAAGCCAAGGAAAAGTAGGGATGGAATTTGGTATTATATACAATAATATAAAATCAGGAAGGGACATTATCATTCAAGTCGGTAATGAATCAAAAACCCAGCCAAGGTATCAGGCCTTCTGGGTAAGGAATCAGGGGCACCTGGGTGGCTCAGTCGTTAAGCGTCTGCCTTCGGCTCAGGTCCTGGGATCGAGCCCCACGTCGGGCTCCCTGCTCAGCGGGAAGCCTGCTTCTCCCCCTCCCACTCCCCCTGCTTGTGTTCCTTCTCTTGCTGTGTCTCTCTCTTTCAAATAAATAAATAAAATCTTTAAAAGAAGAAAAAAAGGAATCGTCATCACACAGAAAGTGGCTGGCCTCAGATTTCCTTGGCTCTGGGAGCATCAGCCCCCATTATCAAGTGATGTCCTTGGGGGGCTGTTATGCCATGACTGGGCTTGGCCATTTGGAGTCTGAGACACAAGGCCTGCACTGCTAATGGGCATCTCGAGTCGTTTCAAGTTTCCACAATTGGACTGTTGTCCCCATGAGACTTGACATGGAAAAGTGGGTCTTGGCACTGGCATGTTGTGTCCCTGTCTTCAGTGCCTGTCCTCTAGCTCCGATTTTCTGCAGCACCAACTCACATCACTTAGGACATTGGTCAAGTAAGATAGACAAGACTATCCAGCTTATTCAGAAAAGGATAATCATTTTCCTCTGGATAGAGCCAACTGTGCCCAGCATTCTGAGGATTATTTCACCACGACTTACTTGTAGGAAGGCAGGTAAGAAAGCACATTCTCTGTCACCTCCCAAGAGGCAAGTACTCAATGTGAAGGGGGACACACAATTTGCTTATTGTTACCTTCATATCTAAACTGTTGCAGGTTAACATTATCTATATGAACAATTCGAAAATATATAAACATGCTGTGGGCAGGAATCATGGTGATCTTCTTACTCACCATGGTATGCCTAGAATCTAGCCCAGTCCCTAGAACACAGGGTGTATTCATGAATATTTAATGAGTGAATAAGTGGGTAAATGAATATATATGAGCTCTCTCACTTTTGTGCCTCAGTCTGAAATCTCTTTCTACCTTTGACCATTCAGTAAACTTCTACTCATCCTAAAAGTTTCTCCTCAGTTGCCATTCATCCTATAAAATGATTGCTTTCATTTCAGGTAGGGGAAGTCCTCTTTGTCTCTTCTGCCACAGTAGCCAGCACATACCTCCATGTCAAGATTTCTAGATGCAAACAACAAAACCCACTCTGGCCGGTTCAAGCAGGAGGAGATGTGTTAAAGGATACTGGGGGGGCTCACAAAATTTTGAAGAGGGATCGAGAACCAGGTCTCAGAGCTCCCTAGCTAGAAGTACGAGCAAGGGAAGAGCCCGATCACACCAGCTGCTTGAGGAAGACATGGCAGCTCCTGCCGCTGACCCCTAGCACTGATCACCCAAAGCAGACCTGAGGAGACAGGCATGGGGGCTCCAGCCACCTCTGAACTAGACACCCCTACCACTCTTCCCGTCAGAAGATTCCACCTTGTAGTGTATGGCTGCTACCTCATGATGACCATTTCTGTCTCCACTTGTGCTAGTACATGTGATTGGAAGAACGCAGGCCACGTGCCCGAGCTCCAGCTGCGAGTGGTCTGCGAAACGGAAGTTTTACTTTTCCAGTCTGTGTAGCAGAGGAAGGCAAGCCAGAAGGTGTTGAGTGAGCCATCTAACCATGTGCACTCTGCTTCGTAGCACCACTGTCTCCTTCACTTGGTACGAGTTCCTTACAATCTGAGAGAGAGAAAAAAATAAGCACCATGAAGGATCAGTACAGAAAATCCAACATCTGACCAGCTGGAGTTCCAAAAAAAGAAAACAGAGAAAAAGGAGAGAAAGAAATAACACCAATGTATTTCCCAAGATGAAGGTTAAGAATTTCTACACTGAAAGGTGTGAATTTTAAAGGTCCTCTCTTAGACACATCTCCAACAAATTTCAGAGCACCAAAGATAAAGAAAAGACCCTAAAAACTTCAGAGAGAGAAAAAAGTCATCTACAAAGGACCGAAAAAAACCAGACTGGCACAACAATGCCAGGTGCTGAAAGAAAATGGAACAACACCTTTAAATTGAAGAAAATACGGTCTTAGACTTGAATTCTATCCCAGATAAGATGTCATTAAATAATAATGGCAAGATAGATTTTGTTACATGCAAGACTTAGGAAGTTTACCTCCTATCCATTGTTCACATGGGAGTTACTAGAGGAGATGTGCTCCAGTAAAATGAGGAAGTAAATCAAGAAAGAGGAAGTCATAAGATCCAGGGAATGGTGTGTCCAATTTAGAGGAGAATGGAAGAGAAGGAAAACACCAGCTAATTATGAGTCCCAGAAGGCAATCAGTCTAAATTAGAGGAGACAAATGGAGAGTGCCAAGAGGAGGTCTCTGGGGGGAATACAATGTCTATAAACTAGACACTATGCTGGAGACATTTTAGGAACATAAGCAGATGATAAGGGCAGAAAATATAAAAATTAAGGCAATTAGAAATTCCAGGAAAAATAAAAAAACCGAGATGAATGTTATCATAGCGTATTACTCTTCCTCCAGAAAAATAATGAAGACTGTTTAATGATTTTCCATTTTTAAAACCAGCAAAAGACAAAGCCTGCACAGCAAAGACTATAAATATTATGACTCTGGTTAGTGTAAAGCTACAAATTCAGATGAGAGATGTTAGGCAGGGAGGGGAGATTATGGGAAGGAAAGGACGACTATGTACTGAATAGTATCCTACAAAGCAAGGAGTATAGCACCCAGCATTCTTACCCCCATCTTCTCGTAATAGCACCTCAATTTTCCTTGGGGTCATTTCTCCTCCCCACCACATGCAGTCTTAGTGAGAATGTCAATCCACATGTCCTACACTCTGTAGCCAATGGGTGAGCATTGGTGGTCCATTATAAACCATTCAGACTTTCTCCTCCTGGTAAATTAAGAATCTCCATTAATTCGCACTGCATTAATTCTCAGAACAACCTTAGATTCCCAGAACACCCCCTATTCATGGCTTTTCTGAAGCCTGACTCTTCAGCTTCTTTGATTCTGGGGGTATCTGTCCTCCTCACTAACCCCCAATCCAATTTTTGCATAACTTAGCAAGAATTGGATTCAACTGGTAAGATATAATAAGATAAATAGAAATGCAATTACAGCATTTTAAATTACAAAAGCTGGAACCGAGAATAGTGATATGGGTGTGTTAAGGGCCAGGGGATTAGAGGAGGGAATCCAGTGAGCAAAACTCTCACCTCTTAACAAGAAGTCAATGTAAAAAGTGTAAAGCTGATAAAACATGAAAGGACAACATAGCACATTAGCAATAACCACCATAATAAAGCTAACTAAATAAATAAGTAAAACTTTAAAATTTAAAAAGAGTCAGGGTCTCTGGACAAAAGGGACCAGGTAGGGAGATGTCGGACAAGCGACTATTTCTTCTTATTATAAACTCATCTTAATTTTTCCCTGTGTGTATACATTAATTGATAAAATTTTTAATGTTAAAGAGGTGGGGAATGAAGATTGTTGGTCTATCTACAATGAAGATGGTTCAGAATTTCAAAGCTTCTTCTCAAAATAGAATAGTCAGCCTGGGCAGGGAGGGGCTGTTGCCTCCTCTAATGCCCTCCCTGGAGCCCCACCTGTTGGCCACCTCAAGCATGTCTGCCTTTTCTTGACATGCCCTTGCCAGGCTTAGGTGATTGGCACAGGACTTGGATACTTTGACTTGCTCTCTGCCCATCTCCTTACCCAACTTCACCCCGCTTTCGTGGAAAATCAGAACGAGTCTTATCTCTACTCTTAAGGGATAAGGAAAACAACATCTCCACGTCTTTAAGACCACATGCTTTGTTTTGAATGCGAGGCATAGTTTTCACTGTGCTTGTACGCCATTTTACTGATAATGCAAGGACAGACCCTGATACGGAAGGTGAGGAGATGGCACTTTTCCCAGCGTTGAATTAGGGGAAATCAGAAACTTCAAGTTGTGTTTGTTTTTCTTTAGTGAGTGAAACTCTGGAGATGATTTAAGCCATGCATGGAGATTGTTAGGCAGGACAGACTCTGTGGAAGTAGATGAGAGAGAGGGAGAATCCCAGAGTTCACAGGCTAACCATCCCAAAGAGGTGATTAGTGTTTCAACATTAGCATTCAGCTCGATTGTCACAAACGACCTGAGTCATCACAGGAGGCAAAAAGCGGCCACATGCACCCTTTCCCATCTTCACGTTCCTATACCTTTGGATGAGAGTGACCATCTCCCCCTTTCCACATCCCTCTGCATGCCTGATCCTCGGTCTGAAAGATGGTGAGTGTCAGAGGAGAGGAACGAAGGAAACCGAGGCTGGAAGATCTGAGGGAAGGAATGAGATCAGTTAGAAGTTTTCAGGCCGCAGACAGAGTGGGGTCAGGTGAAGAATTACTCACATTTTAAAGGCAAGCTGCTCTGTACCTTCAGCACGTCACTGAGTCATGTCTGGGAATTCCCCGAGGTGTCTCATAAGTGCTCATGATCAGTTCTCTCATCCTCTGCTTTGGTTCTCTTGTTAAGACGTTTGCTTCCTTGGCTCAATTAGCAATTATAAAATGGTAGGGATGATTCTGTCCCATAAGAACATGGATGCGATCGCTGCATGTTATGGTCATTATCACAGCCTAGGGCCTCGGACGGTGCTAGGAAGGGCTGCTATCAATGAATTGCCCTTATAAAATGTATCCAGCCTATCATGTGGGCGTATCACTGGGAGATTCCAATCCCAATCTTATAGACCAGTATTGGTCTATTGGCACAAACTTACATGTCAATAGCACTATTTTGATAAATTACAATGTACTGTTATGGTGAATTTAAACTCAGTTGAAATTCCAAATGATTTCTGTTCAAATTCTGGCTCCAGTATTTAGCATCTGTGTGACCCTATAGGGACAGGTCTAGATTTTAGGACCTAAAGCTTATATAATCTGGGGAGCTCTTGAAGAAAAGAATACAAATGCATGAATTCAAAATCAATGCCAGGTCTTGTAAAGAGGCTCATATAACTGAGAGTCCGGGGCTTAAACTTTATTAGCTTCATGGTAGACCTGCCTCTAGGTACATCTCGCCTCTGGGAAAAGTTACATGATCATTCTATATCACAGTATCATCACCTATAAAGTCAGGATAATGACTGTCACTTTGTAGAATCCATATATATATGTATGTATGTATGGTCCAAGGTACCTTGTATTGAGAGTCAGCATTCTAGAACTCAAAAATTGGTCTCGTTATGAATATTCAAGTGTAGAGAGGCCATATACTGTAATGATTAGATTGAAATTTTTCTTTTCCTGAATTCTGATTAATTATGTATGTATGTAGACCAATCCCAATGGACACAGGACTACGTGATCGTCAGTCAATAACATAAACTCTCAGAACTAACACCAAAGTATTGCAGTGTGGCAGCAGTCGTCAGATGGGATCTTGGCAAGGACAAGGAAAACAGTTTGAGAGACTGAGGCAGGTAGTGTGAAATGCTGCAGGTTTGAATGTTGACAAAGACTTCACCCCACTGACCACATAACCCTTTTGGGAAGGTATTTTAACAAACACAACCTTGGGGTGCCTGGGTGGCTCAGTCAGTTAAGCATCTACTTTTGGCTCAGGTCATGATCCCAAGGTCCTGGGATCGAGCCCCACATCGGGCTCCCTGCTTGGCGGGAAGCCTGCTTCTCCTGCTTGTACTCTCTCGTGCTCTCTCTCTCTGTCAAATAAATAAATAAAATCTTAAAAAACAAAACAAAATAACACAACCTCATTTAAGCCTCATGGCAGCTCTGGAGAGCAGAGTAACGGTGATGAGCACCCTTCAGAGGGCCTTTTTTGGCAAGCCCACTTTACAGAGCAGCCGGGAGTCAAGCCTACACCGTCATCGTCACTCACTGAGTGTCTCCCAAGTGTCAGATATTGTGCTAAGTACTTCACATGTGTTTTCTCATGTAATCCTCTGTGTACTATTATGTTCATTTGACATTGAACCATCAGAGCTGAGGTTCAATATCTTGCCAAGGACGTGTAACAATATATTAAGTTATGATAGTTTTGAGCATTTTTATAAGTATGTTAACAGATTTGGAATCCATTTTGGAACTCATAGAAGGTTTGGAACCCGTGGAGAAATTACCTAAGGGCCCTGGGCTACATATGGAACTGAATCTGCATCCTCTATAAGAGAATACATTCTCCTCAAGGATTAACATGCATAACAGCACCAAGACTGCAGGTAGATTCAATCATTTCTGGGCTATGTCCTATTTATCTGTGTATTGCTAATGTCTAGTACAGTTGCTGCCTAAATGTTGTGAGATGAAGAAGTGAATGAATATTTTGGTCGTGTGGCAAATGAGGGGCAGGGCCAAGAAATCTAGGTCTCTGGACTCCTAGCCAGAGTCCTATCACTATTAACACGGCTGTCCCCTCTCTACGGAGGTTTGGTAAACTTGCCGTAAAAGAGACCCCAACTACAATGGCTTAAACAACATAGACGTTTATAACCTTCTTATGCAAAAGTCTGTGTAGTCATTTCAAGAGAGAAAGAGGTGAGGAAAAGCCAGCCCCCTCCTTGTACTCACCTAACCAGGAAGCTTCATATCACTTCCAGGTACATTTTACGTGCCAAACGTGCCAAACTAGTCACGTGGCCACATCTAGCCACATGGGATGTTGGGAAATGGAGTCCTTATGCCCATCTAAAATTTCTATTACTATCAAAGGCAGGGGAAGGGTAGGGCTCGCCAGAGGGACAAGCCACTTTGCACAGTGGGCAAAGCATTAACAGGTGGAAGCGGGGTCGGGGGGAGGGGGAGGTTTCCTCACCTGCAAAATCCAATAATAATTATAACTACCCTGAGGCTCAGGTTTTTCAACTCTAAATAAAACAACAATGCTAATTAATTTAGTGAGCATGTTCGGTGCTCTGGATGCTATACCATATACTTACTTTATATATGTGATTTAAGGGCGCCTGGGTGGCTCAGTCAGTTAAGCGTCTGCCTTCAGCTCAGGTCATGATCCTGGAGCCCCAGGATCGAGTCCCGCATCGGGCTCTCTGCTCAGCAGGGAGTCTGCTTCTCCCTCTGACCCTCCCCCCTCTCATGTGCTCTCTCTCATTCTCTCTCTCTCAAATAAATAAATAAAATCTTTATATATGTGATTTAATCCAATCTTCCCAACAACCCTTCAGGCCAGCATTCTTATCACCCCTTTCCTTTTAGAGAGAAGGAAACTAAGCCTCAGAGAAGTTACATAACTTGCTCAAGGTGTCACACAGTGAGTGTGTGAGTGACGCAGCCCAAGCTGGGCTCGCGGACTCCACAGCCCACGCATGGACCCCCCTGCGCAACCCTGGAGAGGAGGTTGTCTCAGTGCCGTATCTGCCCCGCACCCTGTCATCAGCGTGAAGGGTGACACGACAGATGGAGGACATGGTTGGTCCCCTCCTCTTTCCTCAAGGAGGGCAGTGTGCCGCGCTGGGGCTTCAGGCGCCCTTGCCTGAGTTGAGTAAAGAACCTGGCTCCCGAACGGGGACTGTCCAGAAACAGTTCATAGTTGCTGGAGATAGGCTGGAGGCGAGAGGAGGAGGAATCCAGGTTTGAGGAGAGAAGAGGAAAAAGCAATAAACTGAAAATCACAGCTCTGTAGGCAATGGAATCTATTACTCAGAGATTAAAATGTCACAAGGAGTACACGTCAGCTCTAGGCCTTGGAAAATGTTTTTTCCATCATAATTACTTCTTGCCACCAACACAGGACTATTTCCCTTCCTAGGGAGGAGATTGCCCAACTTGATGTCTTTCTAGCTTTCTGCAGACCTCAAAAGTTGCCGCTTACGTTTATTCATAGTATTAACAATGGCCAACACCAACGGGCACTTATCATATACCAGCTACTTACAGCTTATTAAGCCTTCAATAACCCTGTGAGACGGATACTATTCATTTCTCCCCCATCTTACAGATGAGGAAACTGAGGCACAGAGACGTAGGTTAATGTGCCTAACCTCACACAGATGGTAAGAGGAGAGTCAGCATTTGAGCCCAGCTCATCTATTTAGAAGTGTGATCTTAAACACTCATGGAAACTTCCTCCTCACAGCCCAATTCTATTTGTGGGAAAGCAGGAAATAACACATGGCACATCAACCCTGAATACTTCAGTATGTGATTCCTTCAATCAAGAATATTGTCCCATGTAACCATGGTTCGGTTTCCATCAAAGTCAGGAAATAAACACTGCTGGACCACCACAGTCTAATCCTCAGCCCCATTCGAGTCATGCTGATTGTCTCAATTGTGTCCTTTATGGCAAAACAATCCAGTCCAGAACCAAGTGACAGTGGGTTTTATCTGGTCTCCTTCGGTCTGGAATAACTTCTTAATCCTTCCTTGGTCTTTCATGACCCCTGACATCTTTTGAAGATTTCAAGGCCAGTTATGTTGGAGGATGTCCCTCAGTTTGGGGCTGTCTGCAAGCTATGACTTTGTTAAACTAACATTTGTTGAGTGGAGCACAAGGTGGCAGAGGGTAAGCCGCAAGAGAAATTGAAATAGAAGTTTATTACTCACAGGTCCTGGAGAAAGTACACGGCACACCTTGAGGGTCCACACTGGGAGGTCGAGGCAGACTGCAGACAGAGAGAGATAGAACCTGGATCACATGCCTTTCTCAGACTCCATGGGTGCAGTGCTTTAGGGTTCCCCAGCGAGGGCCGTATTGCTCAATCCAAACCAAACCAGTGGGCAGATACCAAGGCCCAAACTCCTTAGGTCTTGGGTTTGGCATGGGACCCCATGCCATAGGAAGGGCTGTTCAGATGTGTTGTTGCTGTGGGAGAATGGGAAAAGCACTTTAACCACTGCTGAGGATGTGTTTTCTTTCTGTGTGTGATAAAGAGCAGGCCCAGGAGACGCTGGGAAACCAGAAGAGGAAAAAGGCGTTAAAAGAAAAAAAAACAAAAAACAAACCTCAGGGACTTCAGCCTCACATTTGGAAATCATGTTCTCCTCCATCATCATTATTGACAAAGGCAAGGGTCCTGGGCATGCGTTGATTCTGGCTTTCAAAAGCAGGTGCGGCCGGGACAGCTTTCATCTGGGTCTGCAGGCACATTTCTGACAGGGCAGCAAAAGTAAGCTGGCATCGCTAGCCCTGAGTCCTGTCTGCCCTGCCCCACTCCCTCCTCCTCCTCCAACTCCCTTCCTTCAGCTCTCCAACAGCAATTAGCCAAGATTTCAGTGAGACTAAACTTTAGGGAGAGTGGGAGCCCCGCCCCAAGCTTTTTTTAAATTAAGTTTTTATTGTGTAAAACATACATGTCATAAAATTTACCATTTTAGCCATTTTTCAATTGGCATTAAGTACATTGACATTGTTGGCAACATCATCACTCTCAATCTCCACAACTCTTCTCATCGTGTGAAACTGAAACTCCGTACCCATTAAACAGTAACTCCCCGTTCTTCCCTGCCCTGGCCCCTGGCGGCTACCATTTTTCTTCCATGTCTGTGAATTTGATTACTCCAGATACCACATCTGAGTGGAATCATAGAGTATTTGTCCTTTTATGACTGGCTTATTTCACTTAGCATCATGTCCTCAAGGTTCCTCTGTGTTGTAGCATGGGTCAGAATTTCCTTCCTTTTTAAGGCTGAGTACCCCTGAAGCTCTTAAAAGTCACATAACTATATTTGTCTGCTAGGACTGCCACGGCAAAATACCACAGGCTGGGTGGCTGAAACAACAGATCCTTATTTCCTCACAGTTCTGGAAGCTGGAAGTCCAAGATCAAGGTATCAGCTGGTTTCCTCTGAGGCCTCTCTCCTTCGCTTGGAGGTAGCCACCTTCTGGCTGTGTCCTCACACAGCCTTTCCTTGTGTGCATGCATCCATCCCTGATCCAAATTTCCTCTTATCAGTTCACCCCTCAGATTGGATTAGAGCCCACCCTAATCTTAACTTAATCACCTCTCTGAAGGCCCTATCTATAAATACAGTCACATTCCAAGGGACTGGGGGTTAGGGCTTCAACATATGAATTCTGGGAACACACTTCAGCCCATAACCTTCCTGAGAAACACATTCCTCAACTGAATGAAAATCATCATGGCCCCCTTCTGGGTGCTGGTTCGGCTTATGCCCATGAAGCACTTGGCATAGCGCTGGGGTGCAGCAACTTCTGTGTGGGACCAGCTAGCATCATTGCTGTGTTTTCCCAAGTCTTCGTATGGGTCCTTCCAGCATATACTGGGTGCTCACTTCACAACATGTGTGACTCTTTCCATCTTGGATTGGGTCGGGGCTGGGGCAGCTAGAGGAAAAACACTCAGGGTCATACTGCTGTGGGAAAGAGAAAAAATGGGGAGGCAAACACAGACGTCACCTGCTAAACGACCCTGCCCCAGCTAACCTGGGATTACCAAGCTGCCTTATGTTCATGATGAATAGTCTTAACAGTTACAACTGACTGTGTGGCAGGCATTGAACCCGCCGCTCTGCAGGTGTCTCATTTAATCCTCAAGTAGCTACTCTTCTCATCCCTACTGCTCAGATGACAACCGAGGCCCACAGAGTTTAAGTAGCTTGCCGAGTCACATAGATTGCAAGTGCTAGAGACAGCATTCAGGCCCAGAAGTTCTGCGAGGTGAGCCCAAGAACTTCTGCTGAAAATGACATAAAAATTACCTATGCCTGTGAATAAGGATGATAAAAAACACTTATATAATAAGGGGGGTATGGTGAGAGGATAGGCTACTGGCTATTTTTCTTTTTTAAAATCTTCCACTTCTTCAATTGTGTCTGTGACATTTATTATTTTTTCTTTGTTTTAAGAAAAGACGTTGCATGTTGGGGTGCTCCTCCCTTGAGAATTAAAAGAAAATCACATATACTTCCTCTTCAGTGTTGCTGCATAAAGAGTTGTCCTGTTTGTCCTCACCCGGGATTTTAAGAGCAAGCAGCCACCTGGCCCCTCAGAACTCCTTTGGTCTCCATCAAACATAGATTTTCGAAACATTAAGTTTTTTTCTTTTAACTTTTTTTGTCTCCTCTTTCTCTTTCTCCTCTTTTTTTCTTATTCTCTTTGTTTTTAAAGCAACTTGTATAAATGAGTTTGTATCAGCTTATCCTTGCAATATGTGTGTTGCAACCTCTGGGTCCCTCATGTTCCAACGTGAAGATGGGTATCTTGGATTTGAAGAGTTCTGGGGAGAACCACAGAGGGTTGGGTTGTTTCGTTTGTTTTCCCGAGCTCTCAAGGCAGTAAGAAAACCCTAACCTCACCACACTCACCCTTCCAAACCAATTTTTAAGTTTTTCCTCTAAGAAATCAGTCAAGTCCCTATAAAGGACGGCAAGAAAATCCCTCCTGCCACACACCGTCTAACTTCCTGGGTTCCATTAAAACAACTGTCTTTTTCATAAATAATTTCTGATGTCTTTGCCCCCAACCTTGGACAGATTTTGATCTGGAATGATCAAATTCATATGAGATGTAGAATATGAGGAGTAATTACGTATCCTCGATGCTCCCCACCATGACCCAATCTTACTTTTCAGCTTCCCCAGATCTCAGTGACGTCTCCAACTCACTCACCATGTCAACACCCGACTGGCCATGAAATCGGTTACACAGCTCCTTCTGAGTAAGGTGGGTCTTTGCACCTTGCATTGGGTGACCACCATGCCAGCCACAGCTGCTTGGCCAAAGACCTCCGATACGGGCCGGACCTAAAGAGGAGACTGTGAGGGGGCCTGGCTGAGCATGTGGCCCCACTGGAAAGCTTGAATGCAACACCCAGAGAACATAAGCACAGAGACAGGCAGGAAGAAGAAAATGGGAAAGAGAGGGAAGCAGAAACAGAGGGTGTCTTGAGCAGGGAAGAATTGCTGAGTACAGAACAATGGTTTCTCCTCTTTGGAGGAGACCACACTCCAGTAACTGGAGTTGCTATGGTTTCCTGAATGGTTTTCCAATTCTTCCTGAGGCCTGATGGTGTTGCTGCGGAGATGGTCTTCTTTGCTAACTCACTGCACATAAGTGTCAAAAAGCCACAAAAAGCCACATCTCCTGAAGTGTCCTCAAGCGTATCATCCGTTTGTGGTTCTTTTGTTTTGTTTTTTTTCTTTGCAAGTGGAAAGAACCCAACATTCTTGTCTAAAAATGCAACCATAATCTTGTCTCCCAGACCTGTTCTTTCTCATGTATTGTCTATGCCTACTTTTGATATCACTATCCCAATTCTTAGGTTTCTCCCAATACCTTACAAAAGTCTGTCAGTACATTTGCCAGAGCCTAACAAATCTATCTCTACAATACAGCTCCCAGATCTCAGGGTTGGTAAATAATCCTCTCACACAGCACTACCTTCCCCTCATCACTCTTAGCAGACATTACTAATTGATCACCACACTCTTTCCCACTTAACTAACCAAGGCTAAAAGCAATAGTAGCTCTATTCTTTGAAGGCTTGTTATACATACCAGCTACTGGGCTAAACATTTTGCATGCCTTAGCTCACTTAATTCTTATTTAAAAAAAAAAAAACAACAAACCTGTGAAAACATACTATTGGTTTTTTTCCATCGTACCGGTAGAAAAGAGGCTCAGAGAGAGGAGAGAAATAGCCTGGCTTCTCCTTTCCTCCGGCTCTCCTGTCTTTCTCTATGGCTTCCCACTTACTAACTCTAGCTGCAGCCAGTTGGCAGAGCGGCCAGAGAAATGTAGTTTGCAGGAGTCAGCTCCTTGCAGTGCAGAGCAAAGTGCAAGACAGGAATTGGATCTGAGACCAAACAGAATGACTGGCGAGAAGCCTCTCCTGATTTCACAGCAAAAAGGAATGTGTCCTGACTCTGAAAACCCAAAGCATTTGATCCAGAAATTTCCTTCTGTACTTAACATCTCTTATCCAATAGTTGCATATTTGCATTTGTGCAGAACAGTTTTGCCGGTCTTTTCTCCTTTGGTCCGTAGGCTCTATAGGTCTACTGGGAAGACACAAGTGTGAACTAGCGTCACTCTTGTAATACTGCCTAGCCCTGTGCTTCGCTCGATAAATATTTATTAAATGATGAATGATCACCGAGGTGTGTAGCAGGGCGTCAAGGTGTACGCAAGCCACAAGACAAACACCTTACATTTCCCTGGAGAGTCCATTTCACAGTATGGTAGCTAATTTTAAACATAATTTTTATATAAAAACAACCAAAAAACGAAGTCAAACGAAATTTACATGATTTTTTTAAAGATAAACTAAATTCATTTAAAAATACCGTGCTCTTCATGTATTCATTTTGTTTGTTTGTTTCTTTTTTTTTTTTTTTTCTTCAACAAATGTTGACTAAGCTTCTTCTATATGCCAGGCACTGTTCTGGACAGACATGATGCCTGCCTTCAGGAAATTTACAGTACAGTGTGGGCATCAACAACATCCTCTAGAGGACCGGCCAGCAAATGTTTCGGGCTTTGTGGGCCAGTGTTCCTTGTGGCATTACTCAACTCAGGCGTTGTAATAGAAAAACAGGGCAAGGGAGGGAAAACTAAATGGGAAGAAGTCAGAGAGGGAGATGAACCATGAGAGACTCTGGACTCCGGGAACTAAACTGAGGCTTACAGCAGGGGGGGGGGGGGGGGCGCGGGAGGGGGGGGGCGGGTGACGGGTATTAAGGAGGGCTTACATGGGGATGAGCACTGGGTGTTAGGCGCAACTAACGAGTCTTTGAACACTACAACAAAAACTTATAATGTATTATATGTTGGCTACCTGAACATAATGGCAAAAAAAAAAAGAAAAAAACCTGACTAAAAAAAAAAGAAAAAAGAAAAGCAGCCAAAGGCAGGAGGGAAACCCGCGAGTGCCCTGGGTCGCGGTAAACCTAGAGCACAAGAACGGGCAGCAGGCTGGATTTGGTTTGCTGACCCCTGTCCAGTGGGGAAACCGGACACCAAATAACGTAGGAAGCCACACTGTCAGAGACTAATATAGTACACCATGCTGCGTGGGCAAAGCGGGCGGCAGTCACTTGGCCCCGGAGCGGGGCGGGCTTCAGCGCCGTGCACCCTGTACGGTCACACGGGGCCCGCTCAGGAGGGACACGGGGCTGGGCTTCAGGCTCTGTTGTCACAGTCGGGGGAAATTCTTGATCATTTTGTATTTGACCTCGTGAAGTCAGAAGGGACACTGGCGAGCAAGCGCGTCCGAAGAGGCGCTGTGCCCGGCGTTAGCGTACGCGTGGGCGGACTCGGGGCTGCACGCGCGCCCGTGGTGAGCGTGGGCGCCCTTGCGGCCGGTCCGAGCCCCGCGGGGCTGCCGGCACCAGCAGCAGTAGCCGAGGCCGCGGGGGGGGGGGGGGGGGGGGGGGCGGCGGGGGGGGGGGGGGGGGGTCCCCCGGAGGCGCCGCCCTGGGATGCACCCGGGAAGACCAGCTTGCCTGTCTGTCCCCAGAGCCGGTCCCTGGAGCACCTGCAAACATTAAGGCACTTCTGGCACTCAGGTAGTTAAGTCTGTCAGCAAAGCATTACAGAATAAGTGTTTGCACGGACATTGCAAGAAAGGACATTAAGGAGTTATTAAAATTGCTCAAAGAATCTAGAATTTCAAGTTTTGAAAACTGTTGCGACAGTGCAAACCAAATACCCATGGGCCTAGATATGGAAATTAATTTTAAAGATGGTCCAAGCCAACAGAATAGTAAGACTTCATACAAAGTTTCAGATAAACCAACAATAACAAGGAAGACGATCTTAAAATTAATTTTCCTTGTGTTTGAAGATCCAGTGATAGACTGCCTAAGGGGGCATTTTGAATTATATAAAAATCATGAAGCTGCTTTTGGTTTCTTGTATGACCTCCACAAGCTGCAGAAGTCATCAGAGGAAACAGCAATATTAAAATATAAATTCGTATGCAAAAATCATATAATTAACATGAGTTCAATAATATAAATACTATGCAAATTGTATTTATTTATTATTTAGCAATAACATAAATTCACATATTAAATGCAGAACATAAAAGTGACTTGCATGAAGAGTTAACTCTTCTTAGAAAAACAGTTCCACAGGCATCATCACCTCCAGATGTACCAAAACTCGTATTTCAAAATAATTTATGGAAAATGTATCCTAGTGTTGTCACGGCCTATAAAATATGCTGCCCCAGTCACAGTTGCATCCGTTGATTTGATTTCAACTGTTGAAATTAAATTTATCAAAACGTTTTTGTGACCTTGCATTTACCAGTGGCCACTAACATTACTTTCCGTGACGTGAATTGAAAATGAAGTTGCTGAACGTAAAAATGTTTACAACCTAATGAATGAACATGTAGGAGAGCAAACCAGAAAAATCCTTATATCATATTAATCCATATTATTTATTAGCATTATAAAAAACTGACATCAAAGTATGTTTTGGCCATTAAAAAATGTATATTGTTACTCATATATCACTACTGTTCTTACTACATTTTATACATAATAAAATATTTTTAAAGGAAAAGCTTTATATTTTACCTTTAACTGTCCTTTCTTTCCTACTTTTCAAACAAGGGGCCTGTATTTTCATTCTGCACTGGGCCTCACAAACGATGTGGTCAGCGCTGTGCAGGCATTCAGGCATGCTTTCCTGGGGAAGTAGAAAGGCCCCAAAGTGAGAGGGAGCTTGTTACACCAGACCAGAGTGTGACCCCAGTACCAGCAGCATCATTGGCACCTGGGATCCTGTTAGACTTGCAGGCTCTCAAGCTCTGGCACAGAGTCTCCGAGGGTGGACCACAGCAGTCTGATTTTAACCCCCCAGGGGATCCTGATGCCCCCCAGGTTTGAGAATCACTGCTGTCAGGGACTGAGAGGAGTACAGTGTGTATGCTAGGAGTGTGCGAGGAGGCAGGACTGAGTCCTGAAGGCAATAAGGAGGCAATGGAGTTTTGAAAGCAGGAGTAAAAGCAAAGCCCTTACACAGGTCACAAGGCCCTCAAGGCTCTGTAGGTCCCACTGGTGTCGCCTTCCAGATCTTGTCTTCTACCACTCTCTACCTCAGCCACACTGACATCCTCTGAGGTGCCGGGTACTCTCCTGCCTCAGGGCCTTTGCACCAGTTACTTCCTCTTCCCAGAATGCTTTTACCCCAGAATTCTCTTGCATTCTTTGGGTATCTGTTCAAATGTCACCTTCTCAGGAAGGCCCTCCCCAGCCACCCTATTTAAAAGTGCCCCCTCAATACACACACACACACACTCACACCCTGATACTTTTTCCTTGTTTTATCTTTCTCCATTGCACATACCAATGCCTGTTACATTGCTTTCTTATTTTTTGGGTTAATTATCTATCTTCCCCCACTTCCTTCTGGAAAGGTGGTTCTGCGAAGGTAGTGGTTTTGTTCTGTTTCATTTACTGACATATTCCCAGAGCCTAAAAGTGCCTGGTTTTTAGGAACAGCAGAAAAAATAAGAAAGGGAACACTCAATAAATATTGAATGAACAAATAAAGAGATTTCAATTCAAACACACAACAATAATGAATAAGGAAAGGGTTCCCATGACCTGGTTAATAAAGTTGCTAGCGGTTCTTAACTTGGGGCTACGAACTGGGTTTGGTCATTGAGGTAGAGACCCACTAGGGCTCTGGGAGGGGAAAAATCCATGTGACCATGGAACCACAAGTCGTGTGGCACCACAAAGTCAATGCATGGAGGAAAGTATCCTTAGGCTCTCCGTAAGGGAGAAATAAACCTTGTTGGGATAAATCATTGAGATTTCGGGGCTTATTTGTTATTGCACCTTAGCCTCGCCTAGCCTGCCTAGCCTTACTACTAGAGTCCTTACCAACAAGCAGTGATTGAGAGCAAACTCAGAAAAAAATGAGTCTTCTGAGTAACTGTAAGTTGTAAGGGAGATCCCGTACCTTGTTCACAAGTCTAAGTATGCGAAAATGCGGCCAGCATAATGTCCCAATGGTAAAACACAGAAACTGCAAAACGAATACATAAAAGTATACAGATAGGAGGCAGAATCTACAAGTATGGGCTATGAATTAGTCTGTCTGGGTTTGAATCTCAGCTTTCCCACTTACCTTGAACAGGTTAATTAGCCCCTGTGGGTCTCAGCTTCCTCATAAGTAAATAAGGATGATAGCATTAGCTACTTCGTAGAATTGTTGAAGGATTGGATGCAGTCAGGGGAGTCAAGTACTGGGTTAAGTGCCTGACATGTACCAACTCTAAATCTTCACAGCAGCTCACTGAGATAGGTACTATTTTATCCCCATTTTATAGACAATGAAACAGATGCACAGAGAGATTAAGTAACTTGCCCAAGGCCACACAGCAAGTGAGTAATGGAGCTGGGATTTGAACCCTCAGCCTGACTGTAGGGGCAGGGATGAACCATGAGCTGGGAGTCAGGCAGACTTGAGGCAAATCTCAGCCCCAACACTCACTAACCAATTGACTTTGAGACAACAACTTCACTTTTTGCACTCATGATTTCTCCTAAATTAGGAAAATAGTAAAAAAAAATATATATATATATATATATATATATTTGGGGTGCCTAGGTGGCTCAGTCCTTAAGCGCCTGCCTTCAGCTCAGGTCATGATCCCGGGGTCCTGGGATCGAGCCTCATGTCAGGCTTCCTGCTCAGCAGGAAGTCTGCTTCTCCCTCCCCCATGCCCCCTGCTTGTGTTCCTCTCTTGCTGTGCCTCTCTCTGTCAAATAAATCAATAAAATCTTTTTTTAAAAATATATTTATAATAATACCTACAACAGAGTGGGTCAGTTGGGATAATGTATATAAAGTACCCCCCCACTCCCACCCGCCTGGCCCAGACTAGATACTCAGTAGATGTTAGCTGTTGTTGTAATGATAACGTTCCACATGGACACAGCCCGAGCATGTGTCTGGAATAGAGTCATAATAAGGTGGAACATTTGGTCAGCCCCTTCCGCTCCCCATTGGAGTGTACGGGAAGCCCTAGTCCCTTGTTCTGATGTTACACATCTAATAGTGCGGCCCAGGTAAGCAGAGGCAGCCCCTTCTCAATTCCTCGGGTTACACAGGTGATGGAGAGCCCCTAGGCAGGGTCCACCTCCTTCCCACCCCCACCACTGCCACCATTACAGCTTCTCCTGTGAGGCCTGGCTCTCTAGTCCCCCTGGAAGCCTCCACCAAGGCTTCTTCTCTCTTTGGGTTAAGCCAACCTGGCCTCCCATCTGGTCAGAGAAGGAGGGTATTAACGATTCAAAAAAAAAATCTCTCTCGTCCACCTGCATGCCCTGCTTCTCACCACTTCGACCCTGAGCCAAGAGAAGCTACTGAAGGGTTTTATGAATCATCATCAACAACAAAAGTGTCCCATAAAATTATGCCAACCGGTTCCATTTTATTGTTTCCATTACAACTATTTCAAAATCCCCACTCCACTAAGGACAGCAATGTGGGTGTGGGTGCTGGGGGGTTGGGTCTTGCAGTAGGATACAGCCTCAGGTTTGGTGTCAACCCGACCCCAGGGTTATATTGGCCCAGCTGCTGCCATCCTAGCTTAGAGACCCGTTTCTCCCTAGCGGCCGCCGTTGATTTTACCTGATAGAGCAAAGCAGCAGAAGATCCAGGAAAAGCCGGTAGCCAAAGGAGTATTTCCCAGGGAAATGACACTGTGTGGAACAATCATAATTTATCAAGCATTTTAGGCCCTTCAGAAATGTTCCTGTTGTTCTCCCTCTCCTCAACACTTCCTGTTTCTATTTAGCTTAGATATTTTTCTCCTTCACAATATATATCTCCCTTTTTTCTGATCTTTCTCCTTCCTTCTTCACTACCCTCCTCCTTCCCTCCCTCCTTCTCTCTCAACTGGTATGGTTTTTTCACATGTGTTGAATGTTCCCTGTTATTAACAACTATGTCAATGTGTCCCCCAAATAGAATGGTCACGGTGAATAAATAAAAACACATGATGCCCAGTAAACCTGAACTTCAGATAATTAGCAAATAATATTTGGGGCATATTTACACCAAAAAAAAAAAAAAAATTTGTTGTCTTCCTGGAAGTTAAATTTACCTGGGCATCTGATATCCTATCTGGCAGTCCTACCCCCAACTAACTGAAGCCCAGTGTGGTCCTAAAATAACATTTGTCCTGTGAGCCAGTGGTTCTTGGAGATAAAAAGATGTTCCATACCTGTTCCATGATGAGCTTTGTAACGCTCATAATTGAAAAAAGGTGAGTAACCAATATTGTCTGAACACCCCAGATAACGAAGAGTTCTTGGCCTCTTGCTTTTATAGGGTGCTTACATCTTCAAGCTGCTTTCCTCTCATGGCCAGCTGACCTTCCTGGGGCATCCCGCAGCCCGGCCAGCTGCTGGGCCACCCCAAAAGCTGGAGAAGGCTGCAGCTCAGAGAGCAGAGGATCGGGGTTGGGGTGGGGTGGGGGGTCAAACTTCAACAGGAATGTCAGGCCTCTGTAAGGGAAAAGGTTACTTCTGCAGTGGGGGAGGGGAAGGAGGGTGAATTACAAGATTTTTCTTTCCACATCGCATCTTTGCCTCTTATTTGCCACGTCTTCAGAGTGCCTGCGGGACAGTGCTGGGAGGGGTGGGCGGAAAACCCTCTCCCTTTCTGATGCTCCTTTGTCTCTACTTGGGAGTGAGGCTGGCAGGAGGGGTGAGGGCCCACGCTGCCCACAGGAAGTTGAGGTCGGTCACTTCTGACGATGAATGCCTCACCTCCCAGCCCATCGGCCTTCCTGCCTGCTGGTGTCTGAACAAACACAGCAGGCGTGTGAAGGTCACGGAGTTGCAGGAGGCTGGCAGGGCCTCGGGCCTTCCTTCCGAGAGAGGCGGGATCTCTCCCCGGGCGCAGAGAACGACTGAGCCAGACGATTACAGACGGCTCCCGAAGCGGCTGGGCTCCAGAGGCCCGCGAGCGCAGAGCACAGCTCCTCCTCCCCAGGGGGCCGGCGCGGCGGGCGGCCAGGCATTGCCAGTTCCGAGCGCCGCGCTCCAGGCCGGGCTTTCTGCTCTCCGTGCTGGAGGCCCGCCATCCTCACTGAGTGAATTTCCAAGAAAGCAGTTGACAGGCTTGGCAGGGCTATTCCTGGAAATGTTCAATAGGCCATCTCCTGGCAGGGGCTGCGGCTGACGGCTGGGTCGCAAGGGGAGAGCGCGTGCTCCGCGCCCTCCCCGCCCGGCCCAGTCCCAGGTGCCCCGAGCACGGGCGGCCCCGCATCCCGCGGGCGGCTAGCGGGCGGGGGTGCGGGCCGCGGCGGAGCCCGCTTCCTGCCTGGCCCGGCGGCCGCCAGCGGCCTTGCTGCTAAACGAACACAGACGCCCCGTGACTATAAATTAGAGAAGCCATCAGCTCCGGCGGATGCCCTGCATGTCCCGCAGTAAACCCGGCAGGGGACTCTTGGCCACTGCCACGGGCACGCTAGCCAGCCGCTTTAACTCTTGTAGCAGTCTCGGGAGAGAGGCCAAGCCTGCCGCCGGGCCCCGGACGCGCAGGCAACTCGCAGGCCTTGGAACTGAACTTCCCTCTGCGGCCGAGCCCCGAGCTGACCCGGCTTCTGGGCCTCAGCACTAGCCGGCTGTTTGGGGCCCGATGCTTCTTTGTTGGAGCCTTCCGTGCGTTGCAGGATGGGTAGCCGCATGCTTGGCCTCCATCCACTAGAAGCCAGTAGCACCTCCACCTGTCCCCCCACCCCCGGTTGTGACAACCAAAAATACCTGCGGACATTGCCCAGTGTCCCCTGGAAGGCCACATCACCCCGCTGCACAGGAAAGGAGATAGGGGCTCTGGGGGGTCGGGTGACGACAGAGACAGAATCTCAGAATTTGATCTCCAGTTGAGCTGTGTGATGCCTGGCAAGTCACAGAATCCTTTGGGCCTCAGTTTCCTTGTCTCTAAAATGGGAAGAAAGAGAAGAGCAAATGCAGGGAGCATGGAGATCAGTTGAGGTAATGCACCCTATTGCACTTTGAGAGGTAGAAGGTACCACGGAAAACAGCCTAGCAGCAGAATAGCTAACGCCGGAATCCTTCCCTACCGCAAAGGGCAGGGCTCCCTTTGAAAGGAGAAAATAGCTGAATATTTATAAAATTCCCAAGACTTTCAAATTAAAACAAACAAGTGCTTTAGAAAGCTTTTCTCTTTTTTTCCCCTTCTGAATTCAAGCAAGATTAAGAATGCTATGGCTGCCTGAGGTTAATGAATGTGATTTCCTTTTGTCTTCCTTGAAGGAGGATTTCTATTTTATGTTTTAATCAACACCCTAGCAATTGCATCCCTCCAGTGAAAGAACAGAAAGGAAGAAAGCAGGAGTGTGTGGTGGGGTCCCCCTCTATTTTTTTCCCACAAAATTAGAATCTTTTTCTTTATAATTAGTGACAAAAAACATAAATGAAATGCCACAGCCCTATAGAAAGATACTGTTGCTTTAAATGAGCTTTACTGTTATATAATTCTCTGGCTGACTTCATCCCACCAGCTTTCAAGGAACTATAAAGAAATCTTTAAAGGCTAGTATTTCTCCTGTTCGCACTGGCAGAAAAACACAAAGGAAATGGGTAACCTGAGCTTCCTCAAAGAGCCACGTCCTTGAGGACAGGGCTACACGTGTCCCCCACCCCCACCAGTCTTGGGGTCCTTGTCAAGCTCCAGGGAGCCATGGCCCTTCCTTTGTGGCTGTGTACGTTGGAAGACTCAAGGCCACATTTGCTTGGGGAAACAGGACACTGTGATTAATCAAAGAAAACAGAAACAGCTCCGTTTTCCATAATGGGCCCATCGAAGGGCTTTTCTAGGAAAAACCCTGATCAAGCTGTTCCTTCTATTTCCCTAACAGCTAACAGCCGGGAGTGGGGGCTTGTGGGTATGGGAGGAGGTACCCATGGAAGTTTGTTCCCAAATAGTCCCTTCCCAGAAAAAGACTTCATTATTCTATCTAGCTCAAAGCCCCGAGCATCTACTGACAGCAAGGGGCCTGTGCAAGAAAGTGGGCCTCCTCAGAGGGCTGAGGTCCTCACTGGCTCCCACGAAATCACTCTGATCAGACAGGATTCCCAGAAGGGGACTTGGGGAAGTGAGACTCTGAACCAAACTAATGGAGAAGGGTCAGAGAAGGCGGCCAGGCAGCACTGTTATAAAACCAACTGGCACATGCTTACCTCATTAAAAACAGACACAGTGCAGTTCTGGAACTAGGTAAAGACAGGGCTGGGACGAGGGTGAGGGGAGTGAGGCATTACCTCCAGTGCAAAATTTAAGGGCACCGAATAACCCCAGCAATCACATAAATAATATAAATGATATCTTGATGCAATATTCCAAAAACAAAATTAATGCCCCCCCAAATCCCTGATGAACAAAATATCAAAATGTAAAGACAGGGTCTGGTTTCACAAACATCGTGTGTCTCCAATGGCCAGCACTTGACTTCAAGTGGTCTCCTGGCTTTAGAGGGTCTCGGTGAAGCAGAGTAACCAAAGGGGCCGGGACTCAGAGTCAGGGACAGAAGCAGCCCATGGCTAGTGGCCCTCAGCACGGCCCCAGCCTCTCCGAGTTCTGGTTCTCACTTACAAAGTGGTCTTAATGTTGGCCACACCTTCCTCCCGGGCGGGGGTGGGGGGGTAAGGACCAAATAAAATCTTGTTCACGAGAGCATTTGATAAACCCTAAGCTATGGTGTTCTTGAAATATATAAGAGAAGGCACAGCGGTACGCCTGGTAATTGCAGCAGCAGGCAAAACGGGACATTTTTGGTGAGGGACAGAGAGAAAAGGCAGGGGGGAGGAAAAGGCTGTGCCCCTGGCTGTGTGGTGGGAGGTGGGAAGAGCCAGATTCTAGATTCTGACCTGACTTCATGTCTCAGCTCAGCTATTTATAATTGCAGAGCTTTGGCCCATTTTCCAACCTCTCTGTGCCTCAGGTTTCTCAATCTTAAAATGGGGATAATAATGGATTGACATGAAGAAATGTGTGCACGGCACCTACTGTGGTCTGGTCCAAGCTGGGTGTTAACTGCTTACACACACACACACACACACCCCTCCCTGCATTCCCACCCCCCCCCCCACCCCAGGCTTCTCCTATTAAGAGAAAAGAAAAGGAAAGGAGGAGGGAAACAGGAGAGGCAGGAAGAATATAGCCCAAGATTGGAGGAGGCAAGAGGAGAGAATCGAGGGTTGGGGGGAAATACCAGAAAGGAAGGAGGAAAAAGAGGAAGAAAAGGAAGAGAAGAAAGTGGGGACACTCAGGTCCTGTCCTGAGCTGAGAGCTCTCTTAGAGCAAGTCAGTTCCAGTTTCCCAGGAAACAATCATGGAAAGAATCAAGTGCAACAGTGTATTTAAGATTTATCTGTGATGACACACATAGCTCTGATTCACTTGTTTTACCTGCTGTAGAATATTCTAGAATATGCCTACGTTTCTATATCCATTCTCCCAAGGGTGGACATTTAAGTTGTTAAGGGGACTGTGATTCATATCAGTAATGTTTGATTTCTTAAGTTGGGTGGAAGGTACGAAGTTCAATCTCTAGGTCTCTTTTTCCCTTTGTCTGAAACAGTTGAACTCATCTAGAACTCCTGCTGATTCCACCCAACTTCCAGGCCTGGTCCTTCAGGTCAAAGGCAGGTGGGATTTCTGGGAGTGGATGAAGGGTTCCAGCAGCCAGGGGCCCCACAGAGGGGACAGTGCCGCTGCTCGCTCCACCTGCCCTGGACAAGCAGAGGTCCAGTTGCACTAAGAAACGGCTTGCAGGCCTTTGGCTTCCCAGACAGACCCAGCTACCTGAGATCTTGCCCTGACCCAGAAGCCCCAGGGCTGGGCCCCACAGGCAGTTCCAGACCCAGTGCTGGGATTTCATGGAAGCCTCGGAGGAGAGATGCTTCAGGGGAAATAGTTTTCTCCTTGAACAGCTGAGCTCCTCTGAATGGAATCTCTGTACCTTTCATAATGGAACAAAGGGGAAGGCTGTTTGCAAGCTTGGGGAGGCGCAAGTCACAGTCGATCCCCTGGAAATCAGTCCATGCATTTCCTTACCAAAGAACTAGAGAAAGAAGAAATGCCAAGAATCCAAAAGAATAAATCTTCTGGAAACAGTTCCTGTTTGTGGAATGTGTCGCTCCTCCTCTCCTCTTCTCCAGTGGCTTTGTTTCTTAGAGACTGTTTGCTTTGGCTATGACCTGAATCAGTCTGCATTCCCCAGAGTCCACCTGCTCTGAGCACTGGACTCGGACAGGCAGCCTAGTACACGGACAATCCACTAAACCACAACTGGGCTGGGAGAGAAGACTGAGGTGCTAGCCTTGGGCACAAAGTTTGAGGGAATGCCCCAAAACTCAGTAACTGACATGAGTATATTTTAATGCAATATTTTAAAAACTTAAAGTTAACGCAAAAAAATCCATGATGAACAAAACATCCATACTTCAAGTAAAGGCTGGGTCAGTAGAAACTCCTGAGTTGAGTGCAAGCAGGAAGTGCTGAGATCAGCTCTTCCTTTGTGAATCCTTGTCCCATCTGGGCAGGCCAGGGAAGAGAATGTTCCCCCCCCACCCCCAGAATCACCCATCTACCCCACAGCAGGATGGCAGGGCCCAATCTCTACCAACCACCCCCATCCACAACTCATGCACAGCTCTGGGCCTCTTCCTCCCGGAAAGCTGCTCAGCCTCCTGCCCCTCCCCCTCTAGGACAATAAGGCCTCATCTGTCTGAGTCCTGGTACGTGCTTATTCACACGTAGTACATGTCATATATAATGGTGTATTAACTATTTACTCCAGTGGCATCTTATTTAGCTCAGACCAATTTTTAAAAAATCAATTACTTGCCAACATTAAAAAGTTGAGAGAGTCTCACACAAAAAACCAAAATTGCTAGCCTATCTCTAAAAATCCAAATTTCAGGGTGCCTATGTGGCTCAGTCAGTTAAGCATCTGTCTTCGGCTCAGCGGGGAGCCTGCTTCTCCCTCTCCCTCTGACCCTCCCCCCGACTTGTGCACGCTCTCTCTCTAATAAATACATTAAAAATCATTTTTTAAAAAATCCAAATTTCCAGCTCGTCTTGAAAAATCCAGATGTTGGACAACTAACAATAACAATACTTATTTGTTGAGAATATACTAAATGCTGAGCACAGTACTCAGTACTTGAGATATTTTTTCTGTTTCAGTGCTCACAGCCATTCTGTACTTACTACCCCTCCATTTTACAGATGATGAATCGGAGGCTCAGAAAACTGAAATACCTTGTCCCGAATCACACAACAAATAGGCAGTGTGGCCAGACTCAGACCTGGGGAGTCTGACTCCAAAGTCCATGCTCTCATTCTTCTGTATCTTCCAGCATCATGAGGGCGTGGACTAAATGACTGTTTTTCAAATGTGTTCCAAGAAGCCTCAAAGCCACTGGGCAAAGGGCCTGGCCGAGTGTGTGTGGGGTGAGGGGGCTGGCTCAGCCCCCAGGGCTCCTGCTTCTATCAGAGAAGCTCCTTTTTTTAGTTTTGTTTTTTAAACCATTTTATAAATTGGAATCCCATTCAAGAATTCTTTGGGAAAAATAAGTCCACTGTTCAGAAACAAAAACAAAACAAAGCCCCAGGCCCAAATGATCTCGCTCTCTCTCTTTTTTTAAATCTCTTTTCCACTCACCATGTTTTCCTGGACCAGCAGGAAAAATTCCTCTCCCCACCTTTGAGCACGTGGGTGCTGGTCAGGCCACCTCTTATAACCAGTGGATGAGCACGTGTCCGGAGACTAGGAGCCATGGAGCCAAGGCATCCCTCCAAGACCTGCTGAGGGTAGACAGGGGTGGTCTGAAACTGCGCTGAGGTCAACGCAGGGTGGAGAGCACTACTGTGAGGACAAGGGGAATGGGGTGAGGACACAGGAGCCAAAGCCACAGAGCCTGGTAGAAGCTGTCCCCATGATTCTCTTAGATGAAGTCCTTTACGGGCCATCATGGCTGTCTGGGAATTGAGTGTATTCTGTAAAGGAAGGGTGACCTCAAGGCGTTGAGTGTAGTGGGAAGAGCACAGGGAGGAACCAGAGCTGAGCTCTGCCACAGCTTGGCACTTCAGGACCTTGGACATATATAAAGCGTGCATTGCGTTTCTCTACATACCTTACCCAATAGTCCTAGGGACACAGGGAGATTACTTTAAAAAGATGACTTGAGAATGGACGCCTATCTTAACTACATGTATATGGTCTGACAAGTGCAAACCAAGAGAAAGTAGGAGCTTCTAGACCCTCTCTGAAGGCAGGACTGCTGAAGCTAGCCTTGCCAATGTGATTTTAGCCTTGGCCTCAACTGCCATTCATTTGCCAATGACTCAAAAAATCCAGAATCTGTTCAGATTTCTCTCCTGAGATTCCAACCCATAGTTTTTACTCTGTATTGAACAGCTCCACTTAGGTGTCCCATATACTCCTCCAGCAATTCCCCAAATGGAGCTCCTTCACATCTCTCTGAAACCTGCTCCTTCATCAGTGTTCACATTCAGGAGCTGGCATCCGCATCCATACATTCCCGAAATTTGGGAGCCATCCTTGGCTGCTTCCCTACCTCATTCCTTATGGTTAAGCAATGTAAGGCTCAATCCACCCCTTAAGGAGCTCTTGAATCTACTTCTCTTCAGCTCTAATGGTGTGATCCTGGACTAGACCATCCCATCTCTGACCTGCATGACTACAGTTGCCACCTATTGGTTATCCTGCTTCTGGTCTTGTCCTCCATCCTGTATCTCATGCTCCAAATCACCAAATAGATCTTTCCGAAATACATACACACAGAATGATGATCATTCTAGAACATAAGTATGATCATCTTACATCATGCTTAAATCCCTTCGATGGTTTCCGGGGCGCCTGGGTGGCTCAGTTGGTTAAACGACTGCCTTCGGCTCAGGTCATGATCCTAGAGTCCCGGCATCGAGTCCCGCATCGGGCTCTCTGCTCGGCAAGGGGTCTGCTTCTCCCTCTGACCCTCTTCCCTCTCGTGCTCTCTGTCTCTCATTCTCTCTCTCTCTCAAATAAATAAATAAAATCTTTGAAAAAAAAAATCCCTTCGATGGTTTCCAGTTTTTCTTAGGATGAAGTCCTAACTCTTGACCACGGTATGCAAGGTTAGCCCCTGCTCATCTCTCCAGCCACCTCTATTCTCAGTACTGCAGCCAAACTGCATCTCTTTCAGTTCCCCAGACATAATCCACTCTCCACCTCCACCCCTTTGTACATGTTCCTCCATCTGATGAATATACATCCCCTGGGATGGTCAGTTTTATGTGTCAACTTGACTCGGCTAAGGAATGCCAAGATAACTGGTAAAACAGTACTTCTGGCCATATCTGTGAGAGTGTTTTTGGAAGAAATTGTCATTTGAATCAGTAGACTGAGTAAAAATCTCCCTTACCAATGCAGGTGGGCATCTTCCAATCGTTGAGTGTCTGAATAGAACAAAAAGGTACAGGAAGGATGAATTTGCCATCTGCTTGAGTTGGGACATCCATCTTTGAACCGGGACTTACACCTTTGGTTCCCCTGGTTCTCAGGCCTTTCGACTCAGACTGAATTATACCACCAGCTGTCCTGGTTCTCCATAACTTAAGATTCTTGGCCTCCATAACTGTGTGAGCCAATTCCTATTATATATATATATATATATCACAAGAGAAACACTGAATTTTATATATGTATGTATATATATATATTTATATTTATATATTCACTGGAAAGCAAGAATGACACCAGCCTCACTCCCTATTCTCTGCCTTGAATGTGGGAATTATATATATATATATATATATATATATATATATATAAAATTCACTGTTTCTCTTGTGAACCCCAATATACTCCCATTAACTCCTATTCATCCTTTGAGCCTCAGCTTAGATGACACTTTATCCAGGAAGCTTCCACTGACTTTCCAAGACTGAGTGAGATACCTCTCGATTGCATTTCCATAGCACCTTGTCCTACTTTCATTTTAACTCCTATTCTAGTGCACATGTTATAATTCTTGTTGCTGACTTAACTGCTTTTCCCGTCAGGCTGCAAACTCCACGAAAGCTAGCATGTAGTCTATTCTGTTTATATTTGCATCCCTTGAACCTACATCAGAGCCGGGCACACAGTATGTGCTCAATAAATCCTAATTTTTCTGACTGAAGTGAACAGACAACCTAAAGTATGAGTCACCTTTTAGCAGAAACATTAAGAATACTACTAGGAAAGAGGATGCTTGCTAAGGAAAATATTTCAGTCAGATGTGCAAGTCAGACTGTGCTCTCACAGTACCAAGAACTGACTATTAATGCCTTGGCAATTTGCTAACTTCTCTGCTTCCTAGAAGTCCACATATTTCGGATGTTTTTTGGTAAAAGCTGTGAAACAAAATAAATCTCTGTGTATGTATTTGAGAACTTCCTGAGTTTCACTCAGTTTCTTCTTGCCAGACCGACATGGCTTCAAACCCTTGGTTTGGGTCCTCTGGGTTTTGTTGTGACTTTCCATACCCTCCACCCATGAATGGCCCTGAAGGTGAAATCCCCCTCCCCGGGACAGTGTCAAGAAAAAGAGCTGTCGTGAGAAGTGCATCTGTGGGGGCGCCTGGGTGGCTCAGTCGTTGAGCGTCTGCCTTCGGCTCAGGTCATGATCCCAGGGTCCTGGGATCGAGCCCCGCATCGGGCTCCCTGCTCCTTGGGAGCCTGCTTCTCCCTCTCCCACTCCCCCTGCTTGTGTTCCCTCTCTTGCTGTGTCTCTCTCTGTCAAAATAAATAAATAAAATCTTAAAAAAAAAAAAGAAGTGCATCTGTGCCTGGTGTCGAGACGCAGGAGAAGTGTGAGGCTTTCACTTCTGATTTGTAATCAGTGTTTTGACCTCCCTTTTACCTGACATTTCCAAACTCTGGGCAATGGGCTAAGCTATTTCAGTCATTGTGTTCCTGCACACATCTCTCATTTTCAAACATAGGTAAATAATAGATTCAAAACGCTTTGGACCCTCCCTGGTGTGAGACTACAGGAGGTGCAAAGACCTGGATTCAGGTCTTAACGCCACCATTTCTAAGTTTGTGACTTTGAACGAACCAACGAACCCTCTCGGAACTTCATCTTTCTCCTCTGGAAAGCAAGAATGATACCAGCCTCACTCCTTATTCTCTGCCTTGAGTGTGGGAAGCACCACATAAATGCTAATGTCCTTCCCAAACAGTTCTGCTATTAATGGTACCCATGACCATACACTGGTCCCTATGGAATCTCTGTGGACTGAAATAATTTTCTATGATAATAAATCTCTGTTGTTAGCAGGAGCAGTTGCCGGTCAGTCTCAATATCCATACTCACCCAAGAAGCTAAAGCTTTGGAAGACTCCTATTAAATGATAGGTAAGTAGTACTCCCATGCTCTGCTCATTCTTGTGGTTGTGGAGAAGGGTAAACCTCATCCCACCCCCATAACTGAATCCCTGACCTCTCTCAGTATTTGAACTGGGGGTCCAGAATTCAGCTGGACCACCATCAGTGGAAACAAAATCATGCAAGGAAAAGGGGATGCAATGCCTAAGGACGGAGAATTTTAAAAAAAATTCTAGAGGTAGTGAAATGTAAGAAGCCAGGGACATGGCCATTTTAGGTTGGCAGTTGGACACTTTATAGATTTAGATTTCCAAACACTGATTCCTTACCTCTACCTAGCACCTACTCCCTATACAGATCTTTCACAGATAGTATCTTCTTTCATCCCTACAACTATCCTGACAGGTTGGCAAATATTACTATAACCATTTTTCAGAAGAAGAAACCACTGAGATTGTGCCTAGATTACACACACTTACGCAGAACGGAGCTGGCATTTCACCTGGGGTTTCTGATTCTAAGACCAGAGCTCTTTCTACCATACTCTGCTGTCCTCTTGCACAGCTGAGGAAGAGGAACCAATCTCAGAGGAAGCATATATTCAGGAACCCCTTCATAGTTCCACAGTGGAAAAAGCACCAGACTTTGGGTGAAAAAGACCTAAGCCTCATTCCCAACCATGAACTCTCGAGATGTCAATTTCCTTACTTCTGCAAAGAACAGGTAGTGATAAACGATTCCAGTCTCCCTCCCATGTTTTCTATTTCTTGAATGTTATCTTTGGTTATTTTAATGTAAAACCCAAATATCTGTCATAAAGAAGAAATGCCCCCCCCCCCAAATGGATACATCACAAGTTCAACAGCAATTATGGTGTCTTTGACCCAATATAACCACTATGGCTGAATTTAAAAGTTGGGATCTTCTTTCATGGCATCTTGGAAATAGGCTTCACTAACCTTCAGTTAATCTTTCCACATTTCAGTTTCCTCACGTGAATGAGAGAACAACGTTACCTTCGGTGCAGGAAAAAGGAATTTTCAATTCCTTCCTTCTTGCCATCTTGCCTCTTCCTAGCTTCCTGACCCCAACCGAAGGGAAGAGGACTTGCTAATTTGAGTGGTTGGAGTCTGGGACCAGGACAGGGTTGCTGTCCCTAGGAATGGTTCTCTTTCTTTTCTATTTTATGCAGTTGGGTGGGCACATAGACTCAGCCCTCTCTCATCTTCTCTACCTCCTCTTTGCAATTGCCCAGGGAGATATTTCAAATTATTGGTCATCTTATTTTCTTCGTCATTTGGTTATCTTTACCCCATGCATCCTTCTAGAATATACTAAGATCTCAAAATTTAAATTCAGGAAGGAGTAAGAGGTTCTCTTTAGGCCTCAAGGCCTAAGCCTTGTGCTTCTATTCATTTTAAATCAACACCTGTAATGAGGGTTATTGGTTGATGGCTCAGTTAATAAACGGCAATACTTTATTTGACTCATGTCCTCTCCCTATTGCTTTCTAGGGAACTGTGGTAGCCAGTCTCCATGACAGTCCCCAGTGAGCTCCTACTCCTGGTCCTCATACCCTTTTGTAGTTCCCTCCCACACTCTACCAGGGTTGATCTGTGTGACCAATAGAATACAGCATAGATGATGGCATGTAACTTTTGAACCAGTTCTAAAGAACCCCCTGGCTTCTGTCTTGGTTGCTCTCTCTCTCTCTCTCTCTCTCGGATCTTTGCTCTGGGGAAAGCAGCTACCATGTCTTGAGAAGCCCTATGGAGAGGCCTCTGTAATTCCTTTCTAGAACTTACCCCTCCTCTTCTCTTTCTGCCCTCATGCCCTGTGGCAAGTAGCACCCATTATATTTCATTATCCTTGTATGAATGCTTGTCTGAATTTCCCTGGCTCCTTGAGACCAGGAATGGACATTTCTACTTGTCTCTGAATCCTTGGTGCCTAGCACAGTACCTGACACACGGTAGGCTCTCAATAAATATTTTTTGAATAAAAAATGGAAGGAAATTTAGTTTTCTGTTTATAGTCATACCTTATATCTTATTTTTTTCCTTTTGCTCAAGTATCAGTTTTTTAAAAAAAGATTTATTTATTTATTTACTTTAGAGAGAGAGAGCATGAGCAGAGGGAGGAGCAGAGGGAGAAGGAGAGAATCCATAGAACATAAAAACATACAAACAATAAATATAAATACATTGATTCATCTAGCATAACTGAGACTTTATACCCATTGAATGACAACTCCTCATTTCCCCCTCCCTCTGGTCCCTGCCAACCACTATTATATTTTCTGTTTCTATGAATTTGACTACTTTAGATGCCTTATGTAAGTGGAATCACACAGTATTTGTCCTTCTGTGTCTGGCTTATTTTGCTTAGCATCATGTCCTCCAGGTCCATCTATGTTGTCACAAGGGGAAGAATTTCCTTCTCCATTAAGGCTGAATAACATTCATATTTTTTTATTTTATTTTATTTTATTTTATTTGAGAGGGGAGGGGCAGAGGGAGAGGGAGCTGGGCGTGGAGCCTGACACGGGGCTCAGTCTCACGACCCTGAGATCATGATCTGCAGCAAAGTCAAGAGTTGGACGCTTAACCAACTAAGCCACCCAGGTGCCCCTAACATTCCCATTTTAAATGGCAAAAGTGTAAAGTCTGAATGTTTTTCAGTAGAAGCCAAATGTAGCAATCTATACTAGATTTCATAGACATTTAAAATCTCCAAATAAGTCTGTGTGTGGAAGTAAAAGACAAGTCTAAGAAATCTCTTGAACTTAAATAAGGGTTTCCGTTCTGTCTCCAAATTTGGACTCATGTTTTTAGTTCCAGTGTGTACCATAGAGTTAATTCCTTCTTCACAATGGAGAACGTTATTTTTTCCCTTCTTTATCCATAGGCCTAATTAAGTTATATCCAGTGTTTATCAAATTATACTTACTAGGCTAAACATTTTGGCTTCAAAGATGTATTAATTCCAAGTCCCTTACTGTTGCCACTTGGGTCTCTTTTTACTCAATTACATAGTCTCCTGAGATTAGCAGATGTTAATTCCAAAGACTGAGTAGACCTCTAAGAAGTGAGAAGATGGAGGGGAAACCACAGAGGCCAGTCTGACATTTTGTTTGTCTCCTAAATCTAGATTCTTAGAATTGAGCTAACATTGAGCCAAAGGCCCCAGGAAATCAACTTCCATCTTTCTGTGCACTCCTTCCCCTTCCCTCAAAGACAAAGGAGTCTTCACATGTTGATCAGTTGATTTACAGGTGGGTACTGCAAAGTTCAAAATCTCTAACTCAGAAAAATGCACAATTTGTTTTAAAGATGGATTAAGAAGAAAAATGGGGAGTTATCAGAAGGGAGAGGCATAAATAAACATATTCATGATGAATCTAAGAAAGTTCTGAAAGGAGTCAAACCTCTATATGCAAATTTAGGTGAGTGTGTGTGTGTGTGTGTGTGCGTGCGCGCGTACTATACCACTTCTTCGGTATACGGTGAAGTGTACTCTTATCTTCCCGGGATGGTCTCCTAGGGAGCCATTTTACCAGAGCGCACAGTTCCATTTATCCAATTTCTGAGGATTAGTCTCAGGGGTAACTTTATTTAGTACATATTGGCTACAATACAAAGCTTCTCTAGTTAAATCAAACATCCAAATTATGATGCAGTAAGACAAACAGTACCTTCTTTTCTGCACATGCCAGCGTCTGTGAATGCAGGGTGGACTATTACTTTAGTAATGAGAGATTCAATTCTTTTGAAAGTCTTACCCCCCTTCCTCTTCCTAGATGATTCTGGGATTTAGATGTGCAACAAACAAAAAGAAGAGGAGAAAAACACTTTTTCTTGGAAGCCACGAAAGACAAGTTTCCCTTTTTTTGAGCACTGCAGAACACACGTAAGAGAGGACACTGTCTCTAAAGAGCTCTGACATATTCATCAGCCGTGATGTTAAAAGAGAACAGCCACAGAACCATTGTTGCTGCCAAAAAAGTGCTGTTTGAATCCTTTTCCACTTCCTCTTTGCAAGATGACTTGGGCTTCATTAAATCATCACTGGAAGACAAGATCTCTGTGGCTTTGGGGCAGACGGGCCAACGGATTGACTTTGTCACCTCATGTGGTATGAGTATCAGATGTTGACGATGCAGCGACTGGTTAAAATGATAATCATCTAAAGAAAAGTCATGAATAGTGTTTATACTTTCTTGGAACTGGGAGTTAGCTTCCTTGGGCCCTTTCCTCCTCGCCCCCAGCTTCAGAACAGAAATTGCTAAATATTCAATTTGGTGTTTGCCTAAGGGTGGCTAAACAAGTCACCTAGTGAGGTGCTTGTCCTTATTTCTGGGAAGGCAGCCTATTACTCAGTTTGGTTCTAACAAAAACAAAGTAAGGGAGAGGGGACTTATCAACAGAGGTCAACTAGAATCAATACTGACTCTGAAAATAGGGTTTTTCTATAAAAGCTACGGAGCAATGGAAAGGCATAAAAGATCTTCTGGGTTCCAAAGGAGACCTAAAGACTCCACATGCCTGGTTGGTCTCCAGATAACAGAGAGCAAAACAAAATTTGTAGAGTATTCATAAAAGCTTCTTCTTTCGAAGCATAGCTTGGGAGAAGGGTGGTCAGGATGTATGAGGGATGGTGTGGGGATCAGATGCTCTTCTGTTCTTATGCTCTGAAAGTGGCACATTCTCTACCATATTTTTAAAGTCACAGTTGTTAACGTGATCATGAATGATGTTAGAAGAAGCAGAATGAAAGAGCAAGATGTCAAGTTGCACAGTATCACCCCTAGACTTGCTCCCTAACATTAGAATCTGATGAGAACTCTGTAACTTCTCCCCGCAATCTCCAGAGACCCCAATGCCAGAGCCACAGCCAGTAAAAGAATAATTCTATTCAAAGCCTTCCTATGGAGTGTGGAAACTATCTATTTTGCTCCTAGGTTGTAGAGTATCTGAACTCACTCAGCCATCTCTCCTCCACTTGAAGAAAAGAAAGGTGATTAGTTTAGGATGGTGGACTGAGCCAACATGGCTACTTCTCCTTCCTCCCAAATCCCAGTAAAATAGGATACATAAAATAAGACTAAGTCCTAGGCATTCCCTAGAAAATGCCGGCTGAGTAAAAATGGAAGAATTTCTGGGTGGTAGCAGACTCACAAAAATACCAGAGAGCTGAGAAACACAACTGAAGAAGGGGGCTGCTGGATGAGTAATTCTTCAGCCTGTAAGCTTCCTCAGGACAAGTAATCCTGGGTCTTATTCATTACTGTGTCCTCTCTGCTTTGTATAGCTCCTGGCACAGAGCAGGTATTCAGTAGTGACTGTTAATATGACTGTATGGCTTTCCTAAAACAAAGGTAAGTTCAAGGTCAGCAGGAGGGACCTTGTGGGATGCTTGATTGGGACCCCTCCCCCAGGGTGCACAGAGAAGAGTAATTATGGTGTTTGGCCCAGGCTCTTTGAGTAAAGTAAAGGACCAGCCATAGGAACTCATAGAATGAGGATCAGGGCCAGAGAGAACAGAAGGGCATGGGGTACAAGTTACTGAACTGTTAATTAAGGAAAGGCAACTTGGAATAGGTGTGAAAGCTCCTGAGGTGCCCAAAGAGGGTAACTTTCCCTACTCACTTATTTAAAAAGTGCCACCAACCTGCTGGCCTATCCCCCTGCCCATTAACCTTAGAGCACAGCACATCTGCCACAGTCGGTCATCCCATATGGAGGGCAGGCCTAGCAAGGGATGTTGAAATGTAACCTTGACAATTGCCCAGGAAGTGATACCGGTTATCAATACTGATCAATTTGCATATGAAAATGAACAACCAGAATTGCCAGACTTTTTGACCAAACCCAAGACCTAAAAACTGAATCAGTAGCAAACTGACCTCTGAGGAAAAGGCAAATGCAGCAAGCCAAAGAGAGCTATGAAAATATTTTATTTAGTGTCTGAGATACATGGATATTGCATCATAAAATAAGAGGAAGCTACCATAGAAAAAGCAGCAATCAGAGAAAAATAGAGGCATCTAAAAAATTAAAAATTTGATTAATAAATCATAAAACTGAATGTCAGGGATGAGTTACAGAATAGATACAACTGAAAAGAAAACTAGTGATTTGGAAGATCAAATCAAGGTATGTCCCCCCGAATACAAAGCAAAAAGTCAGGGAAAGAAATTATAAGGAAAAAAAATGCAGAAAATTCCAAAGGAAAAAAATCTGTTTAATAGGAATTTAAGACATCATAGATAGGATGACAGGAAGCCGTTAATAGAAAAATACTCTCCCAGGCTAAATAAGTACTCAAATTCTTTGGGTAAAATTTTAAAAACCAGCAATTCTGGTCCTGCTATCTCAGCAAGAATACTGAAAGGAGAGGTACACAGATATATTCCACTGATATTTATGAATTCAAAAATTAAAGAGAAAATCCGGAGCGCTTGGGTGGCTCAGTCAGTTAAGCGGCTGCCTTTGGCTCAGGTCATGATCCTGGAATCCTGGGATCGAGCCCTGCTTCAGGCTCCCTACTCAGCGAGGAGTCTGCTTCTCCTTCTGCCCCTTCCCCATCTTGTGCTCTCTCTTTCAAGTAAATAAATAAAACCTTTAAAAAAATTAAAGAGAAAATCCTTGGTACTCAATGGTGGGGTAGGATGGAAATAGTTTCCTATAAGGACACAAGGTAATAAACATTTCATTTTTACTACTGAATATTGGACCACATTGAAATGTCTACATACTTTGAAGAAATACAATTTTGAGTCTACCAGCTATACTAGCCTTTAAGTGAGTGGGCAAAATAAAGACATTTTGCATGTGCAAGGATTCAGAATACATACCACAATGGAAGTAAAAAGCTTTCTGGAACATTTCAGTTACAACTAAGTTAAATTCATTTCTTCAGTTGAAAAACCATTAGCTGCTAGAATTACTTACCCTCCATTCAGAAAGTTTTACCATACATATGTGATTGGAAGAACAAGAAAGGCTATCAGTGGTGTAATTTAAACTTAAATGAAGTTTAATAAATCTAGACAAAGAGGCAAAGAATCTGTACTCAGAAAACTATAAAATACTCATGAAAGAAATTGAGGAAGACACAAAGAAATGGAAAAGCATTCCATGCTCATGGATTGGAAGAACAAATATTGTGAAGATGTCAATGCTACCTAGAGCAATCTACACATTCAATGCAATCTCCAACAAAATACCATCAACTTTTTTCAAAGAAATGGAACAAATAATCCTAAAATTTGTATGGAACCAGAAAAGACCTCGAATAGCCAGAGGAATGTTGAAAAAGAAAACCAAAGCTGGTGGCATCACAATTCCGGACTTCATTACAAATCTGTCATCATCAAGACAGTATGGTACTGGCACAAAAACAGACACATCGATCAATGGAACAGAATAGAGAGCCCAGAAATGGACCCTCAACTCTATGGTCAACTAATCTTCGACAAAGCAGGAAAGAATGTCCAATGGAAAAAAGACAGTCTCTTCAACAAATGGTGTTGGGAAAATTGGACAGCCACATGCAGGAGAATGAAACTGGACCATTTCCTTACACCACACACAAAAATAGACAAAATGGTTGAAAGACCTAAATGTGAGACAGGAGTCCATCAACATCGTAAAGGAGAACACAGGCAGCAACCTCTTCAACCTCAGCCGCAGCAACTTCTTCCTAGAAACATCACCAAAGGCAAGGGAAGCAAGGGCAAAAATGAAGACCTCATCAAGATAAAAAGCTTTTGCACAGCAAAAGAAACAGTCAACAAAACCAAAAGACAACCGACAGAATGGGAGAAGATATTTGCAAATGACATATCCGATAAAGGGCTAGTATCCAAAATCTATAAAGAACTTATCAAACTCAACATCAAAGAACAAATAATTTCTTTTCAATTCAATATATACAATTTTATATATTGTATATATACAATATATATATTGTGTGTATGTATACACACACACACACACACACACAACAGAATATTATGCAGCCATCAAAAAGAATGAAATCTTGCCATTTGCAATGACGTGGCTGGAACTGGAGGGCATTATGCTGAGCGAAATAAGTCAATCAGAGAAAGACATGTATCATATGACCTCACTGATATGATGAATTCTTAATCTCAGGAAACAAACTGAGGATTGCTGGAGTGGTGGAGGGTGGGAGGGATGAGGTGGCTGGGTGATAGACACTGGGGAGGGTATGTACTATGGTGAGCGCTGTGAAGTGTGCAAGACTGTTGAATCACAGATCTGTACCTCTGAAGCAAATAATACATTATATGTTAAAAAAAAAAGAAGAAGAAGAAGAAGATAGCAGAAGGGGAAGAATGAAGGGGGGGAGTCAGAGGGGGAGATGAACCATGAGAGACTATGGACTCTGAAAAACAAACTGAGGGTTCTAGAGGGGAGGGGGGTGGGAGGATGGGTTAGCCTGGTGATGGGTATTAAAGAGGGCACGTTCTGCACGGAGCACTGGGTGTTATATGCAAACAATGAATCATGGAACACTACATCAAAAACTAATGATGCAATGTATGGTGAATAACATAACATAATAAAAATAAATAAATAAATAAGTAAATTAAAAAAAAACTTAAATGAATTTTAACAGGCATATATTTCATGAACAAAAATTACTTCCAGAAAAATAAATAAATAAATAAATAATTCACATAAGGCTTAAAAATAAATAGGAAGATTTGTATCAAATTTATTTGTATACAATAGGAAAACTCAAAGCAATAGTGGCTTGAACAAAAGAGGTTGTTTCTCACATAAAATAAGCCTAATGGGTAGTTTAGGACTGGTATAAAAGGAATAGTGTTCTGTTCTGTCATCCCCTAACTTTCTGTTCTGTCATCTTCAAGCCTGAATGACCTGCTTCAAGTCATCCAATAGCCCAAAAGGGCTGCTGGAATTCCACCCATCATTTCCACATTCCAGACAGTCACAAGGGCAAATGGGCACTCACAACTGAGGTAATATCTTTTATAGAGGATCCTTGGATCCCATTCAACACCTCTACTTACCTCTCATTAGCCAGAACTTTGTCACATGCTCATACTTAGGGCAAGAGAAGCTGAAAATTTAGTCCTTTATTTTTTATGGCAATGTAGGCTGAGGTGAAAATCAGGGCTCTGTTTCAAAGGAGGAAGGGGAGAGTGGGTACTGGGAGGCCACTAGCAGTATCTGCACAGAATACCATTTTCTTGACTAGAAAGATTCAGCATTGTAAAATTCTAATTTCTTCAGGTAAATCAACAAATTCAGTGCAATGCCAACGACTTTTTTCCCTTCTAATTTAAAAAAAAAATGAGGTAAAACTTGATACAGTAATACATGGATCTCAATTGTTACAGCTTAATGAATTTTGAAAATGCATATGGCAGTAAAAACTACATGCCTGTCAAGATCCAGTGCATCTGGGGCAGAACATCATCCTATCAGTGGGGGTCTGGGTGGAGGAAGCAAGACCTGGTTCTCTCTGCCATGCCTACCTGGACTAGAACTCCAGCAGTGTGGGAGCTGGGGAGGATTTTTAAAAAGCCAGCAGTCTGCCCCTCCAAGGGTGAAACCAGAGCCCAAGAGCGGCAGCTCAGGGAAGAGGGAGCCCTCCCTCTTAGCTGCACATGTCCACGGTAAAGCTTCCATACGCAGGTCTGGGGAGAGGTGGGGTAATGAAGCCGTGGTGGCTCAAGTGCCCCGGACTCTCACTGTTCTTGCCAAGATTTAGTAGATTTTCTTGAATAAATATTTCTCTATTTCTGTATGCTTTTTGCCCTTGGGACAATTCCCAGAGACTTGGAATGATTTATTTAAAAAGGTATTTTCATAAGTTAAATTGCTGTTTTCCTGGAGAGAGGGTCTAGGAAGTTTTGCGTCCATGCCCACCCCATTCATTGCTGGTAAACAATCATCTCTTTCTTATCTTTATTCTCTTATATATGATGTGTCTTTTATCTGGCTCTTTTAAAGATGTTTTTCTTTATCCTCAGTTTCCAGCCATTTAACAATAAATGTGCCTTGATATGGAATTTTTTCTGGTTTTTTTTTCTTCTTGGGGTTTACTGAGCTTCTTAGAAAAATTTCAGCCAAAACTTCCCTAAATATTCTTTGCCCCATTGATTCTCTCCTCTCCTTCTGAGACTCTGGTGGGGTTTTTTCCCCCATTTTTTCCCCTTCTGTTTGGTGATTTTTATTGGCTTTTCTTCAAGTTCCCTGATTTTTCTTCTGTCATATTCAGATTCAACTGACGTTAATCCCATCCAATAATTTTTTAGGTATTGTATTTTCTTATTTCAGATATTGTACTTTTTCAATTTTATGATTTCCGTATGGTTCTTTTTTTAGCATTTTCCTAAAATCCCCATGTGTTCACAAATTATATCCATTTTTTCCTGTAAATTCTTTAACATGTCTATAATAGTAACTTTAAAATCCTTATATACTAATTCCAGCAACTGTGTTGTCTGTGGGTCTCCTTTTTTTTCTGTTTTTTCAGGGGGTCTCTTTATTTATTATGGGGCATATTTTTCTGCTTCTTTGTGTGTCTGGTAATTTTTATTGTATACTGGACATTGTAAATGATACATTGTGGAAACTCTAAATTCTGTTATCGTCCTCTGGTGAGTATTGGGTTTTATTCCAGAAAGCAGCTAAATTTCTTGTGGATAACCTTAATCCTTTGCAGGCTTGTTTCTAGGTTTTATTAAATGAATTATACTTTTTTTTTTCCCCCTTAGTCCTAGGATATAGCTCATAGTCCTAGGATGTGGTCCAGAAAGATGATCCTTCAGGTATACCATAGGAATGCAAGAGATGTTTCTCAAGCCCCTCTAATTTCATAGGCTTTAACTCCAAACTCTGTCTCCCCAGCACCAGGCAGCTGATGAGATCTCTGCTCAGTTCTTTCAACCGTCCAGCTGTTGTTTTCTACTATGCTCCTTGGAGTCTTGCCCTGGGCATTTGCAGTTGAGAAGTCAGCCAAGATTCTGAGAAGATTTTGTACATAGATCTGGGGGCTCCCCCACTATTACTCCTAAACTTCCGGGACTTCCCTTCCCCCTTTACTTTGCAGTTGCTCTGGCAGCCCTGTACCCTGGCCTCTAACTCTTCAGTCCAATAAGTCTGTGTCCTGCAGATTGCTCAATGTCTGCGGGAGGAAAAGCCAGTTAAATGTGGATTATATCTCCTCTAGTTTGTGTCTGTTTGTGGTCCTTCTCTAGTGCCTTGAAGTAGATCTATAAGCCGAGTTTATAATTATTATCAGTGAGAGGTTTAATCTGATCCAAACTACTCTGCCATTACTTGAAGCTGAAAGCCTTCAAAATTTTTCAAACATAAAGTAGATCATGCTATATATTCTATTTTATAACACTTTTTATAATACTTTTTAAATTGAATAATGTATTTTAGATACTGTTATGTGTCAATATATATTAATTGACCTTATTTTGCCTGACATACAGAGCTCTAAGCATTCAACTATAAGGCCATATAACAAGAATAAACTTAAATGGAACTATGAGTTATGAGTTAGACCTCTTTCAATGTTGTTTGAAAAATACTAAATTACTTTCTTTTCAATGCTACTCTTTATGAAGAATGAACCACAAGAGTTCTATGCAGGTCTGCAATATTATGAATTTAAACACATGTCTATTAATGTGCATTTTGGTTGTTTCTAGTTTTCTTTATTTCAAGCAATGATGTAATAAACATCTTTATACATCAATTTTTTGGTCTTTCCTACAGAATCATTATCCTACGAGTGGAACTGATAAATCAAAGTAAATAAACATTTAAAAATTTAACACATAATTAACAATTACTCTCCAATAAAGGCTATATCAGTATATACCCTCCAACAGTATATGAGAATGCTTGTTCTTCACAACATTTTAACAACATTGGATATTATTAATCTTTTAAACCTTTCCCATAAGCATTAACTATGCATATGGTATTTCATAAAAGGGGAAGTATCCAGCCCTCTTTTATTGTTCTCAATCTTGATCCTGAGCTATTGTCCCATCCAATTTTCCAACATATGTCTCAGTCTTGCCTTTCCTTTGAATAGGACAATCAATGCTGTCTTCTGGGCTCTCCCTCAAAAACAATTTGGATTCTTCCAGGCATGCTTTCTCTGACTATACCTGTAAAACATCATTCCCAGCCCAACCTGGTCCAGAGCTTTATCCCGTGTGCTGCTCCATCATGAATATTCACAATTGACCTCATTACCTTCACATTCCCTCATTACTTTCACAATTTACTTAACTCTTCAAAATTTAAGATAGCTTTGTCTTTGTGAACTAAGGTCACTGCAATTTCATTTTAACCTGCAACAATTTTGTCAATTTTGTCAGCAAGAAATGCTTTAATATGCCTCCAAAATTACTGCTGTAGCTTCCTTGTCTTCCTTACCTTTAAAAAGTAATCATTAAGAGAGCAAATTACATACTGGGGCATTTTCTCAGTAAAATATATATAAAGGAAGAACTCTTTAAAGTTAGAAAGGCTCTTTAAAGTTAGAAAACTAAACAGACATATTTTCCTGTACTTTCTCTGGATTCCTACTAACTGATATAAAGGTATTTTTTAAAAAGATATAAATCCAAGAGAAAAAGAGAATTGGAGGGGAAATTATAGCTAGAAAACATTGCAAGTTAAAAAAAACAGGAGGAAAGATAATCTACCTAGCAGACCCAGGAAAACTAATTCCTAAGTGAGCAAGCTAAATATAGCCCATTTTCCAATATAGAACCCAAAAGTATCAAGAATTAGAAGCAACAGGAGTTTATAATTTGGGGATGAATGGGGAAGAAAGAAATCTAAGGACTAGACACACCCCTACCCCCAACAAAAATCCTCTTCCTTTCTTTGTGCAACCAGGTGACTCACTCTCTTTCTACCTCAGCAAAAAATGGGGTTTATGCCCTGGAGAGAGTAAAACAGGTCTCTGAGATGGGGGACACATGGCACAGTTGAGAGATGTAACAGTTTTGAAAACAAAAGCATTAAATACTAAATATTAAGACCCCCCCCCCAATAGCTCCTAGCCCTCTTCCATCACTTGGTTCCCATAATACTGTGCAGGATATAAGACAATTTTTCAAAAAACACCTTTCAAAGGAAAGATCTAAAGATACTGATACTAGGGTTATCCAATTAAACAGCCCAGCCTGATCTCTTTACATGTGATCTGTGGTCTTCAAGCCCCAACCACAATACAGAGCTGTCATTAAGCTTTTTAGTACCCCAATTTTAAATGTAAATGCACAGCCAAGGATCGCCAGACATTTGAAAAAAGCCTCAAACATGAAAGACTAAATTAATTTGGAGAAAACAGAAATTAAGTAATAAGATGAAAACTATTAGAGAGCTAAAAGGATATATCAAAAACATGAAGCAATAGGATGATGTTTTAAAAGGTGCATTCATAAAACAAAAAAAGTCTTAGAAATTTTAAAATACGGCGTAAACTAAAAATCTGATTAAAAGGTTGGAAGAAAAATTTGGGTGCCTGGGTGGGTTGGCTAAGTGTCAGACTCTTGATTTTGGCTCACATCATGATCTCAGGGCTGTGAGATCAAGCCCTGCAACAGGCTCCACACTGGGCATGGAGCCTGCTTAAGATTCTTTCTCTCCCTCTCCCTGTGCCCTACCCCCACACAAACACTCTTTCACTCTTTCTGTCTCTCTCTCTCAAAAATAAAACAAAAAAATTTTTAATTTAAAAAATAAAATAAAAAGGTTGGAAGAAAAATTTGACAAAACCTTCCAAAGGATAACAAAATGACAGAAAAAAGGAGAGAAAAGATGAGAACATTTAAGGACCAAGTCAGGAAGTTCAATATCCAAATAATATGAGTCACAGAAATAGGAAAAAATAATAAGAAAGTGGAGGAAATAAAATCACTAAAGAAATAACTCAAGAAAAATTCTTAGAACTGAATGATATTGCCAGATAAAGGGAGACCATCAAGTGTCCAGCAAAATGAACAAGATACATTAGTCAAAATATATCATTTTTTAAAATTTAAGAATACTTGAGTCAAAGAGAAAATCCTAAAAGCTTCTAGAGAGTAAAAAACTGGTTAGATTCTGACCAAAAAAAATCAGAATGGCTTGGATCTTTTCAGTAGCAACTGTCCTGGAAACTAGAAAAAATTCTGCAGAAAAATGAATTTTATAGAATTTTACACCAAGTGAAACTAGCAAAAATTAAAATTAATAAAAACAAAATTAGCAATAATTAAATAATATAAAGCCTTTTCAGATAGGCAAGTTCTGACACAACATACACTACGTAATGTTTTCAGGATGCAACTGGAGGAGCTATCCCACAAAAATAAGGGAGTGAAACAAGAGAGAGAAAGATATGGGATCTAGGACAAAAGGAACTCAACACAAGAGAGAGGTGAAAGAAACCCCTTATGTGTTGTTGAAGGGCAATCTCAGGATAACAGCCATGCTACAGGTCTAGAGAACAACTAGTCTAGATTGGAGCAAGTCAAAAGACTCTGAGAGAAACTTAGGATGATGAAATTGATAGAATGCCTAATGCATGAATATTTGGAGAGGAAATGAAACTCCTGAGGAAGAGTTTAAAGATGCATTGGTGAGGGGCACCTGGGTGGCTCAGTTGTTAAGTGTCTGCCTTCGGCTCAGGTCATGATCCCAGGGTCCTGGGATTGAGCCCCGCATAGGGCTCCCTGCTCGGCCGGGAGCCTGCTTCTCCCTCTCCCATTCCCCCTGCTTGTGTTCCTTCTCTAGCTGTCTCTCTATCTCTCTGTCAAATAAATAAATAAAATCTTTAAAAAATAAATAAATAAAGATGAATTGGTGATAAATACATAGAAAATAAACAAACAAGACAAATAACTCCAGGTAAAACCAAAAGTTCCTTAAGGAAAATTAATCATATTTTAACATTTATATTATCATATTAATATCAATCCAATCAAAATTATGTTATAAACATTGGGAGAATGAAGGATAGGAAGTGTGTATGTGGGGGAGAGGTAGTAATGGAAGGTAAGATGTCTCCATAGTGACTCCACAGTGAGAAGCCAGTAGATAATGCCCAAAGCTTGAAAAATCAGTGGCTCAGCAATTCCACTCTTAGGCATATACCCAAGACAATTAAAAACAGGTCCACACAAAAACTTGTACACAAATGTTATAGCAGCTTTCTTCATAATAGCCAAAAATAGAAACAACCCAAATGTCCATCAACTATTGAATGGATAAACAAAAAATGGTATATCCATACAATGGAATATCACCCAATTACAAAAAGGAATGAATTACTGGCATGTGCTACAACACGGATGACCTCTGAAAACATTACTCTAAGTGAAAGAAGCCAGACACAAAGGTCACATACTGCATGATTCCATTACATGAAATGTCCATAATAGGCAGATCCATAGAGAAAGTAGGTAGATTAGTGGTTTTCGAGACTGGGGGCAGAGGAAATGGGGAGTGACTGCTAATGTGTTTGGTGTTTCTTTTGGGGTATTGAAAATGTTCTATAATTACACAGTGGTGATGGTGGCATAACTCTGTGAATACAGTAAAAAAATCAATGAATTGTACAATTATTTAAACGGGTGAATTTCATGGTACATGAATTATACCTCAATATAATTGTCATAAAAAAATCAAGGGGTAGCAGCTATTAAGAGATATGGTAAATCCAAAATGAAACAGCTAAATAAATTGAAGTGGTTTCCCTGGTGGACTTTTAAATGAGGGAAGTGGATGGTCAAGGGATGTTCTTTGTACTCAGTTGTGTAAGACTATTTGACTCTTTATAGAATCGCATTACCTCAATAAAAGTAAAAATGAAATAACAAGTGACTGAAGAGCAGGTGGAAAGTTCTGGAAGTTCCTGCCAATACCCTATGGTGGCAGCGTGGACTGTGGCTTTTGTAAAGTCTGGGCCACGCGAGTTGGCCTCAACATGATGCCCCTTCAGTGTGGTAGCATCTCCATTGATGTCCTGATGTGTTGTTCATTTGACTTTGGGACATAGACACGAGCTGCATTGAGCAAGACGCTGTTCATGTCTTGTCACCATAGCCCCCTCCACTGCCTTGCACAGCACCTGACCCATTGGCATAACTACTTTTTTTGAATTAGCAAACAAATGAAACAACACTCTTAAACTAATTCCTAGGCAAACTAGAGGCAAGTGAAATAATATTATATGACACCACCTCTTAGAATATTGGGGTCCTGGATGTAGAGGCTGGGACAGTATGTACTGCCTGAGTAGGGTGATGGGCCAGGGCACAAGAAATGGCACCTTGTTACCAGTGCTCTAGAACTGGCACATCGAATTTACAGTAATGTTTCCAGGTTACAAGCTGTTGTGTCTCATGTCAACCTTTTTCTCCCCATTTCCATAGTCACTGACTAACATTTGTAAAATAATCTCTGATAGCCTTCACCCTGTCATCTTTGGCTGTGGTTCATAGAATAAAGGGGCATTACTGAGAGGTGGCATCTTGGAGAGAAGAACTCGAAAGTGAAATAAATGGTCCAACTGAGCCATCAAAATGGAAGGCTAACCGATGAGAGAACTCCGGGACCAGGCCTGAGGCACTGAGGCAGAGAGTGGGGAACCAGAGTGTCCTCACAGGAACCTTCTGACACCCAGGTGAGAGTGGGCCTCCTTTCAGTATGCTCCCATAGCTCACTGATGTTTTCCTTGTTACCACTTGTTGTATCTTATAACTTTTCACTAGATGGTAAGCTCCATGAGGACAGGATGTATGCTTGTTTAGTTCACTATGATATCCCTCACCAGTGCTTGGCATATTATAGGTGCCACAAAAAAATATTTGTTGAATGAACGAATGAGTGAGTGAATGAATGAAAGAACCAGGTAAGAGCAGGAAAGTTTGAGGTGGCGTGTGAGATGTAGAGTCTGAAGAAGAGGAAACCAAGGTGCCTTGATGTGGGACGCCCACTAGCTTGCACATGGGAGGGAAGAGGTTCTTACAAGTGCCAACTGGAGATTGGAGCAGTGAAGATGCATCCATGTGGGTTTGTGCCTGAAACACTCACCACGAGTCTTGAATACTGGGGTCATTTCTGCCTGAGCATAATCCCTCCCACGGCAAGGGAGACCACCATGGTTGGAGATCTGTTTACCTCATGGTCAACGGGGCCAGGAAGGGAATGCCTCAGATCATTACACGGAGCCCAAACTTGAGACTTACCAATGTCAACTTCACATAATCTTTGCTGGAATTAACAAATTCAGATGATAGGTCACTTCCCAATCCTGTGGGTGATTTAATCAGGTAAGCTGTTTGGGAGGCCGGATGCAGTCACAGTCAGCTATGAAAGGCAGGAGGATTATTCCTCAGAGGGTAGAGTATATTAATGACATTTCACTTTGGAAACAGTTTTGGAGTCTACTCCCTAGAGACAGAAGGAAGGCTTTGGGGTGAGGACAGAGAGCAAAGAGATTCTTTAGTGAAGGCAAGGAGGAGCTCGGATTCCATTTAGCTAGATCAAGTCAGACTGCTACCCAGTACACTCAGATACTAAGACAACTTCTTAGTGCTGCCCCCATAATTGTGGGAGAAAGAAAATGTAACCCATTTATCTAAAATCAGGATTGCCAGGAATGGAATATGGAATCCCCATGCTCAGAGAACAGGAACAGGTCCCTTCTTGCAGAGAATCTGGCTTTTCCTACACTTTCTCGTACAAAAGGCTATCAGGAGAAGGTTATGAATAGAGTCCTTTTCCTGCAGCCAATGAGACAAATGCTCTATTCACAGCCGACCCATGCCCTGCCTGCCGACTGTCTCAGCCAGGATGATCTTGGCTTTTGATGAAATCCCACGGGCAGTAACTGCAACCTCCCTTTGCTGCTACGTTCCATGACTTCATGGCCGGCGCAGGGGGAGCGGTTAAAGCACGCCTATTTCATGAACATCGCTCACCTAATCTCTGTCCTAATGACAGGAGAAAGGTGTTGACACCAAAGATCCAGCAGGTGGGCTGGAAACATTTTAGTATGAAGCTGACATGGTCATTCCGGGCCCTCGGCTGTACCTTGGGGGGTTTAAAAAAAAAACCAACTCAGGTGGGTATCAGTTCAAATTTTGGCAATGCTATGTATTGTAGTGAGTGACGTTGGCCGGGTTAGTTAGCTGCCTGGAGCACCAGGTTTCTGACCTGTAAAATAAGGGAAATCAGGCTAAAATCCTGGCTGCTGAGGTTGTCAGAGGATGAAGTGACACAAAACACTTGAGATCACTTTCCCTGTGCCTGGTTCACGACAGAAACTCTCTCCGTGCCCTGATCCCTCTCTCTCTTGTCTCCCTTCCACCTCTGGGCTCTGTGTAGGTGAATATGGTGTTCCCGTGGAACGAGTCCATTGAGACGGAGCAGGAATTTAGTTCACTGGATATGTTCTAGCATCGCCTCGAGTAAATCAGGACACAGCTTTGGTGCAGCCTATAATGAGGTGGAGGGAAGGGGCGCCTCACCCTGGGTTACCTGTTCTGGAGAGTTCTTTCTGTGCTGAGGACTGCAGCAGGACCCCTCACCGGAGCCTGGGATGCTCTCCTTCAGGGGTTGTGGCTGCCTGCGGGAACTGCTCCGCAGCAAGGATGTGGGTGTAGGAACATTGCGACCCAGCATTTGTTGATTCCCTCTTTCCACGAATACTGAATACCTAAGTCCAAGACAGACACGATTCATTCATCATCGAATATTTCTGTAACATTTATTCTATGCCTGACGCTGCTCTAGGCACTTCACAAATCTGATCCCAGGGACTCCTCATGTCAGTGCCGCCAGGGTGGTACCATTATCCCTGTTTCAGGGGTAATGAATCTGAAGCAGAGAAGTTATGGAACTTGCCCAAGAAACACGTGCAAGCCTTTTTTTTTACTCAGTGACAGTAACATTTACAGTGCCCCATGGTTTGTCTAGTGGTGATGGGTAAGCATACATTCATTTGTTCAGGTTTTCATTCATTCACCGAGACTCATTAATCACGAAGCTTGTGCCTGACTTTGCATTAGGAAAGTCACGGAGCTGACAATCCAAGGAGGCAAATGCCAAGTAATCCTCACCTTTATCCTATGACTTTGCAACCAGCAAAGAGACAGCGGGCTTGGGTCAAGAATGCCGTCATTGGCAGTGGAACAGACTTCTTCTTTATATAAAATAAATGACCTTTATGGGACATTAAACATGGGACATGGCCCTTGCCCTTAGAAGGCCCATTCTAAGGAGTCCATCAGTTGCACTTGCTTAAACCTTCATAGTTCAGAAGAGAGAATGAATGCAGGGCTAATGCTCCCTTCAAGCACCCAACAAGGTATAAGAAGGGCCCAGTATTTCCCAAACTTCATGTATGTGTTACTAATGAAGTGTTAGGTATTTATTTCTATGAGTACTGTAAAATATATAAACATACTATTTTTTTAAACATACTATTTTTTATTTTTTAAACATACTATTATGTTTTTTTAAACATATTATTGCTGAAAGATTTTTTAAATGAGTTAATTCAAAGAAAAAATATTAAACTAAGAATGGCATTGGTGGTACATTCGAAACTGAAAATTATCCAAATGGGACTCAAATGACTGCAGTTTGGGAAGCTTACAGTGGTTCCCATTGGGGACGTCCCTGGCATTTCAGGCAAGGCAGCTCTGCATTGTGGAGGGCGACCTCCCACACTATGCACAGCCCCTACCCATGACATGGCAGCAGTACCCCCCCCCATGCCTGGGGACAAGCCCCCCCCACAAATGCCTCCAAACATTTCCAAATGCCACATGGTAAAGGGCTGGGGGGTGTAGTACCACCCCCCCACCCCTTCCCCCGGCTGACAACTACTCCTATAGACTTGACAGAGGCTCCATTAGAAACAAAACCAACAGACAAAACACCAAGCTATTTTCAGACATTTTTGATCTACAGAAGGAAGAGAAGAAAGAGTCAAGTTCAATTTCTAAGTGGCTTACAGTGAGAGGCACCAGAGTAAGCAAAGGAGAACCCAAATGGGAAGAGAGCGAAGACACAGAAAGTCCTGGCAAGAGTGGGGACAGACCGCGAAGGCCTGGGGCTATAGACAGAGCCTTCTGGCTTGGGGCTGCTGTCATGGGGCAAGAGCAGTTCCTTCCTGCTTGTCTTACAGGTGCCACCTGGCATCTGACAATGACCAGAGAGCCCACTGCCTGCTGAAGAACAGGCAGCACAACCTCCCGCCTGAACTAAATGCAGTGACAGCAAGCCAGGAAGGTATCTTGCAAGAATACAAGGGTCGTACAATTAAAAAACATGACAGACTTATCAATCACTAAGGCAGGAAAAGAAGGCCCGGAGAACCACAAACCTCTTTCCAAGTGGCCCATAATATGCTGCGAACGGTGAGGATGAATTGCGAGAGGATGAGAATGAATTAATGCTGTTTGCACACCACCCAAAATACTGTCCGTGTCCTTTAAAAATCTTGGTTACTTTTGGCAGCTTTGAGCCACTAGTTTTCCCAGCACACTCCATGTTTGAGTGTCATCTGCCTCCATATGCCTGTAGAATCAATCTTCCCAAAGATGGTAACAGGTGGTATCATGGAAAAAAGCTTCCAATGTCAATTAAGTTTGGGAAATACCGCCCATTTCCATTTTGGAGATTCACAATGCATGTTGGCACCTTAAAAGTTTTGAGAAAATTACTTCTGTTCCCTTAGTAATCAAAAGGAGGACTCCAAACTCCTTGCCTGGTTTTAGAAGTTAGCTGACTTTCCCCACTTTACCCAATTGATGTAATCTTCTTGGGAGGCAGACTCATCACAACTGTTGCTAGTCTCTGTCTTACCCATCCTCACTTCTGGGCCTTCTCTCACATTCCTCCTTCCTCTAGAAACACCCTTCCCAAGCCTTTCTACTTACTCTCTACTCTGTCAAGGACCAGCTCAAGATTCATGTTCTACCTGTTGTGCTCTACAGTAGACTTTCTTTTCACTGTGAGTTTTCTTAGAGCTCTATCTGTACAAGGTGGTGTCATGTCATTGTGATTACTACCATGTTGCCTTGGGATTTTTGTCTGGGTGTGTGATATATACAGCTTGTAAGCAGTTTTGCTTCTTTTCAACTTCTCATGGGAGCCTGTTATTGTATTATAAATTATAAGGGCCTTACAGAAAAAAAAACCAAACATCTTCTTGGTACATATCCTGGTGGATGTGCCAATGAACAAAGGCTGGCTTTGTTCCCTTATAAAACTACTTCGACTCTCTCTGTCTCTATGAATTAGCAACCATTGTGTAATGGTTGAAAATATGCATTCACATTTTTTATGTTTAATTGCTCTCACATTCCTCAAATTAAGTGAAACGTCTACTACAACAGATTCTATCTAAAACTGTATAATGTTGGGAGTATTCAAAGTCAAAGTTAAGACTGTCCTCCTGGAAATGGAACTTGACCTTTTACCTACATGAATCTTAAGAGTTTATTTTTATTTATTATATTCCCTACCTTCCTCACCAACCCCCAAAACCCCTGCCTTTCCCATGGTCTTTCTCGTATCTGTTCATAGTGATTCCATCCTTTTGTTTGTTTGGGACAAAAATCTCAGTGTTTCATCATTGATTTTTTTTTCTACTTTTAACAGCACATCCAATCCATCGGCAAATCCACTTGGCTCTACCTTCAAAATATGTTCAGAATATATTTCTGACCACTGCTCCCCTCTCCGTGTCACAGGTTATGTCCCCCTGGAAGCTGACTCTGAGATGGAGCTCAGTGGGCAGGAAGCTTATCTGGGAGTGCTCCTGGGATCCACCACGCCTGAGGAGGGAAGCAAACAGGTTTGGGCAGAAGGAAAAGTTGGGCTGTGATTCGGTCACAATGGGCACTGCCTGCACAAGGAGCTCTGAGCTAGGACAGCCCTTGGGAATTGTCTTGAATTGAGGTGAGGCACCAGGCCTTTATACACCTTACTGACAGGTCACTGGATGCAGACTGCCCTGGGAAGGGGGAATGCCATTGGGCACAACGGCTCTCTTCAGAGGAGGCAATTCTTGAAGACGGCTGACAGCCAAAAGCCATTAGCTAGGGGCCTCCCAGCTGCTGGAGGAATCAATCTTTCTTTCGTGAAGGGGAGCTGAGCAGCACATCACACATTCACTATACTTCACCATGACCATCTTGATCCAAGCCCCCACCTTCTCGAGAAAGGCACAGTAGCCTCTTTAGTGTTTCCCTTCAGCCCTCTTAAAATGTTAGCTAGAGTGAGCCTTTGAAAATAGAAATTAGACGATGTCATGTCTCTGCCAAAAGTCAACCAGTGGCTTCCCAAGTTACCCTGAGTGAAAGCCAACGTCATTACGATGGCCCATCAGACTATCTATCCTCTGCTTCCCACGACTCTCCGGCCTCAGCCCCGACTACTTGCTCTTTTGCCCGCTGCACTCAAGCCACTCTGGCCTCCTTGCTATTCTTTGCAAATGTTTGGCAAGTTCCCATCTCAGGCCCTCACACTTGGCCCTTCCCTCCACCCAAAAGATTCCCTCAGGCCTCAGCACGGCTCCCTCCCTCACTTCCTCAGGGCTTTACTCCTGTTACCGTCTTACGGAAACTTCTCGGACCAAACTTTTTGAAAAACTGCACAGCCCCTTCCTCTGGCTCTCACTGTCCCTCTGTGCATTCTTCTTCTCTGTAGCAGGGAGCTCCACGAGGGGAGAAATTTTGGACTGGTACACTGACTGCTGTATGCCCAGCATCTTTATCCATGCCTGGCATACAGCAGGTGCTCAAAACATACATGCTGATTAATTTTTGTAAGTCACAGAGTTCCCATGACTGGTACAAATTGAAAATTGTTCCATGGGTTCTCTATGTCTCTAGGAAAGTCATAATAGCTTTGCTTCTTTTCCTTTTCTTAAGCTTTGGTCATGCAGGCCATTCATTTTTCTTTGGCCAAATCAAATGAGGAGACAGCTTAAGTGTCTTTTCTAGAACAGGCAGTCAAGATGCCAGAATTCTGATTTTACCTCACACCCAAACCTTACAAAAACAATTTTTTTCTTCCAAATTTGCTTTAGGCTCTTGAAAGTTAAAAAGATGTGACTTTTGGGCGCCTGGGTGGCTCAGCTGGTTAAGCGACTGCCTTTGGCTCAGGTCATGATCCTGGTGTCCCGGGATTGAGTCCTGTATCAGGCTCCCTGCTCCGCAGGGAGCCTGCTTCTGCCTCTGACCCTCCTCCCTCTCATGCTCTCTGTCTCTCATTCTCTCTGTCTCAAATAAATAAATAAAAAAAATCTTAAAAAAAAAAAAAAAGATGTGACTTTTGACAATGTTGAACTTTGTCTGAACTCTGTGCTCCCTGAAAGCACTGGAGGTTGAGAAATCCCCCCAGCCTTTTGCGTTTCAAGAAATAGCTAACCACCACAAAGGACAACCCAGCCTTCCCATACTCCGAGATAAGACCCACCTCTATCTTTCCTCGTGATTCCCGTAAGACTTGTGGATGACTCCCTTGTTTACTTGCCTCTATAAAACTCAGGCCTCCTTCCTTTTCTTTGAGACATTTCTCATTAATAAATGTTCCCTCTATTGCGATAGCCTGAATAAAATTATATCCACAATTGACTGCTCTATTTAGTCTTTCACATTATCATAAAGAGAGGACTTGTGTTGGGAGGGTTTATTTTTAGCCTCAAAGATAGTGTTTGTTGGAAAATCAGCAGCTGACAATAGTAAGTGACAAAAGAACCCTTGACAATAGAAAACAGACAACCAAAGTGTCCACTCCCTCAGCAGACAGCCAGCATGGAGTTCAGTTTCAGAGCAGGGAATAATTACTTCTTCCAGAGGCTGGCAGAAACTTGATCCAAGCAGATGGCTGGACAAAAAGATATTGTCAGAAATAATTTCCCAGTATATAAAGTAGATGAGGCTCTATATAACTTCCCCCTGAAAACAATTATTCCCAGTGTGCTGGGCACAAAAGTCTCAGTCCTTTCCTGTCTAGGATCCCTGGTACTGTAGAGATGGGCTGAAGGCAGAAAGCTCCTAGAAGCTAGAGATTGTCATACATTTCATGTCTGCAAGCCCTTTACCTGCCTGTCTTCCCATAGGACAGAAGATCTGTGATCAGCTGTATAAAGATCAGGGTTTAGACAAATGGTTTCACCTTCCTTCCAATACCATGGTTAGCCCTTCATACCAGGAATTATATGCTAGTGAAATCCAACAGAAACATTGAACTTCATTCTGTTGGACGCCAATCTTCCGTATACTCTACAAAACCAAAAAGTGACTAGTCAGGCCTAGATGCTGATGAAGTCTGATGCCGGGGACCCTACAGACTTAGGGTTCTCGGGATGAGTGAACTGGATTCAGGTGTAGTGGGAATCTCCTAAAAATTAAATGCCAAGTGTTGTGGTGTGTATGTGTGTACGCGTGCATTTTTTAAAAGAATGATTCCACAAAGAAGCCTGCATTCTTCCTGCATATTTGACAGGCTTTTCACATTCTTAAAGGGATCTATGCCCCCTACCTGCGTAAGAACCACCACCTATTACAGATACTCTGAGCCTTCAAAGAACTATTCCCTAGACAGATCCCCCTCATCCTTGGCCATGACAGCCAGAGGCACTAAGTTCACCACCAGTCTATGAATGGACTGACTTACTTCATTTGTCGGCACTCAGTCTTTTCCTGGGATCAGCAATGAGCCAAGAAGTCATGCCAAAGACTGTGGTATCAGCAAAGTCCTGATTAAATCAATTCATCTCCTAGAAGCTGACAAGAAGGAGGTTATATGTCACCAAAAGAAAGAATAATAATTATTTGATCTAATCCATTTTATATTGTCTCAGTCTGTTTGTGCTGCTATAACAAAATACCACAGACTGAGTAGTTTATAAACAGCAAAAATTTATTGCTCACAATTCTGGAAGCTGGGAAGTTTAGGAGCAAGGCACCAGCATGGTCATGTTCTAGGACCTCTTCTGGTTTAGAGCTCGGGTTTTCTCACTGTATCCTGGCTCAGAGGAAGGAGCTAGGAAGCTCTGTGGGGTCTCTTCATGAGGGCTCCCCCCTGGTGACCTAATTACCTCCCAAAGGCCCCATCTCCTAAGATCCTCAACTTTGGGGGTTAGAATTTCAACATATAAATGGGGGTGGGGGGAACATAAGCATTCAGACTATAGCAAATATTTTCCACAAATATTCTCCATTAGGAATGTAATCTGACACTAAAAACAGCACTGGCCAGAGACAGAATGTGAAAATGAAATGAATATAAATATTATCAAGACGTTGGGTCTATTTTTTACTTCTTAAGTACTCAAACCCGGATTTCATGGCCTATGTTTTGAATTAATAATAGCTTTCAGAATCATTGCCATATATTTTATATAATTTTAACAAACAAGGGTTAATTGGCTCACTGAACTGTGTCTTTGTGAGACTTTAATTTTCCTACAAAAACAGTAAATGCCAACAAGATAGACATCCCTGTTCTTCTAAGCTCTGTTTGTGATTCTAAGAAGTAAACAGGCAGTAATTACATTAAAAATATTCCACCTATGCCAGCAACATCTAATTTTAATCTGTGCGTCTTTCAGAGGAAGAACTAAGGGCTAGGAATGGCACAAAGAACCCCCCCAAATATGCCTGATATCTAAAATCTGAAGCCAGATCCAATTCTACTGTGGATAAATAAACCACATGTTTCTCAATGTCTTGTTGTCTCGATGTACAGAATTGGATAATATGGGCCACTTAGTCTATAAATAAGATTCCCTTGACAGCACCATGGAAGCATCTTGTAGACCCATGGCAAGAAGTGCTATTTGTCAAATTGGATATCAAATAAATAAATTAAGTGGAATTCTGGGGTCCATATGCATTAGTGTCCCCCAAAGGAACCAACATACTAACTTGGGCAGAACTTATGAAAGCCCCATTGAGGTGCCACCTCCTCTGTGGCCAACTTAATTGCTCCCTCCTCTGAGCTGGCCACACAGTATCATGATTGCCAGCTGTTATGTTTGTCTCCCCAGCAGGCTATGATCCTACAGGGCAGGATCTATGTCTTCTTTATCTTTCTATCTCTGGTAGCTTACACAAATCGGTAGCTCAATGTTTGTAGGGATTCATTTAATGACAGTCACATGTTAGATCAGAATCCCATCCCAATTCTGAATATGCTCTGAATTGGCTTACCAGTTCATATTCCTTATTTTCAGAGTCCTGGTAAAAGTACTGAAGGACCATGCACTTTCTATTTCCATACTGCAAATCACAACAGGAAAAGGTGATTCTGACCTTCATACTTCTTAGGGCCCTGGCAGGGTGAAGAGTATAAGAAAAACCCTCATAGCTAAAATAATTCAGCTCAATGATTTGGTGAAATATTTTTCTGTGCCTGACACTGTTATAAGCTTTCTGTATCCTCACTGTAACCATAGGTGGGTATGGTTATCATACCTTGTATTACATGTGAGGAAAATGGCATAGAGATGTGTCCAAGTGAGGGAGCCTCATGCAAGTATGCCCCAGGCCTCCCACCTCTGAATCAAGGCAGGATGAATTGTTTCTCTTCTGTGTTCCCACAGACTAGGCATTCAGGCATGGACCTTATTGTACCATGTTGTGATTACAGATCCAATCCACATTGGGCTCATCGGCCAAACAGTGAGTTCCTGGAGGACTGTGTATTTCTTGGTCATCTTCTTTCTTCCCCACCTAGCAGAGTGACTGGCTTATAGTAACTTCTCAATAAGTATCTGCTGAATAACTGAATGAGGGGAGTCTCTTTCCAAAACTACCAGTTCCGGAGAACTCTCCAGAGAAAGGGATGAAGACAGACTCATTCTACTGCCTCAGTTGCACGTGTGTGTGCCCCAGCAAGAACTTCCTCAGGGACCATTGAAGTTTGGGGAGATTAACTGGCATTTAAAACCAACCCATATATTCTGCCCAAGCAAAAGTAGTTTTTAAAATAATTTTTAAAAAGTTTTAGGAAGGGCGCCTGGGTGGCTCAGTTGGTTAAGCGACTGCCTTCGGCTCGGGTCATGATCCTGGAGTCCCTGGATCGAGTCCCGCATCGGGCTCCCTGCTCGGCAGGGGGTCTGCTTCTCCCTCTGACCCTCCTCCCTCTCATGCTCTCTGTCTCTCATTCTCTCTGTCTCAAATAAATAAATAAAATCTTTAAAAAAAAAAAAAAGTTTTAGGAAGTCGGGGCATCTGGGTGGCTCAGTCGTTAAGCATCTGCCTTCGGCTCAGGTCATGATCCCGGTGTCCTGGGATCGAGCCCCGCATCGGGCTCCCTGCTCGGCAGGAAGCCTGCTTCTCCCTCTCCCACTCCCCCTGCTTCTGTTCCTGCTCTCGCTCTCTCTCTGTCAAATAAATAAATAAAATCTTTTTTAAAAAAGTTTTATAAAGTCAAAGTAGTTTTTAAAAATATGTGCAACTTTAAACTGGGCAGTTCTGGGGCACCTGGTTGGTTCAGTCGTTGAGCGTCTGCCTTCGGCTCGGGTCGTGGGCCCAGGGTCCTGGGATGGAGCCCCGCATCGGGCTCCCTGCTGAGCGGGGAGCCCGCTTCTCCCTCTCCCTCGCTCCCCCTGCTTGTGTTCCTGCTCTCGCTGTCTCTCTCTGTCAAATAAATGAATAAGGTCTTTAAAAAAAAGAAAAAAATAAAATAAATAAACTGGGCAGTTCTACTTCTATGAGTATATCCTAAGAATCCTCCTGGCTGTATGCCTAGAGGCCGTAGGTGTAAATGTCTGTGGGGGCTCAGCAGGTAACGCAGCAGACAGAGGAGCTGGCTAAGAAGTGTACTTTCTGTCCAACGCGTGGATGGTGGCACTCTGCAAGGGACCTGCCCATTATTGCAATGTGACAAGGGGGATCCAGAGTAGCCAAACTAGGTTTTTCGATAGGACCAAGAAATCTCAATTTTAAAATATTGACCATAGTAGATTGCAAAAACTGTACCCAAATTATTGCCCTCCCTCTCCCAATGCTCTTCAGTAGAGCCCTCCCACACTGATGCTGTGCTGGCTTTAGGACTCCCTTCAGCCAACAGAATATTAGCAAAAGGGAGGCAAACAGAGACTTGAAAAGTGTTTGCCCATTGGGGTTTGCCTCTTGCTGCCCATGGGACCCCAGCCACCACTGCCAAGTGAAGAAGGCAGGGCAAACTTTATGGGTAGAGTCGTGTGACCGAGACACCTCTGTTGCAGCAGGCAAACAGCATGCCACTTGCCAGGCATGCAAGCGAGGCCATCCCGGATCAGCCAGCCTCAGCCAGCCCGTCAGCTGACCACAGATGCATGAGTCCGGCAGAGATTCGCCACGTTGACCCACATCAGTACCGTCCAACTGGCTCCCAGAATTGTGAACCAAGTTTTAAGCCAACACATGTTGGGGCAGTTTGCTATATAATAAAACTAATTGATAATAAAATTTAAATAAGTCTGGAGCTAAACAAAAGAGGGATCCAGCTCATTGTAACTTCAGCTGAACGTAAACATTTAGCAACAAGGAACTCCCTTGCATCACATCACTGCTTATAAAAGTGACAAAGCAAAAACCACCTAAAGATCCCTCTCATGTGACAGGAAAGTGGTTAACAAACGATGATGCATGTCCATGCGGGCACGGCACACCGCCGCTAATCGTGACGGTGGAGAAGGGCAGCCACACACCCCAATTCCCATCGGCCGCCGGAAGGAACGCACATGCTGGTAGAAATGGCACACGGAGCTGAGTGGGTTACACAGAGCAGTGGAGAAGGCTTCCTGCTGTGAGGAATAAATAAAAAGCTCAGATTAAGCCCAGAATGTTTATGGGAAAGTGCTCAACTTCGCTTTTTCAGGATATGAGTGAACGGTAGTAGGAGCAGCAAAAAGCTCTACTCAAGCAAGGACAGGGTTCTAAAGGGGGGGTAAGGCAAACAGTGGGAAAATGGTGGAGGTTTTTACAGCGAAAGACATTTTTACATTCAGTAGTTAGAGTCTTTTTCATTTCTTCAAACATGCTGCCGAAAATTATAGGACTTGAAAGTATGCTCCAAACACAAAGGACAATGAAAATCACTGGTATAGAAAAATCTTTAATGACATGGAAAGATAGCTATATGTTAAATAAAAGGAAGCCAATTGTAAAACAGCATGTGCAATACAATCCCATTTTTTTACTGAAGTATAATTGACATACAATATCCTATTCATTTCAGGTACACATCATAGTGATTCGATGTTTTTACACATTATGAAATGATCCCCATGATAAATCTAGTTAACATATGTCATTATACAAAGTTATTACAATATTATTGACTATGTTCCCTATGCTGTTATTTTATAACTAGAAGTTTATACCTTGTAATCCCCTTAATCTATTTCGCCTGCCCTCCCAACCCATGCCCTCCCCATACCCCATAACCAACATTTTCTCTTCTGTACATATTAGCCTGTTTCTGTTTTGTTTGTTCATTTGCTTTTTTAGATTCCACATATAAGTGAAATTATACGGTATTTGTCTTTTTCTGTCTGATTTATTTCACTTAGCATAATACCCTAAAATTGCATCTATGTTGTCACAAATGGCAAGATTTCATTCTTTTCTATGGCTGAGGAATATTCCATTGTATATGTATGCCACCTCTTCTTTATCCATTCATCTATGGATAGACACTTAGGTCGCTTCCATCTCTTGGCTATTGTTAATAATGCTGCAATAAACATAGGGGTGCAGATAGCTTTTCAAACTAGTGCTTTCATTTCCTCTGGGTAAATTTCCAGAAGTGGAATTATTGGATTGTATGGTACTTCTATTTTTGGTTTTTTGAGGAATCTCCATACTGTTTTCCACAGTGGCTGCACCAATTTTCATTCCCTCCAACAGTGCACAAGGGTTCCCTTTTCTCCACATCCTCACCAATACTTGTTATTTCTTGTCTTTTTTATTTTAGCCATTCTGACAGTGTGAGGTGATATCTCATTGTGGTTTTGATTTGCATTTCCTTGATGATGAATTATGTTGAGCATCTTTTCTGTGTCTGTTGGCCATCTGTCTTCTTCAGGAAAATGTCTACTAAGGTCTGCCCATTTTTTAATTGGATTATTTGTTTTTCTGGTATTGAGTTGTAGGTGTTCTTTATATATTTGGGATGTTTACTTCTTATCAGATATATCTTTTGCAAGTATTTTCTCCCATTCAGTAGGTTGCCTTTTCATCTTGTTGATAGCTTCTTTTGCTGTGCAGAAGCTTTTTAGTTTGGTATAGTCTCAATAGTTTATTTTTGCTTTTGTTTCCCTTGCCTGAGGAAACATATCCATAAATACATTGCTAAGGTTGTTAAGACATCTAAGGTTGATGTCTAAGAGATTACTGCCTATGTTTTCTTTTAGGAGTTTTAGGTCTCACATTTACTGCCTATGTTTTCTTTTAGGAGTTTTAGGTCTCACATTTAGGTCTTTAATCCATTTTGAGATTATTTTTGTGAATGGTGTGAGAGAGTGGTCTAATTTCATTCTTTTGTATGTAACTGTCCAGTTTTCCCAGCACCATTTGTTGAAGAGACTGTCTTTTCCCCATTATACATTCTTGTCTCCTCCGTTATAGATTAATTGACCATATATGCATGGGTTTGTTTCTGGGCTCTCCACTCTGTTCCATTGAGCCACGTATCTATTTTTGTGCCAGTACCATACTTTTGATTACTACAGCTTTGTATATACTTTGTATACTTTGAAAACTGGGATTGTGGATACCTACCTCTTTTAATTTTGTGTATCCATTAACTACTTATTATAGCTATAGTTGCTTTGATACAATCTCATTTTCATTATAAAAAGAATATACAGCCATAGGAAAGTAACTGGCTAAAACTGGGGTGTCATAGTGGTTATCTTTGGAAGATGGAGTAAGGGTAATTTTAATTTTTTTTATTCTTGCTCATTGGTATTTTCTAAACTGCTATAATGAGCATGCACTATTTTTGTACTGAGAAAAAATTCATAAAAGTTATAGATTTTAAAAAGTAAGAGGGCATACTCATGAATGTACATTCACGTGCATCCCAAACCAAAGTGGAGCAAGACTTTATATTTTTTTGGACAGTGCTTGCAAATGCTCTGCCGCTGCCCTGTACTCATTCAGGATTCTGTTGGTGATAGGCAGCCTTTGGAACTGTAGAATCTTCTACCAGGCAAAAACACATGGACTCCTTGCAGGCACGTCACCTACCCATTTCTCCTGGGAGGTAGGCAGACGACATTCAGCATCACTTTCCACAGCCAGAGGCAGAAATGAGGTAGTGACTTAGATGCTCTGTTTCTTGCACTCTGCAAATCTTCTGCAAGAACATGAGCAGGCCCAGCAGGTGCAGCTGCCATTTGACGGTGGAGACACCCTCCTCATTAAGGGCAACAAGTCAGAGCTCTCTCCTGGCCCTGGCAGCCCATGATGGGCCAGTTCATCACAAATTGTCCTTCACTGCTCACAGAGCACTGAAGTGTCTTTGGCATGATAGATTCCGATTCCAAGCAAATGGTGGGAAGATGAACTAACTAATCATCAGAGCCACTTCTAAAATGCCATCTAGTCAGATGCAGCAGAGCCCAGCCATACTCCCTTGGCCAAAAATGCAGTGAGAACAAAAGCCAAAGCAATGCTCTATTAGCAAACTCAGGGGGACAAACAGCAAGTAACAAGTTCAAGGTTCAGAATGGCAGGCAGTTTGCTGAAGATGCCATAGTACAGTCTCACTAGGGCAGTGATGGGGCCAAAAGTCTGAGAATTTTATAAGACAATGAATTAATGGCTGGGCTACAAAACGGAAAATTAGAGCTGATGAGGCCAGCAGACCATCCTTTTGAACTGTTCGTTGAACGTTAGGTAACTGATCTTTTTTAGTCAAGGGAATTATGGTTGCCAGACATCTGAGAGGATGCAATTGACATGCCACTGTCACCTTTCGGAGCAGTCACTTCACGTTCAACTCTACCATTCTATACACTTGTCCCAGAACAGAGAGAGGTAAGAAGTACACTTTTTTTCCCTTTGCAAAAAATCCTGGGTTAGGTTAGGATTAGGAAATAGATCCCCCAATTATTCTGAAGAACAGATCACGAATTGGGAATGTTCACCTGTTCCTCTCTTTTTTTTAAGATTTTATGTATTTATTTGACAGAGACACAGCGAGAGAGGGAACACAAGCAGGGGGAGTGGGAGAGGGAGAAGCAGGCTTCCCGCTGAGCAGGGAGCCCGATGCGGGGCTCGATCCCAGGACCCTGAGATCATGACCTGAGCCGAAGGCAGACGCTTAACGACTGAGCCACCCAGGCGCCCCATCCTGTCCCTCTCTTGATTGGACCCATGGTAGAGTTAGTAAATTACATCACATGTTAAAGCTTGGCAGGGAACATGGTCGCAGCACTTCCTTCTGCAGTGCCCTCAGCTTTAGCCACTAACCAGCTCTGCCTGTGAACTTCATCCATGGGCAGCCACAGCAGCAAATGAACAGTTACCACTTCTGAGAGCTGACTAAGGGCCAGGCACTAGATGAGTCCTGGGCAGACATTTTTCCCTTAATTATCACAAAAATCTTGGAGGAGGGGACAATCATTTCCTCTTTTGTGCAGGGTTAGAGAAGAGGAGCAGCTTGTCCACGGCAATGCTGCTAACAGGAGAACAGGACTCAAGCTTCTTCGAGGAGCACGGGAGAGGGGAGGAGAAGCAGCAGGGAGCAGCTGGAAAGAAGCAAGGCTCCAAAGACACATTCTAGCTCATTCGCCCCCAGCAAATCACTTAATCTCACTACAGAAGGAGACTCACCTCTCTTGCCCAACTACTTTGTAGGATTTTTGTGAGGCCCAAATGAAATCACGTACATGAAAAACCTTGAAAACAGTAAAGCATTTGACAAATACCATGTGTCATTAATAGAAAGACAGAAGACTAAGTCATACTCCTTAGGAGCGTAACACTTCAATCACGACAACGTCAACGGAAAGACCACACCCTCTTTTGTCCCCCAACTAAGTCCTTTAAACACAGGATTTTCTTAAGCAATCTCTTAAAGATGAAGGGCTCAGGGATGCATGCGGGTATCTGAACTGGTCTTGCAGAGAGCTTCACTGTCTTAAATTTAATTCAGACGCCCTGTCTGAGCGATTTATCCTGACTGGAGAAAGTAACCATTTTGTTATTACTAGTAATTCTGTTTCAAAAAAAGGACTACTGGACTTTTACACCCTTAATCTCTGTACTACAGGAAATGAGGAAAAACAAACAATACTGTCTCATGAAAGGCCACATTATATAGAGTAATTCACTTTTTATTATCATCATCATTAACAGCAAAGTCCACAGTTCAGTTCCCAGGCAATATCAAAGTAGATGCTTTATATATATATGTATCTGTATATATATAGGACACCTGCATGTAATATTGTAAGACAGTAATGTTTTTGGAGCCATTATGATTTACCAGTTTATTAAAGGGCACTCACACAATTAAAACCTGCACAATTAAAACAATTCAGTCTTCAAGCAACTAAAAACAATGAATTGTCAAGTCAATGTGGTAGAGCTACTGAGTAATCTGGCCTTTCAAGTAACATCAACTGGAAATCCCATTTTCTCCTTTCATCTACAGATCATTAAAAAGAAAAGACCCCCCCCCCAAGCCCCCAAAACTACCTGCCCTGGGAGAAAGTCAGGATTCTGCACATGCAACTTGGGGACACACTCCCCCATGGGTTGATGGAGGGAGACCCCATCACTCCAACATGTGCTGGAGCACCAAGGGGTCCGCCTCCACGGCCTGGAGGCCTCTGTGCAAGCTCCGGAAGGTGGCCTGCTTCCCATAGCGCTGCCTCCAGCGGATGAAGGCCTCCACCATCTGCGACTGTACGTTGTGGGGGTGGTTGGCCTTACAGCGGTAGATATCCGTCTGGGACAGGCCCAAAGACAGCACCACAGGCTCCCACTCGGGGCCCAGCCTCTGAGCCAGCTTGTTGATCTGCTGGTCGGATGGGGAGCTGTTGAGGATGTGCAGGGGGATCCCAGTCATCTGGTCATCTGGGGAAAAGAAAGACATGAGGGTGAAAAGAGCAAACAAACACATCAGATGGGGGCAGAGATGAAAAATGTGAATAGAACAGCACGATGCTTCATCTGGCAGAGCCAACTCTCCCTAGTCTTCTTGGGGGCTGTTCAGGAAAAGGTCATATATAGGAGCTTACAAAATGCCATTTAGCGTCTGTGAAAATGTTTATTACAGAAAATGTGAAAACAAGAAAATAAAAATAACTAGAAATCCCATCAGAGAAACCCCACTGATAATGATTTGATCTTTCTTTTTGGTCTTTTATATATAACATATATGTTTAGGGTTTCATGGCACTTCCCGCTTTGTAACATGCTTTCTCCCCTTCCATCTCTTTGACCAGAGAGGCCAAGCAGGGGGTTCAGAGGGAATTAAGAATGCCAGCCTGGGCCCCAGTTCCCCCCCCCCCCCCGGTATGGGCCTGTGGGCGCAGGGGTGACACTCTCTCCTGCAGGAATGGCTAGTGCTGGAGGGAAATGGGCTAAATAGAACAGCTTCTCTCTCCTGATAAACTTTGAACATTACCAAGCAAAGTTGCAGTTTCTAACAGAAGCAGAACCGAAGAGGCCTGCTGAGAAGAAAAGAAAACTCAGAGGCCATGAGGTAGCAGGAGGAGAGTTACCACCCTGGCAGAGCCCAGAGGAGGAAGACAAAAGCATGTGCTGTGGCAGGGCAATGAGAGAACCTAACCTTGCACTTCCTAGATCCCAGTTTTCCCGAGGCCGGTCTGCTGCGGGAACTCTGACACCGAGCCTCAGGCATGCAGGAAGAAGCACCATCCATGACAATGCAGAAGGCCTTCTAGAGGAAGGAGGCTAAAGCTAAGCCCTGAATACAAGAAAGAGCCCCATGAAAGGAAAGGTAAGGAAATGTGCCTTGGGCAGAGGGAACTGCCTGTGCAAAGGCCCGGAGGCAGGAGACCATGGGAAATTCAAGAAAGAAAGAAGTTCAACGTAGGGAAGTGCAGAGTCTGAGAAGCACTCCAAACGCCCAAAATTCTGGTGCTGCTTATTGGTTAGGCCCAAACTAGAAGTGAGGTTTTCATATTCATCATTCAGCCATGTGTACAACAAACCACACTACACTTGTACTATACTTTCTGTCACCAGCATCACGGGAATCCGAGTCAATCCCACTTCACACTCACCAGCTCATTGTTTAGATTATGAATGCAATAAGAAGGCAAAACACATCCTATTAGAACAGCTAATGTTTTCCACTGCACATGCCTCGTGCCAGTATCTTAGGCATGAGTTGGAAAAATACTGTCAAGGGCTCTTTCTGGTGTTTGTCAAGACAAAACTGTTAATTTTTTTTTAAATGATTAAGAAGCAACTAGAATAATGACAATACTGCTGACCAATATTTTATATTAACGGTAATGATTTCATGGCTTTTATAAAACTATGGGCACTTTTACAAAAATGTGGGCTCATTAAAAAAGTATAAGCAACATAAAAAAGTATAAAGGAGAAAACAAGTCATCCAATAACCCACCACTGTACTTAGAGTTGTTGAACATCATTCTGGACATCTCTTCAGGCACATATCCTGTATTAATAGCTTTTTTTCTCATAAAGGTTATTTAATTTTGCTTGAATGTAACAGAAAAAAAAGAAACAGAAGTGAAAACTAAATGGCTTTTTGACCTACAGTTAAATATTTAAACAACAACAGCAACACATATACACACACAAAAGATTTAACGCTGCTTTTGAAAAAAGTATATGAAAATTTAAGAGGTAAACTATATATTTTCACATTAACGCTCTATAATTAACACTTGATATTTCTTCTTCCTTTCCTCATACCTCATCATTTTTCTTGCCTATATCATTTTTCTTTCTTTTTTTTTTTTTTAGAGAGAGAGAGAGAGAGAACGCATGTGCACAAGCAGGGAGCAAAGGACAGAGAAAGGGAGAGAGAATCTCAAGCAGGCTCCATGCCTAGCGCAGAACCCAACACGGGGCTCGGTCTCACAACCCTGAGATCACACGACCTCAGCTGAAATCAAGAGTTGGATGCTTAACTGACTGAGCCCCCTCAGGCGCCCCATTGCTTATATCATTTTTGTTGTGTTGGGTGCATAACATTTTTATGGTTCTGGGACAATAATCTTCCCCTAAGTTGTTTAGTCTTAAAACTACATTATAATGGTTTGAATGTTCATCAATTCTTTTTTGTTGTTACTTCTTTTTTAACCATGGCTTTTCAACACCTGAATCTGTTATTTTTTTTGTTTTTATATGAATTCTAGTTAGTTAACATACAGTGCAATATTAGTTTCAAAAGTAGAATTTAGTGATTGATCACTTACATATAACCCCCAGCGCTCATCATAACAAGTGCCTTCCTTAATACCCATCACCCATTGATTTGAGTCATTTGGGTCAATTTCATCATAAGGTAATTTTTATCAAGAAATGCTCATGGTCACTACATTCCTTTAGTTCCTTCAGATCAAGACTGTCTGCTTACTGCTTTCATTGTTGAATAATAACATTTGTGAAAACAATTTCATATCATTTCAATATTATGCTTTAAATTATAAATAAAATTTTACATTATTTAAGTAATTTTATTCCTCTCACAAGTTTGTAGATCATGCTCCTATTTTATGGAGGGGAATGTTGGTTATGGAGAATTCTGACACCAATTTGACCGTCCCCCATTTTGTATAACTTGCTTTTTCAGCCTGGGGCTTACGGTACTGAAGCTTTAGATCAGGTATATCTTGGTCATTCTCTATTTGCTTTTTAAGGTATGTCACATGATATTCTGACCGAAGATTTAGCTCTTTCTCCCTTCCAGAAAAATTTTCCTATGTCATATCTCTGCATTCTTTTTCTGCCCCAGATGCTAGATGGCTTTCCCCATCCACCATAGCTGTCATTTTCTGTCTTATTACTTTAACTCCTTTTCTGTGATCATCTCATGCTTTTCCCCTATGCCATTCATTTGATGTTTGGTTATGTTTATGCTGTTTTATTTTGTTTTGTTTTTTTCTGGCTCAAACCTTGTACTGTGTTTTTTCCTCAATTTCTTTTCTTGGCTCCTCAATCTATCTTTTTTTTTTATTAAGATATATTAATTTATTTTTAGAAAGAGAGAGAGAACATCAGGAGGAGGGGCAGAGGGAGAGGGAGAGAATCCCAACACAGGGCTCAATCTCATAACCCTGAGATCTTGACCTGAGCTAAAACCAAGAGTCAGACACTTAACTAACTGGGCCATCCAGGTACCCCTCTTCAGTGTGTCTTTTAAAAATCCCATTCCACTTCATATCCATTAGGATGGCTATTGTCAAAAAAACCCCCAAAATAACAAGTGTTGGTGAGGATGTAAAAATGGCACAGCTGCTATGGAAAAGAGTATGGTGGCTCCTTAAACAATGAAGCATGGAATTATCATACAATCTAGCAGTTCTAATTCTGGGTCATATACCCAAAAGGCCTGACAGCAGGTGACTCAAAGAGATATTTATACACCCATCTTCATAGCAGCATTGTTCCCAATAGCAAAAAGTGGAAGTAACCCAAGTGTCTATCAAGGAATGGAAGGAGAAACAAAATGTGGTATATTATATATTAGAATATTATTCAGTCTTAAAAGGGAAAACATTCTGACTCAAACTACAACATGGGTGACTCTTAAGAACATTCTGCTAAGTGAAATAAGCCAGTCACCAAAGGACAAGTCCTCTATGATCCCATTCCTATGAGGTACCTGCAGTAGTCAAATTCATTGAGATGGAAAGAATGGTGGTTACCAGGGGAGAGGGTGGGGGGAATGGGGAATTGTTTAATGGGTAGTCAGTTTTGCAAAACGAAAAGAGTTCTGGAGGTTGGCTGCACAGTGTGAATGCACTTAACACTACTGAACTGTACACCTAAAAATGGGAAAGATAGCAAGTTTCATGTTATAGATATTTTATCACAATTAAAAATAAAAATTTTTTTAAAATCTCATTCTTGTTTTATCATAACGATGTTGAGTTTTTATTTCCACTGAACTGATCCTGAGCTCTCCGATAGCACAAAATACTTGTGAGGTTGCGTCTTCTTGCTTTGGGTTTCTGCTCAGGCCCAACTGGTTGTATGTTTACTCTTTGCAATCCATGTTCCTGTCTTTATACTGCTGTAGCATTTTCACATGGTTGTCATGACACTTATCTTCATCTTGCTCACATTTAACAGGAGCATCTCTATCCAGAGCTTCTTTTATAGTAAGCCAAGGTATCCTTGGCACTCTCTCTCTCTGAGCTACAATTTGTGCTTGGCTGATGCTTTCTACGTGGTGTTCTGCCACGGAAGAGAGGTAGGAGAACTAGGCCTGCCCTGGCTGGGGGTCCAGTGTGCTGTTCTCTCTTCTGGAAGCCAATGAAATGTCTTATACCAGAGCCTGCTCTGCCTAGCCAGGGCGCACGCACTCCTGCGGTCTCTTTCCTGTAGCTCAATGCAGAGATGGCCTGCCTGGGTTGCCTTCCTGCCTCTGCTGCTGATGTCTCCTGACATTTACCAAGGCCGTCTACTCACCTCCCCCACCAACTTCTTTCATACCGATCTGAATTAGTAGTGGTCCTTAGGATTTTGTACCCTTGCCTTCTTTTCCCAGGACTGCTTCTGAAGGGTTGGGTGGGGTGTTGCCTTCCTTTGGCATAAAAGTTGTGATTGGTTGTTTTTTTGTTTGTTTGGTGGGTTGATGCTGGCGAATGTTTCTGTTCTCAACTGCTTTTTGGTTCAGTTCATCGGGTGCTAGGGAGGGAGCCTCTGTGGTCCCACTACTCCGTCACCATTCTGACTCCTGGCCAACTCTTAATGCAACATAGGCTTTGGGCCAATTATTTGGGAGTGAGGGCAGTATTTGCTCTCATTCCCCCGCACTTTTAGGGTCGCATATCCCTTGGGAATACTGCCCCATAACTGGGAGATGGCCAGCAGTCTGGGGACGCAGGCTGGAGCAAAGATGACTGGCACAGAAGCACTACTTAGCCAAGAGCACGTCAAGCCCTTCCAAGGAGGCCTTCCAGACATGAAAAGACAATAACAGCTGTTTGTGCTGTCTGACCTCAAGCAGAAGTATCCTCACGAGGCCCTTCCAACGCATGAATTCTGCTGAATGCGAAGTTACTGAAAAAATGAGAGTCCCAAGGCTTTAGTGTCAACATCCAAGGATATACTATATAAAATCAGGTCAAGCTATGAATTAATCTACTGTGGCCATCTGGCCACTGTTTCTCAGAGCTTGATGTGCATACCACGAGCAGTGTACAAGAGGATATCAGGTGGTCCATGGGTGAACATTCTGTATTAGAACAGTCATGTTCTATTTTAATACAATTAGAAAAGTATAAATAACATTTCAAACTCATGACTGCAAGAACTAAGATAAGTAAATAAAAGTTAAAAAGCAGATATAGAATGATACAAAAATAATAAAAAAAGAAAAGTAAATTTTTATTTGTATTTTTTAATTTTTTTAAAAGATTTTATTTATTTATTTGACAGAGAGAGAGAGACAGCGAGAGAGGGAACACAAGCAGGGGGAGTGGGAGAGGGAGAAGCAGGCTCCCCGCAGAGCAGGGAGCCCGATGCGGGGCTCGATCCCAGGACCCTGGGATCATGACCTGAGCCAAAGGCAGATGCTTAACGACTGAGCCACCCAGGCGCCCCGAAAAGTAAATTTTTAAATAAAAAGTAAATTTAAATAAAAGCAGTAAGTTAGCAGTACAGGTAGTACAAAGATAGAGCAAAAATTGCGCCAGTAGAACCCGAATGACTGAAGTGTGGGAAGTCTGGTGTTTCTCACCAAGTGCATCACGGGCATTTCAGGCAGGGCCATCCATTATGCAGGGCTGTCCATGCACGGCAGGGTGTTTCGCATCCGTGGCCTGCAGCTCTGCCTAAGCACACAAGTCCACATGCCCTGGGGTGAGGCAGTACTGTGCCTGGTTAAGAACCACCAGATACTGTGACATAAGTATCAACTAGTTTTAAATATCCAAAGCAGGGAGTTAGCTCCTCCTATACTCACAGAATGTTCTCTCTTATACAGATTCTAAACCTTGCATGCAGCTCTTTAATCCCATTCTCAGTGAGGTTAAAACTCCCATGTTTCAAACAAAACAACATTCTCTACCAAGCCCATCTACCACAATGAAGCCATCCATTTGGAGGGATAAACGCCCCACTCCCCATCTCCCTGTGTGCCCTCCATCTTTCCACCCTCCCATCTCTGTGGTCATTACATCTCCAACTACCTCCTCCTCCCTCTTTCATACCTAATTAACCACGAAAAATCTTTCCAATTCCTATTGTATTTAGAGTCAGGTCTAAAAGATTCACACTTAACTTTTTTGTTTCTTATAGGATGCTTCTGTCTCCCAAGTTCCTTATGGACAGAGATCATGTCTTCTACTTCTTGCATTCCTCCAACCTTTAGCCCCTTGCTGAGCACAATATGGAACTCGATGTACAGTAACTTATCATATTCTTTTTAAAATTTAATTTTATTTAAATTATATTAATTAACATATAGTGTATTATTAGTTTCAGAGGTAGAGTTCAGTAATTTATCAGTTGCGTATAACACCCAGTGGTCATCACATCACGTGCCCTCCTTAATGCCCATAACCCAGTTACCCCATCCCCCCATCTACCTCCCCTCCGGCAACCCTCAGTTTGTTTCCCATAGTTAAGAGAAAGGCAATTATATGATTTCGCTCATATGTGGAATTTAAGAAACAAAACAGAGGATCACAGGGGAAGGAAGGGAAAAAAAAAACCTCATCATATTGTTAAAAAAGTTCTTCCAAGTCAAGTTTCCAATTCACCATCTCCACTAGCTATGTGCTTCTGACTTTTTTGTTTGTACCAGAAAAAGAAGTCATTTCTTCCAACAAATCTTTGTATGGACAGCACCCTCTGGTCTATCCTGGCTGAGTGTGCAATCTCCAAGTGAAGGAAAGTCTGCAAGCCCATCTTCCTGTCTGGTCAACCTCCTCTTTTTGAGGAACTATACAGGATTCAAAAGCACAGTTCAAAGACTGAAGATTATGGAGTAAAGGAAAGGCAAAGCAGACCCATAAGCAACAGCTAGGAGACTCAGATTAATCTAAGCTCAGGAATCGACACTAACAGAAAGGATTTTAACTATAAAATTCCTTTTAAAAAAAGATATTTTATTTATTTAGAGAGAGAGAGAGCGCAAGAGAGCACAAGTGGGGGAGAGGGGCAAAGGGAGAGGGAGAAGCAGGCTCTCCACTGAGCAGAGAGCCAGAACCGGGGATCGATCGCAGGACCCCGGGATCAATCCCAGGACCCCGAGATCATAAGCAGACTGCTTAACCTACTGAGCCACCAAGGCTCCCCCTATAAAATTCCTTTTTAAACTTCAGTTATTTTGTGTCATAACCAGAGATGTAAGTACATATGAGTTCCTTATAACAAGTGACTCGGTTGGACACGGGTTGCACTTTTAAAAACTATATACATTCCTTTGCAGAATTTGGTAATACATTGCCCTTCCCAAATCATTGCTGCAGTGAACCACTATCACTGATGGGAGTATCATATGCTTTAGGTTTGCTGGACCAGAGAAAAAGTTGAGCTAAGAGACTGCCCCTTTCCAGTGTAGCCACTTTTTAGGAGCAAAAGGCTAACCCCTGCCTCCCTTGAGGCCTCCCATGTAAGGCCTCCCATGTAAGGCCTCCCATGTAAGGCCTCTGCAGGCTGTCCACTGATGTTCCATTGACCAAAGCAAGGCATGTGGCCAAGCCCAAGACCAACGGGATAGGGTACTAAATGTTCTCACAGGGCATTAGGAGTGAAAATTTGCTGAGCAATAAACTATAAACACAAGTATACTAATACATTTTAAAAATCTAGATGAACCGATACTGGGATATATATAATGCCAAAACTGGTGCAGGAAAAAATAGAAAACTTGAATAGACCTAAGTATTAAGTACATTGAAATGGCAATCAAAGCCTTCCCCTGCTAAAGAGCCCTAGGCCCAGACAGTTTTACAGGTGAGCTCTATCAAATGTTCATGAAACATTTAATTTCCTATCGTCTATAAGTTGTTCTAGGAAATAGAAAAATAACAGAAGTTCTATAGCCTATTTTATTAGGCTGCTTACTTTTTGTTCCAAACAGGATAAGGAGAATACAAGAAAAGAAAAATTACAGGTTTTTTTCAATTATTATTTTAGATGTAAAAATCCTAAATGTTAACTGAGTAAAAAAGATCTATTTAAAATAATATATTATGAACAAGTAGAATTTATCCCAGGATTACAATAATTTTAATATCACAAGATCAATTAATTCAATATATCAGTAGTCCAAAGAGATAAGTCACTATTATCTTAATAGGTACAAAAAAGTATTTGATAAAATTTGACACATATATATGATTTCTTAAAAAGATTTCTTTAAAAATTAGGAATATGGGGAACTTATTTAGCTTGGTGAAGATTATAAAAGCCTTCAATAAGCGTTCGATTTAATAGATATCTTTTAAACATTTTCCCTTTAAGGGCAGAAGCAAAACAAGGATGCCCAATGTCACCATTACTATTGTATATAGTAGTGAAGGTACTAACCGGAGCTATAGAGAAAAAAAAGTTAGGTATAAGCATTTGAAGGGAAGAGATAAAACTATCACTATTTTCAGACCATTTGATCTAATATATAAGAAAAGGCCAGGATTAATAGATAATCCATTAGAGGGATGCCTGGGTGGCATAGTCAATTAAGCGTCTGACTCGGTTTCGGCTTGGGTCATGATCTCAGGGTCGTGAGACTGAGCCCCACTTTGGAGTCCACAGTGAGCACGGAGTCTGCTTGAGACTCTCTCTTGCTCTCCCTCTGCCCTTGCCTCCCACTCACTCTCTCTCTCAAATAAAGGATAAATCTTAAAAAAAAAAGAAGATAGTCCACTAGAACAATTAAGAGGTTATTGCCAGGTAACAACTTAAAACAAAAACCAATTAATTGCCAGGTAACAACTTAAAACAAAAACCAATCAAACACAAAATATGATAAAAAATAAAATAAACAATAAAAACTATAAAGTATCTAGAAATTAAATTAGCAAAGATCACATAAGACCTCAATGGGGAAAATTTTAAGCATTGATTAAAAGACATAAAGCAAGATCTGAATAAATGGAGAGTCCTTCGTGCCCTGGGTGGGATGACATTATTATAACATAAACATGACAATTCTTGTAATAACAATTAAAATTTTATAATAGGGAAAGGAGAGGCTTTCTCCAAACTGGGGAAAACTAATTATACAGAGAAAAATAAAACTGTACTTTCATATCACATCATAAACAGTGATGAAATCTGTGTAGATAAAGGTAAAACATAAAAGGTAAAGCTACAAAGTTAATAAAAATAATGGAGATTATCTTTATGACCAGCAGTGGGAAGTGTCTTTTTAAAAGAATCCCCAAAAGATGATTTTTTTTCCATCAAAATTAAAGATTTCTGCTCAGTGAAGGAAACCATCACCCAAGATGACAGAGCAGAATGGACAAAGATACTTGTTAATGTCTAAAACCCAGGAGGCAGGACTATCTGGACTGTACAAGGTACTCCCGAAACCAAGAGGAGAAAGATAAGCACCTCCATAGAAAAAAGAATGAAGGTATGTGATAAGGTGACTCAAATTAAAGGAAACTCAAAAAAGAGATACTCAAACACAGAAAATTAAGAAATAACAATGGAAACAATCATGATAAATTCCTTTATGTGCCTAGAAATCTAGATAATACCAAGTTTTGGCAGAGATGTGGAGATGTTGGAACTATATTCATCGCTGGTAGAAATAAGGACTGGGCAGCCATTCCACAAGCAAGTATGCATGGGGGTAAATTGGAAGGTGGTATACGATCTTGTTCCTATGTATATGTACCTAAGAAAAACTCTGAAACCCATAAGGGACATGTAGAAGGCTGTTTATACAAAGTCACACTGTTTGTGCTAGGAAGTATACATATGCCTTATAACCCAGTTCTCCTGTTTTGGGGTTTATAGATCCCAAAAAAATTCTCATACAGATTCATGAGGGGTCATGTCTGAACGCCGTGGGAAGAAAGTTGCCGGAAGCAATCTCTGAGCTCATTACTAGGGGAAGAGACAAACATGAGAGAGCACAAAGGGAACGCTGGACAGTTAGGATAAAGCAAAAATGTAAGAAAAAGAAGGAGACTGGGGCGCCTGGGTGGCTCAGTGGGTTAAGCATCTGCCTTCGGCTCAGGTCATGATCCCAGGGTCCTGGGATCGAGCCCCGCATTGGGCTCCCTGCTCAGCGGGGAGTCTGCTTCTCTCCCTTCTTCCCTCCCGCTCATGCTCTATCTCTGTCTCTCTCAAATAAATAAATAAAATACTTTAAAAAAAGGAGACCTATAACAATGCAAATTTAAAAATATAGATTTCAAAACAACACCATTAGTGGAAACACACACAAATGAAAGAATGTATCTGAGACAGAAAGAACGGTTTATTGTGGGAGGGAAGGGAATGGAGAGGTTGGGGATGCTACCAACCTGAGAAAGCCAACCTGACCAGCCACCTCCCAGGGCCCATGTGAACCCCAGTCCCTGAGTGCAGTGGCTGGGCAGAGAAATCCCTTTGGCTGAGGGACTGGCTGCCTGGAAATGAAAGAAAAGCACCTTGAAAAGAAAACTAATTAGAACCACTTGTTCTGATGGATAATCACAGAGAACAATGTGGTCCTCACAGAGAGGTGAAGAAATAAACTGGTCTTTCTAAACCTGATTCCAGGATGATGAAGTGACCGCCCACTTAAATAACAAGGCCCTGTTGCAAAATACAAGTAAATCATACTTATTGTAATGGAAAACTTGATTTGACTATCAAGTCCATGGAAGGTCAACAACAAAACTATTAGCAATAATTGAGTTCTCACTGAAATAAAAGGCAGGAGATAGGGTGGCCACAGCTCGGGGCTAAGAATTAGCAGGCGTGGGTCCTATCTAAATTTGAATCTGCCATCAACTAGCCATGTAACTCGGGGTAAGACATTTAGCCTCTCTCAGACTGTTTTCTCATTTGTAAAAAGTAAAACCAGATGATCGCCAAAGCCTCATTTGGATATAACAGGTTATACTATCTTTTTAAAGCAATTTTATTTTCTACAGATCTTGTTTCTTGATTTCTCATTAGTGAACAACTATTCATTTATTGTTGCATTACTTTCCCCTATTTGTCTTCTAGACAGAGCAAAGACTTCTGCGATTTTTTTTTTTTTTTTTTAGATTTTATTTATTTATTCATGAGAGACAGAGCGAGAGAGGCAGAGGGAGAAGCAGGCTCCCAAAGAGCAGAGAGCCCGATGCGGGACTCGATCCCAGGACTCCGGGATCATGACCTGAGCCGAAGGCAGACGCTTAACCATCTGAGCCACCCAGGCACCCAAGACTTCTGCGATTTTAATCATGGTTTTTGCTAATTTGTTTCTGCTTTTTAAAGATCACAGATGGAAACTTATCCTCCCATAGCAAAAACAAACAAACAAACAAACAAAAACACCTAGTGAATGTTGGTAGAATCAATGTTTTCAAAATAGTACAAAAACTTTAAAAGCTTATGTTGTAACTTGCTGGGCCATTCATTGTTCTCATGTACTTGCACGGACCTGCTTCCCCTCCACTAATGTGCCTTTCACCCTGCTCCTTGAAACCACCAGCCGGCCTGGAGCCTTAGGGCCTTGCACTAGCTGGTCCCTCTCCCTGGAATATTATTCCATGGACTCTGTCCATCAAATGTGACTTCCATCAAACGGAGTGCCCCCCCCCCAACCACCCTGTTCTTAATCACAACACCCATTCCACTCTGTGATCCCCTATATCTACATATTACTTTCTGATATATAGCCCACGGATGCACTGTATTTGTTGCTGCTATCTGTCCTCACCCCACACACTCATCCCATCTCTGCTAGAATGGAAACTCCTCACAAGGCAGGAGAGCTTTGTTGGTTTTTGTTCAATGATGTATCCCGGGCACCCAAAATAGTACCTAGCACACAGTCAGCACTCACTACATAAATGAATGTTGTTGGATAAATAAATTAAAAGCAATGGTCCATTACAATTACAATATATTCACTTAGCCCTGCTTTCTACTTTATGGCTAGAGTGTTACTAAGTTTTAGGTTACTTAGCATTCAAAAACCAAAGAAATTATATTGCATAATCTGGCACTGAATAGAAAATAAAAAGAGGGCATGACTCCATAATAATAAAATATTGTCAAGGTTAAGCGTAAGCAGCTACCCACTTTCTATACTGAACTGGGCCACATCCATGTTTAATTTGAAGAGAGTTAGAAAGACAGATTCCAAGATGGCTTCTGGGTAAATATGGCAAATTGAGGCCAGTTCCAGTCCTCATCCTCTCTAATATTTAAGGAAATGAACAAAAGGTAATAAAAATAAGCCAATGAAAAAAGATGGCAGAACCACCTTCCAATTCCTGATTCCCTGAAGCTGTATTGATTATTCAACAAACAACTGAGAGATTCACTCTAATATCCCCAGATCTGGAGAGGAATGAATTTCTCTTCTGACTTTAGTAGGGTGAGGATGGTAACTGCTACACTGAGGTATGGGAAGATCAGAAATGGGAACAAGGACTGACTATCCCTAGCAAAAGTGACAAGACATTTCACATGGTCTCAGGAAAGACTATTGGGCACAGGTGTTCAACATCCCAACCAACAACTCAGCTGAGCTCACTCCCCTGCCCTGACTCTTTTGCCTACATGTGCCCTTAAGCTAAAGAACAGGAAATAGCCAGTCCCCCAAGGGGCCAGAAGGGGGTCAAGGAGAAGTCACCCCAGTATATCAGAGCACCAAAGGCAGAACCCAGTTGCTCCATCATGTACAAGATGGAATGAAATGGAATGGCAAATGAGTAACATACTAGAGAAACAAGGATTTAAAAAGGAAGCATTATGTGGGGACAAAAAAAAAAAAAAAAAAAAAACCTGACAAAAAACCCCCAAAATCCACAGTTCCCAAAAATAAGAGAAAGCATTTTGTCATAAAACAACTTAATAAAAGTATAATAGGAACATAAATGCAGTAAAACAAGAGCTTAACAATGAGATAATCAACTAACAAAATGAGATTTTAAAAGAAGCTTGTCATACTTTAAAATGATAAATTAAGGATCAAAACAGCATCATCATGAAATTCATAAATTGGAAATACCATAGAATTAACGTGCTTCAATTTATCTATATTCAGGAAAGACTTGAGGTAAACAGAGATAAAAGGCAGAATTTAAAGTAATTGGAGAAAAATGATGACTATGGAAGAGAGAAAAATACAATCCATTGAAAGGTTAATGGGCATCCCTAAAGTAGAAAACGCAGCCCAAAATATTCAAAGATCTAAAACAAGAAAATATCCCTAAAATGAATAATCAACAGAACCTCTAAGACGAAAGAGAATACTGTGCTTCAGGAATAACTGACAGAGAATAAATCAACGGTGAGACATATTCTGGCTAAATAATTGAATTTCCAGGTCCAATAAAATAATTCTTCAAGCAGAAAAAGCAAGTTGCCTACAAGGAGGAGAAAGTCAGTTAAATTTTCAACAGTACTTTAAATGCAAAAGATAATAAAGCAATTCCTCCAAAATTCTAAGGGGAATAAAGTATAGTCTATGAATATTATTCTTAGCCAAGATAATTTCCAAATATATAGGTAATCAGTAGTGAATCAGTAATAAAAACTCAAGAACTCGTTGTGAAGACTTTTAAAAGAAGGCTCAGAACAATTTTTTTTTTTTTTAAGATTTTATTTATTTGAGAGAGAGTGAGCGCGAGAGCACAGAGGGAGGGGGAGAGGGAGAAGCAGACTCCCCACTGAGCAGAGAGCCTGATGTGGGGCTCAATTCCAGGACCCTGTGATCATGACCTGAGCTGAAGCAGACACTTAACAGACTAAGCCACCCAGGTGCCCCGAAAGTCTTGACAATGCTATATACCTTGACTATATTAAAATAATACACATGATCAAAGTTAAAGTTAGATTATAGAATAGAATATAAATATTGTATCTTGACTTTGTAATGACAGCAATGTAACTAACCAAAATCCAGAAGGGAAGAAGGAAAGACAGTGAGAGTGCCAATGATCTCATCAATCATAGCAGAGAGGAAATCAACACTTTCTAAAGGACATGGCAGCAGTCAGGATGGACTGTTATCTATGGTAGGAAAGAAGCCCTAAGTCTCAGTGACTTAACAGAACAAGATTTCACTTCTCTCTCCCATGCCCACCACTGCAGGCCCACAGGGCATCCATGAGCTGGTTCTGCATTCTATGCTGCACTGATACTATGCTTCTCCACATTCACATGAGCATCCATGCTCACCAAGACAGAAAGGGTAAGAGTGAGAGATCTGGCAATCAAATACATCAATCCCTCACTGACCTTCTGCTCACTTCCATTCACATTTTGTGGCTAGAGCAAGTCACAAGGTCACCAAACATGTGCTTCACCTAACTTGAAGGGAGTGAGGACGTACTATTCTCCTATATCCCAGGATGGGGCAAGACCTGGGTGAACAGCACTAATGTCTACCAAGAAACGTAACTGGGGGAGAAGGAAAAACAAAAACAAAAACATCAAGTTCTTCATCATCTCTTTTTTTTTTTTAAGATTTCATTTATTTATTTGAGAGAGAGAATGAGAGAGAGAGAGAGAGAGCACATGAGAGGGGGGAGGGTCAGAGGGAGAAGCAGACTCCCCGCCGAGCAGGGAGCCCGATGCAGGACTCGATCCCGGGACTCCAGGATCATGACCTGAGCCGAAGGCAGTCGCTTAACCGACTGAGCCACCCAGGCGCCCTCTTCATCATCTCTTAACCACAGAAAAACAAAAACAAAAACATTTCTTACTGTGAAAAAAAACTGTTCAAAGTTTAGTAATTTCTTTTCACTTAGTTTCTTTTACTTTGAATTCAAATAAAATTAAATGTAATGGTTTTTAAAGTTTAGTAATTTCTTTTCACTTAGTTTCTTTTACTTTAAATTCAAATAAAATTAAATGTAATGGTTTTTAAAGACCAGCATGTATCATATAATTCTACCTTTCTAAAAACATTTCTTTCATTCTTTTTTCCTTTCTTTCTTTCATCCATCCATCCATCCATCCATCCATCCATCCACCTTCCCATTTACAAACATGCTTAAAGAGATGTCCAACAGGACATTCACTTATTATTGAGGCTTATTTCTAAGTGATAGGATTTGTGATCTTTTCCTTATATGTTTCTGCATTCCTTGGATTCTTTATAATGAACATGTATCATTTTTATAAACATAGCAGTCATTACTAGAATATGAATGAATGAGTAATAACACTTGACCTTCTATTGTTAAGCCTTAAAACCCCTAGATAGTAAAAAAGAGATAAACATGGCTTTACATTGCTATAGGAAAGGAAGAAAATGTGATATTTCATGATCATTATATCCTGTTTGAAATTACAAAATGGGTAAAGACTGATAGCTTCAGGCCATGTAGCTGGTTTGAATTGGCTATGTAAAGGACGTACATTTCTGTTTTACCAATTTTTTCAAAAGTCTTCTATATTGTATTCAGAATAGTTGTTGATAAATGTCAAGAGCTGACACAGATCATTCCCACCAAATATGCAGCTGCTTATTGAGTTTAAAAGAGATGCTCTACAGAAATGAAGTGTTTTCCCACTAAAAAAATATGGACATTAAACACAAAAGAACAATTAATAAACCGAAAAGGAAAAATAACTGCTAATCCGAGTCTATTTATCCATTAGGCACAGTGGGGACAGGGATGAGAGCCCAGGAGAGCCCACAATACTTTTTGAAGCCCGTGAAAATTTCTTTTAAATTTAATTTCTTTTAAAATGAGAAGAAAAAATGAACTTCAGGTCAAAGAAAATGTTTGAATACATAATATTAATATATTCATCTTTATACCAACAGAGTCATAAAAACCTCATTTTTAATACTTTTTTATGGAGGAAGGGGCCACAAAGGCAAGAGTGCCTCCAGCTCATGCAAGTCATAATGCAGCCCCATTTCTAGTATTTCCCAGTTACAAATTTACTGGCAGGTGGCAAAAATTACTTGGTTTATTGAAACATGTGCTTAAAAACTACCTTTTGAAATTAAAAACAGAGTGTAGTTTTTGAAAGAAAAATTCCAAAGTGCCTTGTAGATAACCCAGAGTATGTAAGTGACTAATGCAAATTCTCAACATTAATGACAACCCTGCTTTTCTCACAGGTGACAAGCAAATGACATTAAAGATTTCTTTATATGGAAGTTCCATTATACAAATATAAATTTTGGGTGTTCCCCTCTTCTAAATAGGCAAAATGAACTCTTTAATCACATTATTTCCCACAGATGACTGTTCTTCAAATTTTTCAAAATTATTTAAAAATATCTGTAACTCTATTTTAGTCTTCAAGATCAAAACATCAATATTTAAACTGATACCCAAACTAAAGGAAACAAGCTGCCCCCAGGGTCCCTTGATACTATCTTTGCCACTGGTTCCTGGGCAGTAAAGAGTAAAGAGAGTTAACTGAAGAAGCTTTGCATATTATAAATTATAAAATAACAACCCTGATAAATACGCTTTCCTTATCAGTACTAAACCTGCCTAGAAGAAGGTTAAGATCACTAATAGGTGCTTATAAACAGCTGACTCCAGGCACCCAAAGTACATTTCTTTGATGGAGCTCCACCGGGTTGAATGGCTTAGCGATAAGACCAAAGAAACAAAAGGACATGAAGATCATGTAAATTTGCCAAGCAAAATCTTTCAAAGCTATGACACAATAATCTTAAAAGCGAAACTTCCAGTCCTATTACCAGCAACTGGGGGAGAGGGATAGAAGGCAGGTTTTTTAAGTTGCTGCCTTCCCACAATTGGAAGGGACTATGAATGTGGTGATCGACATAATCAAGAATTAAAATAATTTGGATGGACTGATGGAATGATACTAACAAGATTTAATGTGTGTTGCGATAAATGGGACATCCTATCAAGCTTAGAAAATCAAGCATAAAGGTACAGAATGTTTTCAGCTTGTCTTAAATGCTGTTCTGGAGGAAAGGTGCAGATGTTTTAATTGCCTGCAAATGCAGTGGAAACCTAGCACACGCACAGCAGGTGGACAAACAGACAAAAACACATCTGTTTGGAATCAGAGAGAAGGAAGATGACAGTGTCACAGAATTAGCATTGGTCACACAGACCACTTCCACATCGACGACCTGACGGCCCATTATACGGACAGAGAGGCAGGACCCCGAATTTCAAGAGATGACAGGGACCCTGAATGCAGGCTCCACCCAAAGCTAGCACACATGTAGTCTGTGGAAAGCATGTGGCATCTACCACGGTGAGCCGTGAGTTTTAGTCCGACAGAAACTGTGTGTCTGGCTTATTCAGAGTGAGGACCCAGCACATGTCTGGTACTAACAGTTCCCAGGAAATATCTTTTAAGACCTTAGTTTTAAAAATGAATAGAGCTACCCTATGACCCAGCAATTGCATTCCTGGGTATTTACCCCAAAGACACAGATGTAGTGAAAAGAAGGGCCGTATGCACCCCAATGTTCATAGCAGAAATGTCCACAATAGCCAAACTGTGGAAAGAGCCGAGATGCCCTTCAACAGATGAATGGATAAAGAAGATGTGGTCCATATAGACAATGGAATATTACTCAGCCCTCAGAAAGGATGAATACCCAACTTTTACATCAACATGGATGGGACTGGAGGAGATTATGCTAAGTGAACTAAGTCAAGCACAGAAAGTCAATTATCACATGGTTTCACTTATTTGTGCAACATAAGGAATAACATGGAGGACATTAGGAGAAGGAAGGGAAAAATGAAGGGGGGGAATCGGAGGGAAAGAGGAACCATGAGAGACTATGGACTCTGAGAAACAAACTGAGGGTTTTAGAGGGACGGGGGTGGGGGGGATGGGTTAGCCTGGTGATGGGTATTAAGGAGGGCACATGGGTCACCACATCAAAAACTAACAATGTATTGTATGGTGATTAACATAACATAATAAAATTAAATTAAAAAAAAAATGAATGGAGGAATTGCATTTCACATAGGATGTGCATTCCAAACACCTCACCTCACATAAGGCCAGAGTAACCGAGCAAAGCACAGGAGTGCAGCCATGTAACAAGAGCTGAGCACCACAGTGAATCCCGCCTGGCTTCAGAACTTTGACTCTTGATAAAATTTTAATTTCCTTAGGATTTGCGTGACTTCAAATTTTGTGCCTAAAGTGAAACTTCTGTAATACTTTTTATCGATTAATTCAGATATGCCTAATTTCACATAAAACAGAATGATAGATCTGAAAATAGATAACGCTAATTCAACAAGTATTAATTACTAGGCCTACTAGGCTGCAGGGCACTAGCAGGGGGCAAATTTAGCTATTTATGCAAATTGTTTGCAGTGTGCCAAAAGCACGTCCGTGGAACTTTGGGCGTGAAAACTACCTAGACTAATTCATTTATTTCACCAGGAAGATAATGCAGGAAAGAAAATCAGAGGAATTAAAGTCACTTGCTCATTCTCACCATGACCTGGCAAGGGAGCACAGTCAGAGAGATCTACAGATGCCTATCCCAGCAGGTATTCAGTGCCTACTTATAGTTGCAAGTCAGCAGCTGAAGTTAACAGTTTATGGAAGGATCTCAGAAATAACATGGGGTCATCATTAAAAATTCTTTTAATCTCCTTGTGAGTCTCAAAAAATTGGGAATTTTTCCATACAATGTTTTTCTGGTTTTTAACCAAAAAGACATGTATTAGAAGCATGTGCATGTATGTGTGTGTAAAACTGAACAAAAAGTTTAACAAAACAGGGGCGCCTGGGTGGCTCAGTTGTTAAGCATCTGCCTTCGGCTCAGGTCATGATCCCAGGGTCCTGGGATCGAGTCCTGCATCGGGCTCTCTGCTCGGCGGGAAGCCTGCTTCTCCCTCTCCCACTCCTCCTGCTTGTGTTCCCTCTCTCGCTGTCTCTCTCTCTGTCAAATAAATAAATAAAATCTTAAAAAAAAAAAGTTTAGGGGCACCTGGGTGGCTCAGTTGGTTAAGCGACTGCCTTCGGCTCAGGTCATGATCCTGGAGTCCCGGGGTTGAGTCCCGCATCAGGCTCCCTGCTCAGCGGGGAGTCTGCTTCTCCCTCTGACCCTCCTCCCTCTCCTGCTCTCTATCTCTCATTCTCTCTCTCTCAAATAAATAAATAAAATCTTTAAAAAAAAAAAAGTTTAACAAAATATAAAATACTTACCTTTACTATATGATACCCTATTTTATTTTAATCTCGATTCAACCATTAAATTGATTTCATGTTCCACGAACAGGTAGCAGCCAGAAATCTGATGAACATTGTTCTAGCGTACATTCAGCTGGCCAATTTCCACTCTCCCTTCAATAATTAACTCACATTGTCACCTTCTTAGAGAAGCCTTCCAGGACTCTTCCAAGTATCATCAACCATGCCCTTCCAGGAGGCCTGAAACAAGTGACAGAATACAGGGGAGGGGCAGATTGAGGAGAGAATGGGAGGTGGGACAGGAATGTCTCTATGCCACACCTAAGCCCCACACTGGAGCAGGGGTCCCTCGAGCACAGGGGCAGAAAGGGTCCCTCCCATCATTGATCAATTTCCTGGGCACTGAGCACTTCCTGGCACGTCATGAGTACTCAATAAGTAATTGTTGAAATAAATCCTTTAGGGAACTGATGAAAGAGCTGACCCTGAAAGCAAATAAAAAAGCCCATCCATCAGAGGCTGCATACTGGTAGCCAATGGACTTAATTTGGCCCACAGATGTGTTTCATTTGGCCTATGCTGTTCAAAAAACTACAGAGACAGCATTTGAAAATTGGGAGCTTTCACAAAATTCCAGATTTGTGGTTTTGCTTTTCAGCTCACCAGAGTCATCCTCATGCTGGTCACCCCCAATATCCACTCTCTCCCGCAAAGCATGTGAAAGCCCAGTGGCTGGGCTGCTCTCCTTTGTCCAGGATCTCTCAGGCCCTCCAGGTGTTTGATTTGTGACTCCTGTACCAAGCAATAGGCTACAACAGTCTACTGCTTGGTGAATGAGTCTGCAGCCATTGGGGGAAAGAAGAGAGCATAGCAAAAGGGACCCTTCTCACTCAAGAAAGCACAGATTCTCCCAATTATCTGTGACTGCTTGAGATAATTGCCTTATTCTCTGTCTCTGGGAGATTTTTAAAAAGGGTGAATTTATAGGAAATAAGGACCAGAATTAGAACATTTTATTTTTCTTTGTATCCTTTGGCACCGAATAACACCATTTTGCACAGGTGGGTTTTCAATAAACTTGGAAGTGAGGCTGTGGAAAATTTTTTAAATGCTGTACTGGTCTCAAAATTCCAGTTGTTCAGATATAAAAATGATGTTTGAATACCTTCCTCCCATGGACACAGGCCTCATGAAAGCCCAACAACTCTCAATCATAATCATTCTCAATCAAAATCTCAGCATATTTTTTTTAAAGATTTTATTTATTTATTTGACAGAGAGAGAGACAGTGAGAGAGGGAACACAAGCAGGGGGAGTATGAGAGGGAGAAGCAGGCTTCCCACCGAGCAGAGAGCCCAATGTGGGGCTCAATCCCAGGACCCTGGGATCATGACCTGAGCCGAAGGCAGACGCTTAACGACTGAGCCACCCAGGCGCCCCTCCTTGTAAGTTTTAGAATTAGCTTGTCAATTCCTATTTAAAAATATGCTGGGATTTTGGGACGTCTGAGTGGCTCAGTCAGTTAAGCGTCTGCCTTCGGCTCAGGTCATGATCCCAGGGTCCTGGGATCGAGCCCCGCATCGGGCTCCCTGCTCGGCAGGGAACCTGCTTCTCCCTCTCACACTCCCCCTGCTTGTGTTCCCTCTCTCTCTGTCAAAGAATAAATAAAATCTTTAAAATAAAAGATAAAAATAAAATTTATAAGGAGATGTGAAGGATCTCCTTATAAGGAGAACCAGAATAGCCAAAATAATTTCGAAAAAGAACAAAGTTGGAGAATTACACTACTTGATTTCAAGACTCATTGTAAAGAAATGAAGACAGTGTGATATTCGTGAAAAAACAGAGAAACAGATCAATGCAACAGCTTGAAGTCGAGAAAGAGATCTACACCTGTATGAACAATGGATTTTCGACAAAGGCGCATAGGCAATCCAGCAGAGCAAAGAGAGTCTTTTCCACAAAGGGTGAGGAAACAATCGGCTAGCCAGACGCACACATGACAAGGAGAGGACTTCAATCTTCACTTGGTGCCCTATGCAAACTTTAACTCAAAATGGATCAGAGTCCCAAATGAAAAACCCATAACTATATAACTTCCTGAAGAAAACATTAGGTGGAAAACATGTGCGACTTTAGCTTAAGTAAAGATTTCTTAGAAATGACACCAAAAGCATGATCCATAAAAGAACAAGACGTCATCAAAATGTAAAACTTCTGCTCTTTGAAAGAGACTACTAAGAGAATGAAAAGACAAACTACAGACTGAAGGAAAATATTTGCAAGTCATATATCTTAGAAAGGACACAAAGAATTCTCTAAGCTTAATAAGAAAACAACCCAACTTAAAAATGCCAAAGATCTGAACAGACACTTCAGCTAGGAAGATATACAGATGGCAAATAAATACATGAAAATATCCCTGACATCACTAGTCATTAGAGATATGCAAATGAAAACCAGAGTGAGATACCACTATATGCTTATTAAAATGAGAAAAATTCAGAAGACATATACAATGTTGGCAAGGATGTAGAAGAGCTCAAACTTTCAGGCACTGTTGGTGGGAACATATAATGGGACAACCACTTTGGAAAACAGTATGGCAGTCTCTTAAAAAGTTAAACATATACCTACCATATAATCTAGCCATTCCACTCATAGGTGCATACGAAAGAGAAAAGAAAACCTATGTCCATACAAAGACTTGTACATAAATGTTCACAGCAGCCTTATTTGTAAGAACTAACAATACAAGCGTCTATCAATAGGTGAACAAAAAAACAAACTCTGGCATATCTGTACGATGAAATACTCCTCTGTAATAAAAAGGGATGAAATATTGATACATATACTTCAACATGAATAAAAAAAAGGGTACTGTATAAGACCATTTATATAACGTACTACAAAATGAAACAAATAACAGAAAGCATGTTTGCCTGGGAATGGGGTAGACAGGAAGAAGGAATTACCAAGGGGAATGAGGAAATTGGGGGGCGGTGATAGATATGTTCATTATTTGATTATAGTGATGGTTTCATGGGTGTAGACATGTGTCAAAACTTACCAAATTGTACACTAAGAATATGTGCAGTTTACTGCATGCCAATCATACCTCAATAAAATGATTAGTTGTTTTAAAAAAAACATGCCAAGGGGCACCTGGGTGGCTCAGTTGGTTAAGCGACTGCCTTCAGCTCAGGTCATGATCCTGGAGTCCTGGGATCGAGTTCCGCATCAGGCTCCCTGCTCGGCGGGGAGTCTGCTTCTCCCTCTGACCCTCCCCGCTCTCATGCTCTCTCTATCTCATTGTCTCTCTCAAATAAATAAATAAAATCTTTAAAAAAAAAAAAACCATGCCAAAACAACGGAACAACACTCAGCTGTGCTGTCCCCTTCTTGTGCCCTGACCCCACATTGCTGCGTTGGGTCTGCTTCCCTAGACTTTCCCATAGCGCTGCGCACCGGCCCACTGCAATCTTCGTCACTGTGCACGGCTAACATCTAAACATTAAGTTGAGCCATATGAAACTGCCAGTGTTCTACCATTTCCGCCCTAGAAAGCGGCCGTTTCACATGGCTCAACCTAAATGCTTGTCAACCAGAGCTGACAGTGACGAGGACAGGCTGGCCCAAGGATGTTTGCTAAGTGAATGGACTGCCACTTCGCAAACCCTTTTCCCTCCAGCTAGTCCCTGTGTAGCATCATCACAAGCAGCTGAGAAAATAGGCTCTGGGCGGCCCTTGACTTTCCATCCTCCTCCCTTTCATCCACTTAAAATCACTTGAACGCTCCATACTGCAAAACGGCCTTTTTGCCTAAGTTCTCATTTGAAAATGAGCTTTCAGGGCAACAGTAGCAACCCCCGGGGTGCCGGAAGCAGGGATGCAGCTCGGAAAACGTAAAAAAGCGGTAAGCCTTTAAAGCAACCATAAATCGAAGGAAAACTCTGACGCTGGACATCTCTGTGAGGAAACATTCCAGAGGCTGCAGTACTTTAAAGGAGTATCATGTGCTTGGGCCCCAGCCTTGGCTGCTTCCCCCTCAGAACAACAGAAAGAACCGTGCCAGTCCCTACGGGCGGTCGTGTTACATGATGCAGTTAATCGCACATCCTCTTCCCTATGGGGTTTGACCCAAGTTTCACAGCGGTCTCTTTTATTTAGCATTGGTAGTTTTACTCATTTCATATTAAAGAGATCTTTCCACAAAATTGGCTGCTCTCTCTGTCTTGGCTTGAGAAGGAAAAATATCTGAATTAAAAATCTGTGCAACAGATGGACCTCGGTTACGAGTATCTCTGGCTTCAGAAGTTCCTCACAGAGGCAGGTGTGAAGCCTGTAAGTTCCTGACTTCCAGGTTTTCCGGAAGACAATTGAGCCCTTCCATTTGTGCATTCTGTAGGCAGAACGGAACATAAAAACACAGAGCTCCATAAATACGTTGTCAGACCCTGGGGATGTATCTACCTCACTATGTGTTCATTTCAAAGGAACTCTATTTCTATTAATGGGAAAAACAATACCATCGGGCAGACTGGAGGAGGAGGAAAGGGGATGGGTCAAGTTGCTCCCATGCCTGCTCTCCTATGTGGCCGGGGCCCCAGGCAGTAAAGGGTCTGAGAGGTGGGGAGAGATGCACCTGACAGCTTGTTTACTCCTCCTTGCTGTAGAGCCTCTTTCTCTTCCAGGAAGGGGGTGGAGAAAAGGCTACACCGATGAGGTTCTCTTGGCCTCGCGCTGCCGTGCCTCACCCTCGCCATAGGCAGCCCCCATATTTCCCCTCCTGGCCACTGGCTGGATAACAGAGAGGAGAAGCAAGATAAATCATTTCACTCTCCACTATGACTAATGTGACAAATGCCCTGCTCCAAGCTTATCAGTGGTTTCAAACACAGCCCTGGATGGTTTCACAGAGTTCTCATACCAGTGCAGTCCCTCCTTGGATCTTTTTTTTTTTTTTTAAGATTTTATTTATTTATTTGATAGAGAGAGACACAGCGAGAGAGGGAACACAAGCAGGGGGAGTGGGAGAGGGAGAAGCAGGCTTCCCGCAGAGCAGGGAGCCTGAAGCGGGGCTCGATCCCAGGACCCTGAGATCATGACCCGAGCCGAAGGCAGACGCTTAACCATCTGAGCCACCCAGGTGCCCCCCTCCTTAGATCATTTTCAAACAAGGAGAAGGGAAGGTTGACGGAAACACTTTTACTCTTAGTCATCGTCATGGGACATGGTTTTCTTTCTATAACGAGGGTGTTACTATTAGAAGAAGCGGAATGACTTGCTCCTAATCACTCAGCCTAAGAAAGGACAGCCTGGTTTCGAACCCTGGTCTGTCTGGCTCCAGAGTCTGCTCTTCCGATGAGTCTCTGCGCTCTGCTGTCTCTGATTAGATGAGTGTCGACAAATCCCTTGAGAAAGATTACCCGGCAGTAATTCTGTGCTGGTTCAAAGATAGTTCCTAAACTGCTCAGATATCCAGAGACGCCTACTAAATGGCGGAGCCCAGAGCCAATGTGGAGATTGCCAGAGAGAAGAAATGACTCATTTTACAGCCTGAGGGGAAGGTGCATTTTAATAAATAATATAATATAAATAATAAATATTTATTAAATAAATAATATGTGATTGATTTAAAGCAAGCCTCTAGTAATGTTTATCTGACTGAAAAGATTATGTGAGCATTTAATTGACAGAAAGGTGAGTGGGTCCAAAGGAACACCTCCTCTAAAGTGCCCCCACCAACCTGTTCCATTTGTCTTAGTGGTGGCTTTCACCTCCTGCAGCTCAGTCACATTTCTTGGGCAGAACAGCATCCCCCCCACCAAGGCAGGAGATGCAGATACCACAACCAGCATCTAAAATTTTGGTAAATGAAGGCTGTGACTTCCCAGAGTGAGCACCTTCAGGAATACCACTCAGCAGAAGACTAGGTATTAACTTCAGCTATGATATGACATTAGAAAGTATCCTTCAGTGTTGACACAATAGTTTTGTACGTAATCTGAGCTCTAGCAAATACCCTCAAAGTAATTTTTCTGAATCTCTTTCTCCAGCAGCAAGGTACTTCTTTAGAAAAGAAAGAAGAAAAAAAACCCCAAACAACAACAGAAAAACCGCATGTAATATTCTTTTAGCTTACTTACTGGCAGCATTGTGTGTGTGTGTCTGTTCCAAAGAGCATAGAAACAGCTTTTATGGTTAGAAAATTGAAGTGCTATCAAACCTAGGAAATTATAGGGATGAAAAACAAAACAGCTTATCTACATATGTCCCATCTGCTTTTGGTTTTGTGTTTTGCACAATCAATTACTGGAAGCATTGGAAAGTATGCTGAGACACTGAAAATGAGACCCAGGGTGTGTCCTAACAGCGACCTAGAGGTAGGGTGATGCCGCCCTGGAGCCTGCACCAAAAGTCAGAGACTCACACTAGAGCTTCCAGGAACCACGAGTGCAGGATAGTACAAACAAAAACACAACACTCACCCAACTGGAGCTAGTGTTTTGGAGCATGGCAAAAAGCAAATTTCCATCCACTGGGGAATCGCCATCCATTTCATTATTTTGTCAGCGTGGGTCACTGTGTTCTCCACGGCTCAGTATTTATACTGCACTGAGGAGTTGCTCCCAAGCTGCTTGGACGGCAGGCTCTCTGCGACTTGATAATTTCCCAGACTTGTGCAGCTGGGTTTTTATGATGGCGGCCCTTTCTAGCAGGGTCTCTTTGGGCCACTCCGTTCCAACAGCCCTACTTTCATCCTTCACGCCCTGCGCTCATTACCTACTTCTACGTTCCCCCGCTCTCTTAATGCAATCCTCATTGCCACTTCTGCCTGGACTCCAGGCAGGGGAAAAGCCCTCACTTTTAGAAAGATATGTTTAGACAAAGATGAGAATAGTGATAGATTTACACTTCAAATGAATAAAGTAAATGCCCGAACTGAAGAGGTCTTATAACGAAGGAACATTCTTAAGCTGAAAGAACTTGGTGGCAGAGAATTCTTCATAGAAAAAGAAATGCTTCTTACTCTGTTGATCCAACCAACTAATGGAAATAAACCCTTAGTGGAAATAATTTAGTCTGAATTTTAAAAATTACTTTTGTCTAAGAGAAGGGAGTGGAAGGGGATGGTATTAGTTATTTTTTAATTCCAGTATAGTTAACATACAGTGATACATTAGTTTCAGGTATACAATATAGTGATTCAGCAATTCTGTGCATCACCCAGTGCTCATCAGGTTAAGTGTACTCTTAATATCTATCACCTGTTTCACCCACCTCCCCCACCAACCTCCTTTGGTGTTAGTTGTTGATGCATTACTCACTCTTTTAGTATTTTCTTTATGGGGAGAAACAGATAAAAGCCCCAGGAATTCTAGAAATGAAATCAACAATGTGAGCCTATTCTTCAATAAGCACATTTCGTTTACATAAATCACTATGTCCATTAGTCTGCCACCAAAAGGAGATGACTATGAAATCATAAATCTGATTTCCATTGTTGAGCAATGGCTCAGAAATTTGAAAGAGAAGATTTGATTTCTACCATCTACGTCTCGAGGAAAATATTTCTCTTACTGATAAAATATTCTAATTGCCTTGGCTTAATCATAAGAGAGTGTTAATGTATGCACAAGTTCCCAGATACACTCAAACACAGATAAAAGAAGTATAATTAAGTACCATTTTTAGACTCCAATGGGAAACAAAAAGGAGAATAATACAAGAGAGACAAAGCCCAGAAGGTGAAAGCATGTCACACCACACTCCCCCCTCAAGGCTTGCCTTTGGAGGTAGGTCTTGTCACTCCATTTTCCTCCTCGTACACAGCCTGCCTCTTTATAGCTTAGGAAAAAGAAGCCCAGAGTTGCCATGAGGATGAGGTCTTGAGTCGCTCAGGACTCAGAACAGCTTCATGGCAGCTTCATGGCAATGATTCACTGTGGGACAAAGAAGATGCAGCATCCAGGATGATCTGGTAGCTGTCGTGGCTAATTTCCCTATGCATGATGTGGCCTCTTTCCCTAAAGAACACAAGAACACTACTGGACTCAAGGCTCTGGGCTTTGTTTCCTCCCAGTTCCTCGACTGGTCAAAGCCATTGTTTGTCAAGGTAATCTGCAAAATTTCCCTTTTTGCAGTGATCGATCTGTCCACAGTAATTTTCGGGGTGTGACAGCACGGTATGGGGCACTGGGACCAAAGATTTGCTCTCTGGTCCTTTTCCTGCCCCTGACTCAATGCTGCCTATATCTCAATTTCCACATCCCGGGCAAGGTGGCAACCCAGCCAGCTTTCGGAAACACCACAAGGAAAAGGCTGCTCCCGTCTCAAAAGCTCTCCAGATTTTATTTTCCCCATCCTCTTCAATCCTCCCTATTTCTCCACTTTTCTTATTTGAGCCAGAGCCTCATGCAGTGGAGGTGATATTCACAGACCACCACCCTGGTCCTCCAGACTGCATGTTCTAATTTTCATGTTGCTACAGATGTAAGCAAAACAACTAGAGGACACATTGGCTAGCAATCACAGCAGAAAGAGTAATTAACCAAGTTGCACAGTGTGTTTCCTTTCAGTCTTCAACTGAGAGCAGCTGTGATTCAGCAGAGACAGCAGAAGCCACGAGAAGGTTCAAGATCCAGTACAAGACCTGGAGACTGATGCGCCACCTTCCTAGCCTCAGCTTCCTCCCTGTCAAATGCAGGGGATGAATGAGCTGAGGGGCTGCAAATGCAAATATCTGCCAGGACCTGGGAGGGTTCACAAATGAGTATAAAATATGGAGCAGTGGGGGGCTAGGGTGCTCCGCATCAGCTAACTATCACCCTGGGAGGAGGAGGATCCTATGTCTCTACATCTTCTAAACTTTAAGGAGAAGCCAAGAATCCATATTTTAGGTGAAATCTCAATTTTAATTAGGGTCAGCTAAACACTGTTTTAAATGCTGTGATAGCCTGTCTGCAGGCTGGCTCCAGTCCTTAAGTGTTCAGTCTATGGCCTCTGTACTAAGAATAGTGCCTCACGGCTCTCTCTTAGAGCTAATAGTTCCTGATCTACCCCAGGGCTAGTTTCTACAGTAAAATCTCTTATCTGGTTAATGGCTATTAATACCGATTAAATATATTAATATGATGGATATTAATATATCATTGTAGATGGAACCCAGATTTGATCTAGAGCTCAAGGGCAACAGGAAGCCATGAATGACTGGGGGTGGGGGTGATACTGGAAAGAGGCCTGGTGTGATCCCATTTACATTTTAATAAAATCACTCTGACTGTTGGAAGAACGAACTGGAAAGAAGAGCCAGTGCACATGGTTGAGCAGGTGTTGAGGCACAAGGGCACCAGCCAAGGGAGCAAATGTGAAATCCAGCCTCGGTTTGCTCATAAAGGCCTGGACCCAGCTGCATCTTCTTATATGGGCAGTATATTTTTTTCTACAGCAAGCTGCCTGTAGGCTTTCTGGCCTTGGGACAGAGGTAAAACAGGAAGGCCAGCAGGAAAGTTACCGCAGGGGAGAGATAATGATTCTTTGAACTAGAAACCAGTCACTAGACAGTGACTATAGAGAAAAGTAGATGGAATCCAAAGATACTGAAGAGGTAGAATGGACATCTGTTGTTGACTGATTAAACGTAAGGACCAAGACAGACAGAGACCACCGATGATAAGTGACTGTCTAGTTTCTATGTTGAGAGGCTGGGTGGCAGGTATTTACCACTGCTGGTATTGAAATGGAGAAGGGCTGGAGGAGAAGCAAGTAAATGCAGCATCCAGAGATGAATTCTGAGCATGTTAAACAGAAGATGCCTGGGAGATATCCCAGTGGAAATGTCAAGAAGATGACTAGATAGATCGGCAGAACTCAAATGGGCCTGGGTTAGAGAATAAACCCATTCAAACTCTAGGGTTTTCTTTGCTCTTTATTTGTCAAGGTCCCCTGTTGGTAACTCCAATTTAAAAGAAGGTAATCTATACATTGAGGTCGATTTTCCATCACTGATTCTACTTGGGTTACCTAGTACAACCCATTATCCCTCCCCTGCCTTCCTAGAAGGCCCAGCAGTCCATGCTTACAAAGTGCTTCCCCTGTCAGGCCCTGGTACAAGTACTTACTATGTATCAACCTGCTCAGTTCTTGAATCAGCCCGACGAGATAGGTACCATATTGTCCTCACTTTCAAAAGTGGAGAAAGAGAAGCACAGAGAGGTGAAATGACTTGTCCGAAGTCACACAGGGGGTAAGTGCCTTCATCAGAATTTGAACTCGGGCAATTCGGCTTTTCCCTACCGCACACCAAGTCCCACTGCCTCTCAAACATCTGAGATGGTGTTCATGGCTTCATTTAGTCGTCCCTCTTCCACACTAAATACCCCTGGTTCCTCACTTGAACTGGCGCCCAGATCCCTCATTCGCTTTATTTTCCTCACATGAACTGGTTTCTAGACATCCCCCATTAGTTTTATTTTCCTGCTCTTGAACCACCAAAGTCTGCTGGCGTGGACCATGTGTATGAATGGGTCTTCTCTTCTAGACGAAGGGCAGGAAGCAGGCCCTGTGTTTATTCCTTCCAAATCCTTTACAAAGCTGCCAAGTGTGCACACACAAGGCCAGCCCTCAAATAAGGACAGGGCCAGACCAAGTCGGGATAATAGGTCTGCCCATGCGGATAACGGGAGTTGTCTGGGAATATATTTTTATCTGTCACAGCCCTAATTAAGGGGAAAGACCTTATCTTGTGGCTAGAAATGTCAACATAATGAATTGGCTAATTGTTCCTTCTTGCTGCAGACCTTCCCCGCTGCTGTCTCCAGGTCAGGGCACTGAAGCTGGAAGGCACCTTACTTGGCTGCACCACACGACATCACTGACTCTGTGGACGGCACGGCCACTCTGGGGCCAGACCATCTCTCACAATGTTTTTAGTCCTGCTCTGTCCCTGTGGGGTGTTTTCCTGAGGCAGGGTGGCTGCCCCCTTCAAGACAGTTGGGTAGAGCCCCCTTTGTCTCTCTCGATCCGTGGTTTCCTTTCCTGCCCTGTTCCCTAGACGTGTGGGAGCAGTTAGACAATACCCACCATCCATTGGCTCCCTGCCAGGGGCCTGGGAACGCTCCTTTGTGCGGTCACTAGGCAGCTCCTGGCTCACCCTCGTCCCCCACACCCTCCCCTTGGAGAGTGCAGGTCTTCCTACTCAGCAAACCCTGTGTGTCCCTACCCCCCACGCGGCCTCTATCATTTCTACTGCTTTCCACCTCCCACCCTCTAATGGGCCAAGAAAACACGGGTCCAGGGAGTTACCTGGCCTGTGCAGCAGGTACATCCCTATTCAGGAAATGCAGGCCTCGGACAATCTAACTCGTAGAAGAAATTGGGAATATGGGTTGCCTCTGAGGAAGGGGCTAAGGACCAAGGGGCAAGGCCTAGAAGAGAGGCTGACGTTTTTCACTAAATGCCCTTTTGCATGACCTCTTCAATTATAAATACTGAAAATTTTCAACAATAATCTAACTCTCCTAGTTCTGGTTCCAAGTGTGTTAAATAACCTTCTGATAAAAGCCTGGCTTCCCACACAAGGCATTCTGTGGAAATAAAAATATGCTGACCTGCAAACATAAATATCTGTGTCCTCTTAGAAGGAATTTTTCTTCCAGCACACTAATGAACAGGTACTGTGATTTATACATTAGTCTCTTCTAAGGCTGGTTGTCATGAGTCAGTTTCCCCCACGCCCTCTCCCAGCCTGTTCTGCCCTGGGTCCGAGATTACCCTTGATCTGCAAAGCCGAGGGACAGACCTGGAGAGGGGCAATCCTGGCAAAGCTCTGCCCATCTTCAAGGCCCCGCCTGAGTGGCCAGACAGCCCCCTTCTGGTCTTGGGCAGCAGCTTTTCTTTCTATAAAACCCGAAGACAACAGCAGCAGCTGCTCCTGGGTCTGGATCCCCAGCAGATGACAGGCAAATGGGGTTCCTGATTGGCTAAATAATGTCCTGACAAAAGTTGAATGTCACACATTCCCAGCTTGAGCTTCTTAAAAAAGGAATCTGAGCCATCAAATGGAAAACCAGTTTAGAAGTCGGAGGGTCACATATGGTGGATTAGAAGCCCCCAACTTGCTTTATAATGAGGGGCTCCTCGCCTGAAGCACGTTTGGTGGGGGGAGGAGAGAATATGTCATGGGAAAGAAGATTGAGTAAGAAGGCGCAGGCAGCTTAATGCCAAGAAAGAAAATTCTGCCTGGCAACGTGATGATGAGAGCCCCTGGAACCTGGGGCAAATTATTTAACCTCTTTTGCCTATATTTCCTTTTGTGGAAAATGAGGGTAACTATAGCATGTTCCTCAAATGGTAGTTCTATTGATTCAGTAGGACAACATAAGTAAAGCACTTTGCCCAGCCAGGTTCCACATTCTCTGCCCCCCACACCCTCTACACCACCCCCTACACACACATCCTTGAACATAGCTCTTAGGCATTATGAAAACACATTTCCAATACCTCAGGGCCAGGGGAGACCTGGCTGGGAGTTGCAGTCCCTTGAGGGACCAGGTCAGAGGCTCTGATGGACCCACTCCAAATTAGGGGGCAGTACCACGGACAGGGAAGGGCCTTAGAAAATTACCTGATCCGATTCCCTTTGTATGTGCATTCCGTAAGTGAGCCCAATGAGCAGACAAGATGAAAAGAAGAAAGAAATTACTTAAAAAATAGTAAATTTGTGAAATTCTGTAGTAAAGTTCTATAGTACTGAGCCCTTCAATTCCTGGCACTGTCACTTCTCCAAATCCAGACCTCTGCTTCCAGACCGTTAGTCCACCCCTCTGGGGCTGGCTCCCTGGCACGCTGCACTGTGTGAGTGTGAGCAAGACTTCGCCGAAACCCTCTGTATTTTCAGGGCCTTTGACTCTAGCACAGGGAGTGGTGAGGGCTGGCAAATGCCACCGCAGCGCTCCTGCACCCCACCGTCATGTCACGTGAGGGCATCCTCTAGATGGCATTACTGCATGGAATGAGAAGTCGTGGATGGGAGCGCCCCGAGAGCTGAACCGGGTGGAGGCAGAAAGAGCACTGAAAGCCATTTCACTAGGGCCGTGCTGTCCAATACAGAAGCCACTAGCCATGGGTGACATGAGCCTCACACAAACCGAAGCGTGCTGTGGGAAGTACACACCAGATTTTGAAGTCCTAGTGTGAAATAAAGTGTAAAATATTTCATTAATAATTGTTTGCTCTTCCTCTCATGTTGAAATAATACTTTGGGCACGTTTGGCTAAACAAAATACATTATTCAGACATGATTTACGTGTTCTTTTTACTTTTTTAAATGTAGCTACTAGAAAATCTAGAATAACATTTGTGGCTCACATTGCGGCCTGTACACAATTATATTTCTATTAGATGACACAACGATAGAATCAGCATTCTGTGCTCTCTTCCCTCTCAGCATTGCCATCCTCCTGTCTATTCTCACCCTTCTCATGAGTGTGCAGTGATGTGGGTGGGGGGCTAAACAGCTACTCCTGGGCCTTCTTTACTCTGAAGAAGAAAGTAAACGGGGGCGCCTGGGTGGCTCAGTTGGTTAAGCGACTGCCTTTGGCTCGGGTCATGATCCTGGAGTCCCGGGATCGAGTCCCACATCAGGCTCCCTGCTCAGCAGGGAGTCTGCTTCTCCCTCTGACCCTCCTCCCTCTCATGCTGTCTCTCATTGTCTCTCTCGCAAATAAATAAAATCTTAAAAAAAAAAAAAAAAAAAGAAAGTAAATGGAAATCATGTTCTTTTGCTTGGTGGTATATTCCCCACCTACCCAATGATCACAACCAGAAATTCTGGCCTTGGCATGCCAGGCCCCCCATCTCAGGCCCCTGGAGCACCAGGCCTGGAGAGTAAACCAGTACTCAGAGCAGTGGTGGGTTATAGATGCAGCTGAGCTACTAACCAACTGTGCGATTTTCTATTTTTTTATTTCCTGGCATATATCTATCTCATCTTGGCTACCAGATTGAAGGCTCCTTGAAGACAGGGATCATATTTTTGTGCACAGCACCCAAATCCCTAGGAGACAGTCAATAAATATCTGTTGAATGCAATGCATGAAAGACTTAATGGGCTTCAGTTTACTTGCTAGTAAAAATGAAGGCATTAGACGAAATAATCTCATAGGCTGACAGAATTTTAAAACTAAAAGGGAACTTAGGATTCTCTGGCCCAGTGGTTTTTCAATCCAATCAGATACAATGCCTTTTTAAAAACTTTATTTATAATACTGGGGTGCCTGGGTAGCTCAGTTGGTTAAGCATCCGACTCTTGATTTTGGCTCAGGTCATGATGTTCGGGTTGTGAGATCGAGCCCTGCATCAGGCTCCATGCTTAGTGAGGAGTCTGCTTTAGATTCTCTCTCTCCCTCTCCCTCTGCCCCCACACCCCCGCTCTATCTCTCAAATAAATAAATAAAATCTTAAAAAAAACACCCTTTTTATAGTACTATATTTACTAATCTGATATAAAATAACCTACCAATATACATATTTAAAATAATAATATAATTTGGGGCGCCTGGGTGGCTCAGTCGGTTAAGTGTCTGACTTCAGCTCAGGTCATGATTTCAGGGTCCTGGAATTGAGCCCCGTGTCAGGCTCCCTGCTCAGGGAGCTCCTCCCCTCAGCAGGGAACCTCCTTCTCTCTCTCCTCCCTGCTTGTGTTCTCTCTTGCTATCTCTGTCTCTCTCAAATAAATAAATAAAATCTTTAAAAATATATATAATTTGCAAATTATAATACAAAGGAGCAATGAAAAGAAAATAGCTTCTATAAAATAGTACGTATTTCATTATATAAGTACTTTGCACGACCACTCTAAAAAGCAGGGAAGCCTCAGATTCGTACAGCTGTAGAATCACAATAAGTGACATCGACAATACAGACTGTTCAGTATGCCGTTTTGGTACTCGAAGATCATTAGTATTTGTTATTTGTGACCTGATTCTTCTGAAGTGATGAATAATTCTTGGTAAAGATTTGAAGAAAACAAAGTACAATCTTACCTCTATTTATACATATTCCTGGAAAATTCAGTGTATATTTTCAAACATATGAAATTCTTTCCATATCTGGTAGGATATATGAAAGCCACGCAGGTTGTGGGATAATTCTTTGCTTTGCAGGATTGTCCAGAGTATTATTCGACAGCTCTGCTCCTGCCCATCAAATATCACTAGCACCTCACCCCCAATCACTGTGACATCTAAAAAACACCCCCACAGCCTGCTAAAAGCACCCAAGGGGGTGATGCTAATCTCTGCCGAGAACCCCTAATAGGCCAAATTTTTTAATCACTGGCATAATTTGAATAAAATGGGGGGGCACATGCAGTAATGATAAGTTCATTTTCTACTTGGAAGGAACTATTGCAGAATGAATGCAACCGTGAATTTAGGTTTCACAATTTATGTGGCTAATTTCATGCATCCCTGTCGGTTCTGTCATGTTGCAAGGTAGAAAAATGACTTGTCCTCTGAGATGCTTTGCCGTGTCCTTACTTGACAGAGGCCCAGAGATTCAGGCTAAGTTGGAGAACCCAGGCCTCCTGGCTGCCCGTTCCATGTTTTTAGGCTTATTTCCTCTGGTGTCCTCAAAAGTTTCTAGAACATCACAGCAGTCGTACGAGTTGTAGCACTTCTGACTCCAACAGCAGTGTTTGCTTTCAGGGCCTGGGTCATTAGCACTTACACATGACTCTAAGATTCATGATGAGGGTAGATTAAGTATTTAGATTCATCAGACAAGTCAGACTAGATTTCTACTGGGTAATCCCACTTGAACCTTATTTACTTTGGGGGAAGTGTGAGCTCTACTCATTTCATTCAAAACCTGGATAAACAGAAGGTGAAGTCAGCTCCTCTCCATCTCCTTCCTTATCTCAGAATGAGAAATCCATCCGGTTCCTCCAAGGATTTGCCTTGCCTTGCTCACAGCAGAGTGTGTGTACTCAGTGGGAACAATCTGCTCATGCCAGGAAACTAGATCCTGTTTGAATGACAGTAGTTATGAGAAAACGGTATGTCTACAGCCAGCACCGAAGTATGGCTTGTACTTTGTGGCTGGCACTGACCCACCAGAGAGTCAGCAGGCAGCTGAGAAACCTAGTCTGACCACCAGGTTCTGACAACCCACTTGCCTACTGACTTTGCTTTCCCCTCCCTGTCCAACTCCTTAATTTGAGTATTTGGTCTGCAGGCAATATTCTCTGGCTCCAAGCCAACTTCTTTTCTGTGACACCCTCAGCAGGTGGGGTAGAGGGTGGTTCTGGCTTGCCCCGAACTACAGTCTGCTCTCAGATTCCCCCAGAAATACCTTTTTTTTCAAACATATATTCTTTCTCTTTCCTGGGTAGTCTGAGCTTATCCTGCCTCCTGCCCTGACTCAGCTCCATACCCTTCCACAGGCCAGTGGTTCCCCAATACCCACAGATGCCAGGGCAAGCCCAAGTTATGCCAGCAAGCACCCCTGTTGCTGACACCTGGACACCGAGGTCCCTTTGGCTTTGAGATAATCTGTCATACAGGCTCCAGGACAAGAGCCAGAGACCTCAACCTAGAATAGTTACAGAGATAGGACAAAAGAAACCAACTAGACTGGTCATTAAGATTTTTCCAACGGGGGGGCGCCTGGGTGGCTCAGTTGGTTAAGCGACTGCCTTCGGCTCAGGTCATAATTCCAGGGTCCTGGGACCAAGCCCCCATTGGGCTCCCTGTTCGGCAGGAAGCCTGCTTCTCCCACTCCCATTCCCCCCTGCTTGTGTTCCCTCTCTCACTGTCCCTCTCTCTGTGTCAATTAAATAAATAAATAAAATCTTAAAAAAAAAACCTTTTCCAACAGGCATGGATAATGTAAATGTGAGAGAAAGTATAAAGGTATACATATGTGAAGGAAAAAGAAAAGGAAAGAAAGAGAGATAAAGTTTCTGTCCCAACTTCCCCTGATTGCTTGCAATTCCATGTCTCTGAAATGAGCCAAGAAGAGTTGCCAAGCAAGAGGTAGAGGATAAGGACATAAATGTAACATTGAGTTTTAGCACTTTGTAAAAGCCTAAAGACTATTTATTGCATGTTCTTGACAATTTCTCTGCATTGTTGTACTGGATTCAAGTTCTGTGGGATTTGGCCACTCTGGACATTTTTTGTATGGCTAGATTCTTAGCATCTAGTGAAAAAAGGAAAGCAACTCTGACATGTTCGAGTTCCAGTTATAGAATAGACATTAGTTCTTATTTAATTATATAATCCCTTCTATTCTATCAGATGTTGGCAAAATTAAAATGTATACCATTTTAATGCTTTGTCATATATAGTTCTTTTATGATTAACATGCATCACTTAAATTTATACTTCCTGCCTATTCTTCCCATACTAATTTGAACCATACAAAAAAAAAAAAAAAAAAAAAAAAAGCATATAAAGAGGAGAAGCTTCATGCAAGACAAATAAGGATATTGTACCGGGGCGATTCTTGATTAAAGTTAGTATTTTACGTAACAATACAGGATATGGCAAAATCAACTCAAGACGCCTCCTGTTACAATTGCATTATAACTAAGCAAATCCAGACCCAAATTTTACACCAACTGTAATTCATGGACTGAAATAAAACTCAGTGAAACTCATGCCTGAGCCAGAGTTTGCTTTCCTGGGATTTGGCAACAAATTATTAATTTTGCATAGGATGGGTGGCAGGGGACAAAACATTACATTTCTTTGAACCAATCCATGATTATAGAACACAACTAATTCTCATTTGGTAACCACTTTTAGCTAAAATTGATACATCTAACCCAAAGAGAAACTATGTCTAAATGACATCATTGGAACTTAGCATAAGAATAAAAATAGTATCTACCATTTATTAGAGCCTAGCATGTACTAGTTGGTAGGTTAGGCAGTTTGCATACATCTGCTTGTTTGATCTTTTTAGGAAACTTTCTTTGTTTATTAAAGTCCACAGTTTACATTAGGGTTCACTCTTTGCATTGTACATTCCATGGGTTTTGATAAGTGCCTAATGCCATGGATCCACCATTACTGTATCATACAAAATAGTTTCATTGCCCTAAAAATCCCCTGTGCTTGACCTATTCATCCCTCAGCCCTTTACCCCAAACCCCTGGAAACCACTGATCTTTTTATGTTGTCTCTACAGTTTTGCCTTTTCCAGTATGCCATATAGTTGGACTCATACAGTATGGAGCCTTTTCAGACTGGCTTCCTTCACTTAGCTAGACGCATATGTTTCTTCCATCTCTTCTCACGACTTGATAGTTCATTTCTTTTTATTACTAAAAAATATTCCATCACATGGCTGTACTACAGTTTGTTTATCTATTCAATTTTTGAAAGGCATCTTGGTCACTTCCAGTTTTTTGGCAAATTATGGATGAAGCTGCTGTAATAGTGTGCAGGTTTTTTGTGTGGACATAAGTTTTCAACTCACTTGGGTACATATCTAGGAGCAGGGCTTCTAGATCCTGTGGTAAGACCATGTTTAGCTTCTTAGGAAACCGCTGAACTCTCTCCCAGGGTGGCCATGCTATTTTGCTTTCTCATTACTTAATCTTTTAGCAGCCCTTCAATGTATGCATTTCATGCCTGTGACTCAGATGAGAGCACTGAGATTCCAAGAAGTGAAAGAATTTGCCCAAAGTCACACAGCAGAGTAAAGGCTAATGCTGGGGATCAAATTTGGGTTGGTCTGGCTTTACAGCTGGTGATCTTTCTTTCTTTCTTTTTTTTTTAAAGATTTTTATTTATTTATTTAACAGAGAGAAACACAGCGAGAGAGGGAACACAAGCAGGGGGAGTGGGAGAGGGAGAAGCAGGCTTCCAGCTGAGCAGGGAGCCCAATGCGGGGCTCGATCCCAGGACCCTGGGATCATGACCTGAGCCGAAGGCAGACGCTTAACTACTGAGCCACCCAGGTGCCCCACAGCTGGTGATCTTTCTACAACACTATGCTGCATCCCCAAGCAATCATTCAGCCAAGGCAAGGTCTTTCAATGGTGCATGCATATGTAGCCAGTTTCTACGGCAAGTACTAATGTCCCTGTCCTGAGTCTAAAGCCAAACATCAGGGAAATGTCTGATTACACAAGTCCTGTAACTTGCCTCCTCCACTGAACCCCCTCCTCCTTGGCCACCGCTCCAGGGAAGGGCCCACAAGGCCTGTGAACAGGGCAGAGGGCAGGTGTAAGTAGCCACACCTAAGTACAACTTCAGCTGTAGATAATGAGCTTGCTATCATTAACCTTTGCATTATCACTCCATAAAAGCACTTTCCACAATGTGAATACTAACCAAAAGCCCAGCATCAGGTTTCTGAATTCAAAGCATCTTTCAAAAATCTACAACACCATCAGCTGGCTATTCTAGGATGCAAGGCTGGGAGAAAATGTCACTGGCTGCCATTTGTAAGTTGTTTTGACAGAAAAAAAAAAAAAAACCTAAGACCTGTAAGCTAAGGGATTTAGTCACTTAAAAATGTTTCTGTATTTTTAGCTCAAGACCAGGAAGTTTTACATTGCATTCTTTTTTTTTTCTTTTAGAGAGGGAGAGCAAGAATCCCAAGCAGACTCCACACTCAGCATGGAGCCCCACACAGTGCTCCATCTCACAACCCTGAGATCATGACCTGAGCCAAAATCAAGAGCCAGACACCCAAACGACTGAACCAACTGAGCCAACCAGGTGCCCCTTACATTGCATCCTTGAGGTGTGATCTGAGATATTTCTAATTTTCACCCAGGGCAGAAATCCAGATATACCTGTACATCAGTGAATTGACGTAGGTGTTGGGGAGGAGTGACAGGCAGTGATGGTTGGGGGAAGCAGGGGCTATGGCCAGCCGATGTTCAGTTAGATTTAAGGCCTAGCCCTGTCACTTACCTAGTATGACCTTGAAGCAGAGCCCATTCCACCACATAGAAGGTGCGGGATAATATTTCCACATAATAATACACATATCAGCCATATTGTATTCGGCAAAGAGCCTAGTGAAATGCCCTGTTCTTAAAGCATCTCAGTTTCTTCTCTTTCTCTTTTTTCTTTTCACCCATTCCAGATACGTTAGTCACACCAGCTTTCAAATGGGCACAGAATGTCCCACTTTAAGAGGAAGCATAATTTGGTATAGCCTGGAGAAACAGCTTAGAGGCTTAAGAAGAGTGATGCTTGTTCTTGTGGGTAATAAGATCTGGTTAATTTAGAGAGTGTGCTTTCCACAGCAATTTGGATGAGCCTAGAAGCACTGCCCTTGGGTGGCAATCATTTCTTTAAAAACTTTATATAATTTTTCGGCTGTTGGTAGAGGTTATAGGAGAATATTTCTTTGGCTGGCACTTGTATAACTAGCTAGATTTCTGTCAGGGAAGATACAAGTTGAGGGGAAGGGATAAAACTATTGATATGAAAGCAGACTAAATTCATGAAAACCTTAGGCCCATTTCTTTATTTGCCAAAGGAGGGCTATGGACTTAATTCATATTCCCATCTAGGTAGGAAAGGGAAAGATGAATGTGTAAACCAACTATGCCAAGATGCCCACTCATTCTTTATGCATTCAATAATCAAAAATCTTTACTGTAATCAGGAAGTAGTAAAGAGGAAAGGGGTCGCAAGTTGTATAAACTGGACCTTAAGGTCGATAATATGCAACCACTTGGGCCCTGTGGGGTCATGGGTCTGGCATTCCAGATTCTTTGTCATTACAGAATGACAGGAGGAAGGGACTTTGTATTTATCCAGTCTGACCATTCACCTCCCCTTGTTAATATAAAGGAAAGTGGAAACCAATAGCTTTAAATGATTTTCCCAAGGTCACACTGCTCACTTATGGCCAAACACAGGGCTGCCCAAATACCTCCATCCCCAACCCAGTGTTCGTTCAAGTACATCCAGTTCCTCAAACTGAGGCAGAACCACACCCTGGGGTACAACCAGTGTGCAAGCAATAAGATAAACATGGTATATTTTCTTGGAGGAGTGATTTTATTAAATGATAAATATTTTTATATTAAAACAAATATGAATATATTCTGGAATAGAATAAAAAAAACCATTTAAGGGCACCTGGGTGGCTCAGTCGTTAAGCGTCTGCCTTCGGCTCAGGTCATGATCCCAGGGTCCTGGGATCGAGTCCCACATCGGTCTCTCTGCTCGGCAGGAGGCCTGCTTCTCCCTCTCCCACTCCCCCTGCTTGTGTTCCTGCTCTCGCTATCTCTCTGTCAAATAAATAAATTTTAAAAAACCCTAAAAAAAAAAAAAACCATTTAAGATAAAAAGAAGATTTCACAGATTTTGTGCTTGAGATGAGCTACTACAGTCTACCTTCCCAGATCCTCCTGGGAACAAGGTCAGTCTGAAGTAGCGGTTCTTCAAAGAAAACTTGGGAGAAGCATTATAGTCTGGTGTTCAGCTATTCAATAACGTTGGTTCACTCACAGATGACCAGGGACTGGAAATGTATTAACCAAAGTCACAAAGAGCTGAACTGAAAGGATACAACGCAGAGCAGTCCAAAATGCTGTCACTTGCCAACACCTTCTAGTCTCACTGGCCTCCTTGAGAAACTGGGTAGGAACAGTTTTGGAAAAAAAGGGAAGACGAACAATTTCAAGATATAATAAAACGAAACAAATCTACAGTGGCATATCATTTCCCCAAGGAACTGAATACTTATACTGGCCACTCAGGACACCTTCTCCCTTCCCTTTACGACAACACTTCTTGAATAATTTGTCTAAATCAGCTACAATAGTCCCACCTTAACCATGGTTTTGCTTTCCATGGTTTCAGTTACCCATGGTCAACTGTGGTCTGGAAACAGACGATCCTTCTCATACACTGTCAGAAGGTCAACAGTAGCCTAACGCTAGGTCACAATGCCTGCTGCATCATTCATCTCGCCTCATCCCTCCTGTAGGCATTTCATCCTCTCACGTCATCTCAAGAAGAAGAGCAACTGAAGTACAATATTTTGAAAGAGAGACCACATTCACAAAACTTTTATTACAGTATATTGTTCTAACTGTTCTATTAGTTGTTCTTAATCTCTTACTGTGCCTAATTTATATGTTAAATTTTACCATATGTATAGGAGAAAACATAGTATATCCAGGTTTCAGAACTAGCTGTAGTCTCAGGCATCCGCTGGAGGTCTTGGAATGTATTCCCCATGGATAAGGAGGGACTACTATATTTCCTAGTTTTCCCACTCCTCCCTCATGAAGTTGTCACAGAAATGAACAAATGATTAATAAAAATAGCAACTTGAATTAATAAATTTATAAATAAAATAACTTGTATTAGATATAATATTAGATATATTATTTCAAATTTTTTTTTGAGTTTTGTGAATCAACCTAGTTCCATAATGGAATTTAGAAAAGAGCCAATTGTCATTGTTAACACTGAGCTTTTATTTTTTAATTTGTGTTAACACCAAGCTTTTAAAAGTTTGGGGTTTTTTTTGTTTGTTTGTTTGTTTTAAAGATTTTATTTATTTATTTGACAGAGAGAGAGAGATAGAGAGCGAGAGCAGGAATACAAGCAGCGGGAGTGGGAGAGGGAGAAGCAGGCTTCCCGTGGAGCAGGGAGCCCG